>NC_082693.1:62516053-62824482 GCF_949987515.2 Delphinus delphis
TTGGCTATTGTAAAGAATGCTGCTATGAGCATTGGGGGTGCATGTGTCTTTTTGAATTAGTGTTTTAATTTTCTTCAGATAAATACCCAGGAGTAGAATTGCTGGATCATATAGTAATTTTAGGTGTTTTTTTTGAGGAAACTCCATACTGTTTTCCACAGTGGCTGCACCCATTTACATTCTCACCAACAGTATACAAGGGATCCATTTCCTCCACATCCTTGCCGACATTTGTTATTTGTGGTCTTTTTAATGATAGCCATTCTGACAGATGTGAGTTTAGATATTCCATTATAGTTTTGATTTGCATTTCTCTGATGATTAGCAACATTGAGCATCTGTTCATGTACCTGTGGGTCATCTGTATGTCTTCTTTGTAAAAATGTTTATTCAGTTCTTCTGTCCAGTTTTTAATTGGGTTGTTTGTTTTTTGATATTGAGTTGTATGAGCTGTATATATATTTTGGATATTAACCCCTTATCAGTCATATCCTTTGCAAATATTTTCTCCCATTCAGTAGGTTATATTTTCATTCTGTCCATAGTTTCCTTTGCTGTGCAAAAGTTTTAAGTTTAAATAGGTCCTATTTGTTTATTTTTGCTTTTGTTTCCTTTGCCTTGGGAGACAGAGCTAAGAAAATATTGCTACAGTTTATGTCAAAGAATGTTCTTCCTATGTTTTCTTCTAGGAGTTTTATGGTTTCCAGGCATACATTTAGGTCTTTAATAAATTTTTATTAAAAAAATATTCAAATATTTATTATGGGTTTAGTTTTGGGCTCTCTATTCTGTTACATTGATCTTTGTGTCTCTTTTTGTACCAGTACCATGCTGTTTTGATTCCTGTAGCTTTGTAGTATAGTCTGAAGAATGGGAGGGATATACCTCCAGCCTGTTTTTTTTTCCTCAGGATTGCTTTGGGAATTTGAGGTCTTTTGTGATTCCATGTAAATTTTAGGATTATTTGTTCTAGTTCTGTGAAAAATGTCATGGTTATTTTGATAAAGATTGCATTAAATCTGTAGGTTCCTTTGGGTAGTATGTCCATTTTAAAAATATGAATTCTTCCAGTCCATGAACATGGAATATCTTTCCATTTCTTTGTATCATCTTTAATTTATCAGTGTCTTATAGTTTTCAGAATATAGGTCTTTCAACTCCTTGGTTAAGTTTATTCCTAGGTATTTTATTCTTTTTGATGTGATTTTAAATGGGATTTTCTTGCTTTTTCTTTTTGATGTTTCATTATTAGTGCATAGAAAATCAACACATTTTTGCATATTAATCTTGTATCCTGCAACTTTACTGAATTCATTTCTTAGTTCTAATAGTTTTTTTGATGGTGGCTTTAGAGTTTTCTATATATAGTATCATGTCATCTGCAAATAGTAACAGTTTTACTTCCCTTCTAATGTGGATGCTTTTATTTCTTTTTCTTGTCTGATTGCTGTGGCTAGATTGTCCGTTACTGTGTTAAATAGAAGTTATGAGAGTGGGCATCCTTGTCTTGTTCCTGGTTTTAGAGGAAAAGCTTGCAGCTTTTCACCATTGAGTGTGATGTTGCCTGTGGTTTTGTCATAAATGGCCTTTATTATGTTGAGATATGCTCCCTGTATACCAACTTCGATGAGAGTTTTTATTATGAACGGATGTTGCATTTTGTTGAATGCTTTTTCTGCATCTTTAGAGATGATCATGTGATTTTTATCCTTTGTTTTGTTAATGTGGTGTATCATGTTGATTGCTTTGTGGATATTTAACCATCCTTGCATCCCTGGAATAAATCTCACTTGATCATGATCCTTTTTATATATTGTTGAATTTGGTTTGCTAATATTTTGTTGAGGATTTTTGCATCTATATTAATCAGAGATATTGGCCTATAATTTTCTTTTTTTGTAGTGTCTTTGTCAGGTTTTGGTAGCATGGTAATCATGGCCTCAGAATAAATTTGGGAGTCTACCCTTCTTGTCAGTTTTTTGGAATAGTTTGAGAGGGATAGGTATTAGCTCTTTTTTACATATTTGGTAGAATTCCCCCTTTGAAGCTGTCCTATCCTGGACTTCTGATTGCAGGGAGATTTTTGATTACTAATTCAATATCACTACTAGTGATCAGTCTGTTCAGATTGTCTATTTCTTCCTGATTCAGTCTTGGAAGATTCTGTTTCTAGAAATTTATCCATTTGTACTAGGTTGTGCAATTTGGTGGCATAGAACTGTTCTTAGTATTCTATTATGATTTTTTTGTATCTCTGTGAGATTGGTTGTATTTTCTCCTCTTTCGTTTCTTCTTTTGTTTATTTGGGTTCTCTCTCTTTTTTTCTTGGCGAGCCTGGGTTAAAGCCCAACCCTCAGGGCTACTGCTCCAGCACCCTGGGACGTGACCCCACTGTTGATAGGGCTGTGACAGCCACTGAGCACAGGAAAAGCCCCAGCTCACACCTGGCTCTGACTCTAGCCACTCCATCTGCAGTCTCCCCTCCCACCAAGGTGATACCTGCCAGCACACCTATCTGAAGAAACTGACAGAAATATTTTGATTCAGGAAAATATAGCAAAGATTTGACTTTATGCAGATTCAGATGCTTCCTACCCCATAGAAATGTCCAGATGTGCAAATACAGGCATTTACTTTTATATTGCTAATAAAGTATATATACATTTTCTTGATGAATGTGCTAAAATAATGCGATCACTTCATGATAAATAAAAGAGAAAAAAATTTTCCCAAAGATAAAATTTTTAAAATCTGAAAAAATTAAGTTTTTAATCAAGGAAAAGAAATTAACATGAGTTGATGACTGCCGAGAACTGTTGACTGTTCCCTTGTATTCAGAATAATGGAATCTCAAACTCTAGAAAAAAACTGAATTCATATTTGTCTTGTTTTATAAACATCATTTATATAGTCTGTTTTTTGTGATATCTGAATTTCAGACAAGTGCAAATATTTCTCCATATAACTGAAAAGGTATTGTCTTTTACAACCATATATATGAACCAGTAAGTAGCATTTAAGCCAAGATACAGTATTTCTCTTCTGCTTACGTAAGATTTTTATTCTGAAGCTTAAGCACTGTTCCATGGGCTAATGTGTTATATGAGAATGGGAAGTTGCTGTTTTACATTGAGAATCACTTCGGTAATAAGCCTTGCTATTATTGGCTAGAAAACACTTCCCAGAAGGCTCCACTCAAGGATTACCTCTTCATTGCACTACTCCAGGCCTCTCAGTCATTGTTTCTTCATCTATGTCTGTGTCTTCCTAGCATTTTATGTATGTCGTTATTATATAACAAACTGTTTATTATGTGTCTTTCTCTTTCATGATACTGGAAGCTCTTATTTTTAACTCTTTCCTTTTTAAAATGATTTGTTTGCTTCTCAAATTTAATGCTATGAAGACAGGTTTTTTAAAAAAGTTTAATGAATCGAATAGTGATACTGTTTCTATCATTTAGAAATGATAGAAGGAGGGTAATTATTATCCCCATTTTAAAGAAGAAGGATCTGAGAGATTTTTATGAGTTTATTGGAGGTGTGGTTTATCCAGGTTCATACGGTGAGTAAGTATAGATTTGGGACTCAGATTTACATATTTTGTCCCTAAGGCCTTGTCCTCTAAATAGCAGAAACATGAGAACTGATACAAATGTTGACATTTGAATTGGAACATGTTGGGTAAAGGTAAAACAAGAGAGCTTTAGATAAAGCATTAAGACAAATAGAACAAAAGCTAGTGAAACATTCAAGGGACTGAAATGATTGTGGGGTGGTATGGATTAAGATCAAGCTATTGTTTTTATTTTATAAAAGGAACATTTCCAAATTTGGGATGAAATTATTACATTGTTTAGTTAATCATTAATGTACATACCCCCTTCATAATTCTGTAATAAGAAAAAATAATGACCTTTTTCAATATCTTACTTCCTTAACATTCTCTGATATCTTCTCATTTTGAAATATTACTGGATCATAGAATTAGAAGAAAATGCATTCCTACACTGGGTGATATCTTTGGATAGTGCAAGAGTTTCTAACAGGCAAAGAAAATGAGAATTAGCGAAGACCCTGAAAGTGTAAGAAAAATTTTATACAGGTATATGTTTGCATACACATTTGTCTGGGAAGAAGTTTATAGATTTGATGAAATTTTCAAAGTTGTTCATGACCATGTAGAGGAAAGAGCTTTGGAATAGGAATTGCTTGAATCCCATTTACAGACTCCTGTATATAAATTGCTTACCTTATGGGGCCGATGGGGAAATTTAATGATATAGCATAAAAACTGGTTTTGGAAGGTATAAAAATGTATGCAATATATAGTAGTTCTTATCCTCATTCATTGCTTGAGGAATAAAATCCAAATTTTTGGCTTGGCGTTCAAGAACATGGATGAATTTTATCAAGCTGCCTCTTCTGTCTTCTTTTTCCGGTACTCTGTTCTCTAGTCAGACTGTATTATTCACTCTCACAGGATGCCCACATTCTCACTCCTCTGGGTTCTTGCTAACGTTATTCACTCTGTCCAAAGCCCTACCTGCCAATTCATCTCATCTAAATTTTGCCCAAATGTCAAGGCCCCTTTCAACAGCTACTACCCCAATTAAACCTTTGTTAATTTCTCCAGGAAGAACTTTTTAAAAAAACGCCTCTCAATTCATAGCACTTTGTAACCTCTAATGATTTTTAATATATTTTGTTTAACAAAATGGGTATGTGTGTATCCTATAATTTCTCTCTTAGCCTACATGCTCCTTGAATCAAAGACCACATTTTCCTCAACTTTATATGTGCCTAAAACTCAGAATAAGAACTTACAATAAGTTCTCTGGCATGAATGATACAGAAATTCAAATTCAAGAAATAAACTATTACCCTTTCTTTCAGAAGAAAATCCAATGGACCTTCCGTAGCACGTATGTCAGTGCTTGAGCCTACACATGCACAGTGTCTTAAAATAATTTAAATTTGTGGTTTTTTTTTAAAGAAAGACATTATAGTATATTTTATAAAGGTAGTTAACCTTGACTTCAAAGTAATGAAACTTCCACTAAGGTCAACTATAGAACCTATAATGTTTTCCTCTTTTTTACTTTTGAACATTAAATTGATTCTTTTGTGAAATTACTTTTGTTTCAGAACTGGCTGTCCAGACTGCCTAATCAGATTACCACCCACTCACTTCCTCACAAAGTACAGCTCCCTGATCTGCTCTGATTCCCAACTCTCTTTTTCAGTAGCTGAATATTTCAAAAGAAAATGTTCCAGGGAGCATTACTGTAGAATATTAGAAGAAATATCTTGCCAGTGGGAAGTCGTTGCTCTTCTACCCCCTCATAATTCCACAGAGAAAGAATGAAAGTTCAAGAATATTTTTCCCAGTAAAACAGAGGTCTGTAAAAGTATAACCTGTTAATAATCAGTGTTAAGAGTGTGTATTGGTTGATGATTTGATACTCTATAGATGCAACAACTTAGGTGTTGACCTTTCACTTATATAAAGGTCTTCACTCTGTGTAGCTGGAAACTCAACTTTAAGTACATCCCTACTTTCCAGAGGTCAACATTTGGCAAAGGAATACCTATCACAGTTCTTAATTAACTTTAGTGTAGTTTTTTCTCCTTTCGCCTAAAATGTTTATTGAAGGAGAGAGAGAGAGAGAAAGAGAGACAGAGCCCAAACTGTGTTGGGGATAGCACTCAATGAACTTAGGTCGAATACATTTCTTGCCTGTGATGAAACCAATCAATCTCAGGAACATTGAGAAACTTATTTATCGATCATAAAGAACATTGCAAGGGAAAAGATATGAGGAGAGATTACAGTTATCACAAAATGGCTCTAGAAATTGGCTTCCCTCTCCCAGTGAGCTGCTGCACATTGTCTTTATCTGTTTGTCAAAACACTACACTTGCAACAACAGATGAAACTACAGGAAACAAAACAAACAAATAGACACACACACACACACACACACACACACACACTACAAAAAAAAAAAATCCCCGACAACCTTTTAGTGGGAAATAAAACATTTTGATGAGAATTCCTACAAATCTTTAGGTTAAAACAAGGTTTGTTTAAAAGCACTGTGCTTTTAATAGACCTTGATAAAGCTTGATTTCACCTGCATTAATCAAGTTGTCTCTGCCTGAAAATGTGATGGCTGCACTAAGGTATTTTTAGAACCGTTTTATTACACATTTCATGCCTTTACAGCATGTAGTTGCTAATTTTCTTAATAAGGTCACCTTTCAGTAAATGGCGTGTGTTTTCAAATTCATGTGGGGTACTTGCCTAAAAATTGGGCCAATTTATGTGAGCGGAGGATCCTTATTTTATCCCTTGTGTCTTTCTCATTCCAGTATACCCAAATCTGAAGAAGAAAATGACATTGGCAGCACTAATTCTTATTCATTTCTGTCTTTCTCCTTACAGTCCAATAAAAGAATGAGTCAAGTAGGCGTTAACTTCTTCCCTAGGTTCTTCATATTTGGAGATCTTCAAAAGCAGGGATAACTTCCCTCACTCCTAAACCTTTTGCCTCTGAACTGTCGAAAAACACATTTCAAGCTGAAGGACATTAAGATTTCAAAGATAGTTTCCACTAAAGATAATGAGTGTTCTAGAGTGCTAATTGAAACAGCAGGAGAGAATGGTTACTTTCCAGATATCCCAGGAGGGGAGTCCTATGTGCCAAGGTGATGGTATACATTAGCTAGACTAATGGACTTTGGTTTCTTAAGACACAGACCAAATGCAGAAATTTTAAGAAGAAAACTTTTTTATGCCATGAAAATTTGATCAACACCATTTATAAATTAATATAAAAAATCTTTTTAACACAGATGAAAGGACTCTACCATGTGTTAGTGCTTCATTTGTTTAGAATCTGTCTGAGGTATAAATACTCTTATTTTGATGTGCAAGTTTTCTTTGATATGAAATCATTACTTAGTGGATTATTTTGATTTAATTCACATCTTTAATGTCTGAGTGATACACAAACTATTTTGCTTTTAATTAGTTCATTCATGAATTAAATATTTATTGGAAACCTACAAAGAAGACAAAATGAGGTTGCAAAGGTGAATTATACATAAATCCTGATCTCAAGAATTTACAAATCAGTAGAGGGTAAAACACATATATATAAAACTATGGTGAAAGTAGAAAGTGCTAAATACCATATAACAATACAAAGTGCTATTAATTTCAATGTTTTTGGTCAAAAATTTAATGAAGACTCATATCTCCATTTTTTTGACTTGTAAATAAAGTCGCTAGATATAATTGGCTATTTGAAGTTAGAAAGTCTGCAATTCTGTCATCCTAAATATCAATTCTTATTACACAACAATATAGAAAATAGCAAAAATTGAAATGAGTCAGTTGTAACCTCATAACAATAAATGTAGCAATAATCATCCTGAGAGTAACTGAGTTCTGCTTAGATAACTGAGGTATTTCTGTATTATATGTTGGGTATTCTAAAGTAGTGAATAATACATTTTGCCATTCGATTTTAAGACATAGATTACAACCCACAAGGCTGAGTGATCTTAGTGTTTTGGGGAACTGAATCAATTGTCATTATAAGAACAAAATTATTAATTTAAAATTATTAGAAATAAAAAAGGACTTACCTGTTATACCACAGATTGCTAGTATTTCCATTGCTTACAAGGAACATGGTCTTTACCAAGGTTAAAAGAAATTGAATTTACTTCACTAAAGGCAATTAACACAAAAGAAATTCAACCCAAATGGAACTGGCACACAGAGGTGACATTATGATAGAATAGTATTTATAGTTAGGGGGCCTGGGTTCAGATCCCAGCTCTGTGGATTGGACAAGCCAAACGACAGACTGAAATCTACAAACCCACTTCACAAGGTTGATAACATTAAACAAAAGGGTCTTGGTAAAAATACATTACAGAGCTTCCCTGGTGGCGCAGTGGTTGAGAGTCCGCCTACCGATGCAGGGGACACGGGTTCGTGCCCCGGTCCGGGAAGATCCCACATGCCGCGGAGCGGCTGGGCCCGTGAGCCATGGCCGCTGAGCCTGCGCATCCAGAGCCTGTGCTCCGTAACGCGAGAGGCCACAACAGTGAGAAAGTACATTACAAACATTAGTTGTTTTGTATTTATCATTGTTTTTTCTCTGAAATTCTTGTGTCTTACATTTAATATTTATCTTTATACCTAAATGGAGACTTTTTTTCCACAAACGTAATGCCCTCTGATTACTGCTGTCTTTATAGGAGGAGAAATCACCTGTCCTCCTACAGTTTGGTTTATCTTTGTTAATTAATTCCAGAAGAGAAAGTATTTTGGATTCTTATGTATTTTATTAATTTGTTAGGTATATCATAACAAAGTACCACAGACAGCATAGCTTAAAAACCAGAAATTTAATTTTCTTCCAGTTCCAGAGGCTGGAAATCCAAGTTATATGCTTTCACTATTTTTTTTTTTCTTACCAGAAACATTGAAATTTTTATATGGCATTTGTCACTTTATAATTTCACTGTGGTTTTGTATGTGTTACCCTCTATTGACTTGTAGATTTCTTGAGATCAAGATTCATGTCTACATATAAGTGTATGTAAAATACTGGAAAGTATTTCTTACTTGAAGATATTCTGTTTTGTTCTATCTTTTAAAGTGGAATTATTGCCCCAAAGCACAATTTCTTTCAATAAGTCAAGAAGAAGAAGGCATCTATTCAAATAGCAAACAAATCAGCAGGCATCCAATGCCAGTCTAGTGCCCTCTGGAGATGCTCTATATTGGCTAGCAGTCTATTTTCTTCTAACCATATGGTTTCATGCAGATGATTTAGCACGAAAATAGCCTTCTTCAGTAAATAGTGGTGCCGTGTGCAGAAAGCTCGCCCTTCCTTTTTTAACCACTCACAGAGGTGTAACCCCACAGGAAAGGCACCATCCTCTAGCAGTAGTCAAACACTGGATGTTATAGATTTGACAACTCACTGAAATGTCACGGAGAATCATTTTCTAAATAGAAATTTGGCATTCCTCTGTATTAAGGTTCAGAACTTCAGCAATGAAACACAAGCTCTCTCTAGCAATGTGGGGTTATTATTTCATTTCAACACTTTTTAGCATTTTAATATTTGATTCTGCTGGTCCATTAAACCAAGGCAAATGATGTAGCTTGCTACTTGTCTCCTTTTTCTTATCGGTTGTTTGTTTAAAGAATGGAGGCTTGTGCAGGATAAATGCTGGAAGTATTTATTCACTGTATTGCCACAGAAAGGATACATATAATGCTATATGGTCCTAAATCTCCTTCTGGTTTTATCGCATATTCCTGTGAGACTGGGGGAAAATGAAATATTTTCAAACCGTAGAATTTATGTTTATAAAATGGAGGCAGGTATAGGAAATTATAGTCAACAGCTAATAAAGAGATTAAATGTTAGAGCCAACGCTAAAAACTAAGTCAACGTACAGTGGGCTGATTTCTAAATAGCAGGTCAAAGATCCTGATTAATATGTGTCATAGTACTATTCATTCATCCATTCACCAAATATGTTTTGTGAGGCATTATTCTACACTCTTGAGATATACCAAGAGTGAATAAAATAAAATAAAAACCTTTGCCCTCATAGATTTTATATTTAAATAAGAGGAGATCTGCAACAAAAAATAAATACAAATACATAAATGCTATAGTTATGTTACAATGACAAAAGGGAATGCATTGGGCATTTGGACTTGAATTTTAAATGAATGGTCGGATAGAGCCTCAAAGGCAGTCATAGGCCATACTGTTTTAATAATAAAATAAGTAATGCCTAAAATGAATCATTTTCTTATTAATTCTTCTTCCTTAAAAATAAAATCAGTTTTCAGAGTCAGGTATGAAAAGTTTAGCAAAACACATTTAACATTTAAGATATTTGATTCCATAGCATATTTCTTTGTACATGTGTTTGATAAATGGTGGTGCTTTACTACTGTAGTTTTCCTTTGTCCCTGTCTGAGAAACCTGATTTGAACTAGCTAACTAGTTTCCCATCTCTCTCTCTCCTAACTTTAAACCTGCCCCTCACAGTTCAGTTCTACATCTTTAGACATGAGAATGTCAGATACTGCAAAATAAAACAAGACATTTCTTTTTTCTTCCAGGCAACTCTCTGTAGTCTTTTTTCATTTCTGTCTAGATGCCATGTGACATAAAAGGGAAAGAAGGCCAAACTTCAAAATAAAAATTATCAATAGTAATGTGCTATCGAATAATCCCAAGGTGCATATTCTCCCAGGTTAATTTGCTCTTAGCAATGCTGGTGCCACCAATTCAAGTTTTTGTGGCTGGGTCTTAAGAGAAAATCCCTAAGCCTAGGAAATGTTAGCAAAAGGGCAGAATTGTATTTTTAACGAGAGAGGCAAAGCAAGATAAAAGAGCTCAAAGCAGCGAGGGTACTTTGCAAGTATATAGTGTTCTATGAAGCTGGCAAAACATTCTGAGACATCTAATTTCTGCTGTCAGAGGGGCTCACATTGATTTTTGTGTTCATTGTGTGTACTCTTAGGGTCCTCTAAATGGAGTCTTATTTATTTGGCTCTTCTATAACCTATCTTTGTCAGGGGAAAGTTAATAGTACTTCCTAGTAGGAAAATAGGAGCTTAGTTTAGATTGGAATAGTTGAGAGTCCATTTTGCTTCTGTTTAGATTCAAGAAAATGAAAAGGCTTAGACTTTGTCAAGGTAAAGAAATCAACAGAAATCCAGGAACCCTAAATCACTGCTCTAAATGCACACGTTTTTGTCCTCCTGCTTTTGTTAGTATCTGATCCATCTCGTTTCAGCCTCCCCAACCCCTGATTGCACAAAACTACTTCTGAGAATGAAAGGAATATCATGACTCAGTTAAAAATAGTTCTTTTGTAAGAAAGCATTTAAAAGCTGGCCAAAAATTAAACCCAGACCCTGACCAAAAGAATCTGTTTAGAAAATATAATCTGTACTAGGGATGACTCAGCTCTGTTGTCACAAAATATTCCTTTCCTAAAATACCTTGGCACTAGCTTATTAAAACAAACCATTTTACTATCTTACTTTCACAGTATGACTTAGTTATTCTAATGGTACTTAGAAATAGAAAATATAATTGTTTTCCTTTGGGCATTATATTTTCTTTTGTCATTTTATATTAAGTCTGTTTGTTGCAGACTGCAGGGTTTTGTCTTTAGAGCTCTTGTAATGGCTTTAATGAGTTATTTCAACTTCTGATTTGTGTACAGTGTAATCCCAAATACTACACTTTAGAATCTAATCATGCTTCCACTGGTCTAATTGTCTAAAGATAAGACAACATGTCAAGTGATATTTTACAGTTTAACTACACTAGGAGGAGAATAATTTTGTAAAGCTCCAAAACCGATTGCTTTTCTTCAGTCATCCAAACCTTCAGATTTGGATGAGAGTATGAGTAACCATTGTGTTTACTAAGTCAAAATGTTGAATCTGTGAGTACTGATACGTATACATATCTGGAACAGGGAAGTTTGGGAGTTTGCATTACATCATTCAGATCCCCAAATGTCTGTTTCACATGCTCTGTAGTATAACCCACTTATGGGTATAACCCACTTGAATGGATTCGGAACAAATTTCATGATGATAGACAATGTAGAGAAATCTCTCAGAATTCCTTCACTGGGTATCCCAGAAATCTTAAAAGGCTGCTAATTTTGGGGAAACATTTCACAGATACATTAGGGCCTGTTTTAAATGCATAACAATTCTAGAATGTCAGAAGAGACATCTTGGGCATGACATGTTGGTCCTTTGAACGCAGCAACTCCTAGGACAAGGGTGATATGCAGAAATCTTGGGAAAGGGAGATAAAATAGTGTGGAAGAAGTAGTAAGTGAAGTCCAATACTTGATGACTGAAAAATAAGCCTACTTTTTCCTTAATGAGGCAAACTTCTGCAATCTCTACCTCAAAAACCATACCATCCCAGTAGCCAGGCCTAGAAGAGGACAAAGAACTGTCAGTAGCATCCAGATGGCTGGACCAATATAAGATATCTTTTTCCTTCCTAGCATTTAAAACTCTATATGAAACTTTGTCATGACAATAAGGATGATTTCATTTGTGCTTTGCAGAGACATTTAAGGAAGAAGGTATGGGAACTGATGCACCTACAATGCATGAGTGCTTTTATATGCGTTACCTAATTTCATCCTTAGATTAACTCCCTGAGCTAAGTACAGTTTCCTCTAGGGTAGAAATGAGGAATATGATGCTCAAAATCATGTAAATTGACCAGTGACAGGCCTAAAAACTGCTGCAGCTAATCATAACCCTGGTTATAAAAGCATACTCCTTCTACCTCAAAATGCTGTACTGTGCTCAGAACTTGGTTTAGATTAAGTTATTTATGTCACACAGCAAGCTGTGACAAAGATATTATGTCTTATTATTATCCCGTATTATCCTCATTTTATAGAAGAAGAAACAATTAGAGGTTTAAAGGAGTGGTTCCCAAAACTCACTCACCATCAGAATCGCATGAAAAGTTTTAAAAAATCTTGACTCAAGGGATCTATGTCTGTTCTTTTTTAATCAGTCTTTACCAAAGCCCAGGGCTTTTTGATTTTGTACAATTCTTCAGGTGACTCTAACATACCATTAGGGTTCAGAAATACTGATCAGTGGACACTTTTAATAGTTGGAAGAGCGGGGGATGGAACCCTCATCGGTCTATTTTTTCCTACTATGTGAAGCGGGGACATACGTTAGATTTACATGTTACTATCAATTTATTGACACTGTCTAACTTATCTCTTACAATAATGCTCAGTGGTAAATATTTACCTGCTGGTGCTTAATGGCCACACATACAATTACATGTTGTATTATTTATTGTTGCATAACAATTTTACTGCAAACTTATCAGCTTAAAATAACACACATAGGGGCTCTCTACTTCCAGGGAGATAGAGTAGTTGAATATGTTTTCCTATCCATTCTGCTAAGTAAAAGTAAAATACCTGGACATTTATATATAAAGCAAACATCAGACTGAAAGGTAGAAGACAGACCCGCTTGGGAACTCAGGTCCTAAAGAATGACATGGTTGTGTGTTTTCTGGGTTTCCTTTTGTTTCTGTGTTTGTTTTTTTTAAGATGTCATTGTTTATTTCCCAACATGATAGTTTATAATTTAATCATGTTCTCTTTTTAAAAACAGCTTTATGGAGATATAGTTCACTTGCCATACAATTAACCCATTTAAACTGTGCAATTCAGTAGTTTTTAATATACTCATAGATATGTGCAGCTATCACCACAATGAATTTTAGAATACTTTCGTTGCTACAAAGAGAAACCCCATATCATCTCGCTATTAGCCCCTACTTCCTTATCCCCTGAGCCCTAAGAAACCACTATTTTACTTTCCTTCTCTATAGACTTGCCTATTCTGGATATTTCATGTAAATGAAATAATATATGTTTTTTGTGACTGGCTTCTTTCACATTGCATAATGTTTCATTCATAGTGTGGCATGTATCAGTACTTCACTCTTTTTTTTTTTTAAATGGTTGAAGTGTATTCCCTTGTATAGATACATAGCATTTTGTTTATCCATTCATTTGTTGATTAACATTTAGTTTGTTTACACCTTTGACTAATATGAACAATGCTGCTAGGAAAATTCATGTGCAAGTTTTTGTTGGAACACAATTCTGGTTTCAGTTCTTTGAAGTATATACCTAGGAGTGAAATTACTGGCTCATACGGTAATTCTATTTTTGATTTTTTTTGAGGAATTACCAAATGTTTTCCATGTCACCTGCACCACTTTACATCCTAACTAGCAACGTATGACATTTCCACTTCTCCATATCATCACCATCACTTGTTTTTGTCTATTACTACTACTACTACTACTACTACTACTACTACTACTAATGTCCTAGTGGGTGTGAAGTGGTATCTCACGGTGGTTTTGATTTGTATTTCCCTGATGATTAATGATGTTGAGCATTATTTCATGTGTTTTGTTGGCCATTTGTGTATATTTGGAAAACTGTTTATCCAAGTCCTTTACCCATTTTTAAATTGGGTTGTCTGTATTTTTGTTGTTGAGTTGTAAGAGCTCTTCATGAATTTCGAATACTAGCAATATCTTATGAGATATATAGTTTGGAATCAAACTAGGAATTGATAGGAAAAAATAGGAAAATTTCCAAGTACCTGAAAAACTAAACAGAGCATTTCTAAATAATTTATAGATAAAGGAGAACATCTTAAGAGGAACTTTAAAATATACATTGAGCTGAATGAAATGAAAATACTGCATACTAAAATTTGTGGGATACAGCTAAATCAGTGCTGAGAGGGGAATTTGTAGCACTAAATGAATATGTTAGAAAAGAGTAGAAGTCTCATCTATAATCTAACCTTCCCCCCAAAGAACCTAGAAAAAGAAGAGCAAAATAAACCCTAAAGTAAGCATAAGGAAGGAAATAGAGATGAGAGCAAAAAATCAATAAAATTTATTGAAAAAAAGAAAAAAAATGGAAAAAAATCTGTTACCCAATTATGCAAAGAACTCTTAAAAATCAACAATAAGAAAACAATCCAATTACAAATGAGCCAAAGACCTTAAGAGATAGCTCATCACAGAGGATATACAGATGGCAAATAAGCATATAGAAAGATGTCCAACATCATTTGTTACCAGGGAAATACAAATTAAAACAACATTGAGATACCACCACAAACCTATTAGAATGGCCAAAATCCAGTACACTAGCAATACCAAATGCTGGCAAGGATGTGGAGCAACATGAACCCTCGTTCATTGCTGGTGGGAAAGCAGAATTGTACAGACTCTTTGGAAGACAGTTCAGCAGTTTCTCATAAATCTAAACCTACTCTTACTATGTAATCTAGCAGTTGTGTTCCTTGGTATGTACCCAAAGGAGCTGAAAATTTAGGACCACACAGAAACCTGCATATGAATGTTTATGGCAACTTTCTTTACAATTACAAAAACTTGAAAGCAAACAAGATGTCCTTCAGAAGGTGAAAGGATAAATAAATTATGGTACATCCAGACAATGGAATATTATTCAGCACTAAAAAGAAATGAGCTATCAAGCCATGAGGAGACATGGTAGAAACTTAAATGCATATTACTAAGTGAAAGAAGCCAATATGCAAAGGTTGGCTTTTCATATACGGTATGATTCCAACTATATGACATCTGGAAAACTATGATGACAGTAAAAAAGATCAGTAATTGCCAAGAGTTGTCGGGGTGCTGGGGAGTTAATAGGTGGAACACTAAGGACTTTAAGGGAAGTGAAAATACTTTGTATTATACCATAATGATTGGGAAGTGAAAATACTTTGTATTATACCATAATGATTGATGCATGCCATTAGACATTTGTCCAAATCCATAGAATGCACAATACCGAGACTGAACAGTAATGTATACTATGAATTTTGAATGATTATGACATGTCATTGTAGGTTCAGCAGTTCTAACAGCTGGTGGGGGATGTTGACAGTGGTGGAGGCTATGCATGAATGGCGGCAGGGACTATATGGGAAAGCTCTGTACCTTCCCCTCTGTTTTGCTGTGAACCTCAAACTGTTCTAAAAAAGGCTTAAAAGAAATGAACCTTGACCTAAGTCTCACACCATCTACAAGATTAACTCAAAATGGATCGTGGGTTTAAATAAACATAAAACTATATCACTTTGAGAAAAAAACATACGAGGGGATCTTCAGGATACAGGGTTAGGCAGATCGTTTTTAGACGACACCAAAAGCACAATCCATAAAATGAAAAATAGATAATTTGGACTTCTTCGAAACGAAAAATGTTATTCTGGGTAAGACTCCGTGGCTTGGATTTTCATCCTCTTAAGAGATTAGGAGAAAATATTAGGAAACCATATATCTGACAAAGGAATAGCATCTGGAATATATAAAGAACAAATCGACATTCAAACAAACAACCCATAGAAAATTGACAATGGGCAACTGCAAAGTGGAAATAAAGAGATATTTCACTGAAGTGGATATACAGATGACAAGGAAGCACGTGACAAACTGTTTAACATCATTAGACATTAGGGAAATAAAAGCAAAAAGAAATACCATTGCTCACCAATCAGACTTTTTAAAAAAATGACCATATTAAACGCTGGTAGGGATGCAGAAAAACCGGCTCATGCATACATTGCTGGTGGGGATGTAAAATAGTACAGCCACTCTGGAAAACAATTTGGCAGTTTATTTTTTTAAAAAAAAACACTAAATATGCAGCTACTATACAACCTAGCAATTGTACTTCTGGGCACCTATCCCAGAAGAATGAAAACTTACGTCCACCAAAGCCTGTGCTGAATGTTTAGAGACTCTTTACTTGTAATAGCCAAAAACTGGAAACAATCCAGATGTCCTTCAAGGAGGGATGGTTAAACAAATTGTGGTACTTTCAAACCGTGAAATCAAGACATGAAACAATCTGAGTGAATCCCCAGGGAATTATGCTGAGTGGAAAAATACAATCCAAAAAGTTTACATAATGTGTGATTCCATTTACATAACATTTTTAAATGACAAATTTATACAAATGGAAAATGTATTAGTGGTTGCCAAGGGTTAAGTAGGGCTTGAAGGTGGAAGGGAAGTGACTGTGGCTGTAATGGGACAGCATGAGGATTCTATGGTGATGGACAGTTTTGGTACCTTGACTGTGTCATTGTCAATTTTCTGGTTGAGATACTATACTAGAGCTTTGCAGAAATGTTTACATTGGGGAAAACTGGGCAAAGGGTACAGAGTATCTCTCAGCAGTATTTCATACAACTATAAGGGAATCTGTAATTATCTCAACATAAATTTTTAAGTAAATATTCACATTTATTAGCTCACATTTTCTGTGGGTTAGGGGTCCAGGAATAGCTAGCTCGGCCCCCTGCAGGAGGACGAAGTGTCAGGTAGGACTGGGTTCTCATCTAAAAGCTTGACTTGGCATGAATGTGCTTCAAACTCAGGTAGTTATGGGCAGCATCTGCTTTTTGTGAATTGTTAGACTAAGGGCTTCAAGTTTTGCTGGCTGTCAGTCAGAGGCCACCTTCAGTACCTTGCCAGGTGGGTTTCCCCAACATGTCCATTTGCTTCATCAAAACCAGCAAAGGAGAGAGACAGCTGGACCGATGTCATAGTCTTATGTAGTAATATAATCATGGGAGTGACATTGCATCACATTTTCCATGTTCTATTGGGTAGTCCCATCACACTCAAGGGGAGGGGTTGCACAAGGTCATGAGTACCAGGAGGCCGGAATGATTGGGGCTTTCTGAGTCTCTCCTGAACATATGCTGATACACATTCCTTTCAAAAATCATTGGTTTTGGTTTAATTGGGAGTATGTTTACTGCTTTCTTAAATACTTGGCAGCTGTATAACATGATTTAAAATATTATCAGCTATGTTCTACATTTATAATAGAAATAGAACTGAAAGAGGCTAGAACATTTTTACCATAGGAAGTAAGATGTATTCAAACAGGCTGGGAAATATTACATCTTATTTACATTAGATATTTTTAGACTATATGTTAAATCTTTTGGACATCTAGAGAACTAGTTATATTGCTGTGCTTGTAACTTAGTAACCTGAAGAGTTAATGTAATATCCCAAAAGACAACATTATTATTTATGCTTTAGATGAAACTTTTTTGTCTTTTCAGGAAACTTCTTAGTTGCCTTGAAAAGCTTAGAAATCTTTTCAAAATAGAAAAGAATATTCCACATGACATCTTTTGTAGAGTGAATCCATTCAAGTTCCCAGTGACTCAGTAAATATACTCAAAGTACAAATCATTAATTAATACTCTTCAGATTTTTTTGTAAAAATTTGCATTGTTGACCTCTTTTTATATACTAGAATGTTTATTAGAAATATTAAAATATTTCCTTTTTAGAAAATTATGTGACACTTTCATTCTTCTTGTACTTCTTTTGTGCCCCAGGGTTTCTTAAATATTCCTTATGGTACTTCTGAAAATAATTTTCAGATATTTCTTAATGCCAAAATAATGTAGATCATCTGGAAGTAATAATGATGACAAAACCATCATCACCATTATCATCACATGAATAATATCTGGGTAGCTCTAATCTCTGTAACAAAAAAATATGTGAGATCAGAAATGAACAACTCCCTCTGCTTTCCCGCTCCTCGAAAAAGAAGAAAAAAAATGTTCTCCTCCCTGTAGCATATTTGGAAAGAAAGAGATTTGTCTTATATCTCTGATGAGTCATTCCCCATATGGTCCTTGCTTCCCTGGTCTAACCATGCACACTGAAGCTCAGGCTGCTTTGCTCTGAGCCAAACAGTGGCCCCTTTTGCATCATCCCTCACGGCACCACTAAACCAAGACTGCTGATGGGAACCCTCTTGTCCTAAAATTTGGGAGATAACAGGGGCATTTGTCACACATTAGTGAACAAAGAACGACTTATAGTTGTGATAGGGTTCTTAAAAGATTTTTAGCTTTCTCTGAGTTGGATAATGTGTCTTTGACCAATATTCTTACCTGACCTCTGCCTTTGTCTGACCTATCTATCTCCTGTTCCAGCTGCCTGGAGGAAACTCCCAGATGTGTTTCTTTATTCTTCAGAGCACTCTACTATCCTCCTAGGTCACATCCATAAGGCCTTGGCTTTCATAATTCTGAAAGCGCCTATCTAGATGTTTTACTGAATAAGAATAGTTCTCTGTTTAAAAATAATTCTGGTATCTTCCCAAGGCATCTAACTCAAACTCTTGGTAGGTTTAAAAAGAACAACTTTCCATCCAGCTTCATAATAATAACCACTACCATTCACTGAGACATAAAATACTCATAATTATCATTTATTGAGCTCTTGCAACATGCTATGGACCTTGACCACCCTATGTGTTTTACACTTTACATATTTTGAGTCATTTAATTCTCAAAATAACTCCATTATTATTCCATTTTACAATATAGTGATTGTGAGAAGAGGCTGTATGTTTTAAAAGCATGTGTATTCTAACAATACTACCAGATGAAAACTTTAATATCCCAAGGTTTCAAGAGTAGGGAGCTCCCATATATGGAGTTTTGATAATTTTCCAGCTAAGTGGGAGAGTCAGGTGTTTCTGGCCACAGAATCTCCCAAATTAATCACAAATTAGTATACAAATCTGGATTCCTTTGAAGAAAGCTGTACACTTTTGTGATACTATCTGTTGTGGTAGCTAGAATAATGCCCCCACCCCCCACCCAGATAGCTACCTCTTAATTCCAGCAGGAACCTATGAATAAGTTAGATTACATGACAAAGGGAAATTAAGATCGTAGATGGAGTTAAGGTTGCTAATCAACTGATCTTAAAATAAGAAGATTATCCTTGATTATTCAATGGGCCCAATGTCATTACAAGGGTCTTTTAAATGTGGAAGAGGGAGAGAGAAGAGTCAGTGTCAGAGTGACTGCACGTAAACAAGACTTGACTGGCCATTACTGGCTTTGAAGATGGGAGGAGAACTTGAGTCAAGGAACACAGGCAGCCTCAAGAAAGTGGAAAAGGTGAGAAAGTAGAATCTTTCCTAGAGCCTCCAGAAAGGAAGACCACCCTGCTGACACCTTAATTTAACCCCATGAGATACAGTTTTGGACTTCAGACTTCCAGAAATATAATTCATCTGTATTGCTTTAAGCAACTAAATCTGTAATTTATTACAGCAGCAATAGGAAACTAATTCATCTGTTTTGACTTTTTATTATCTCTTAGTCCACTGTTCCCAGCTTGAAAATTATTATGTTTGATTGATGTGTCAGTTGGCACATGATATGACACTATTTCTGTTTGACAGTTTTCCTTCCCCTTGACACTTCCAAGTAGCAGAACTTGTATTTTTGTTTCTTCTTGATCCTAACAAATTTCAATGTCCATTTTATTTGTCATTAAAAAAACCAACTCATTCTTCTTTGGAATTTAGGCTTCCATACTTTATTTTAGCCAAGGGAAAAGAAGGTATGGCAACAAAAGGTTCTTTAGATGGATGAAGCCCGGAGGAGGTGAAACATAAAAATTGAGTGAGAGTCTTTTCAGGTAGAAGTTGTCTAAGTAAAGGAGAGGGAGTGGGGGTATAGTTAAGGCAGCCAAGTGCAATAACATGGTCCAAAAAACAAGCACTCAGAATGGAAGATTACTGGAACAGACACTGTAAATGAGACAGGGGTGAGAGATGAGGTTGGAAAGGATCGTAAGCTAGATTATAAAGGGGTTTGAATATCCTTCTAGGAAATTTGGATTTTATCTTGGAGGCTGTGGGGGATCTGGGAGAATATTTAACCAAAAACGAACTTGATCATGGTTGAGTTTGGAAAGTAAAGGATGGAGACAAGGTAGTGAATGGAATTATGATGCAAGACAAGCCTAGAGGCAGGGAAAAGAGTCAAGAGGATTTGGGGTACACTAGGGAAACGGTAACAGTAGTTACATAGTGGTGGCCCTAGGGATTGAAAGAAGTAGAGAGATTGGAAGGATATCAAGAAGACAGAAACAGTAGTACCTGTTGACTAAATGTGGACTGTGAGAATGCAAAAGAAATTATGCTGGTGCCGTAGACAACAAGACGGATGATAAGTATGTTCACCAATCTAGTGACTATAACAGATTTATAGAAATAAAGGTGTCGTGTCCGGTTTTGGTTGAATTTGAATTGCTCTGAATCATGGTGTTAGAAATGTGAATCACTATCGCTTTTTCCTGGATTTTTACTCTGTGTTCCTGTTGTGTCCTGCTGAGCTTTCAGGACCTAGTTCCTGCAAGCTGTTAAATGATCAGAGTCTTCCTTTGTCCTATGTTGTCCTAGCCTCTGCCAAGTAATCTGTGACCATGTGCAGACCTCTTTCATTATTTCAAGTCCACTTTTGTGACTCGTTAGCAAATTAATTAAACAAAATAATTAAACATTGGAACGTCATAAAGACAGTGGGGAACCACTTGGAGACTTGATATTTAATAAAGAAGTAGTGGTACAAAAAGAAACTTTAAGAAATAACAAAATGATACAGCTGAAGCAAATGTGATAGACAGTGACATCACAAAGCCTGTACGAGGTCAATATGACATTTGGGACAATTGCTGAAAAGACTTTATTGACTGCTTCAATATTGTGCTTCAGCCATAACAAAAATCTGTGAACGATTTAATAATGTCAGATCAATGACAATAGAACCTGTTAACCTACTGTTCTGTTTATTGAGATGAATGGGGCAATTATTTGCACCTCATAAAGTAAAAATAAATTGTGATTGGACTTGTTCTAGTATTGAAGGCTTCTTGTTAATATTTATTGAGGATTACCTACTAACATCTAGTTCTGTGCTGAATGTGGTAGAAAAATTAAGAAAAATATAATATGGGATCCCTGTGCCCAGTGAGCTGATATATCTCTTAGGAGAGACTAGATTAACAAGTATAAGAAACCATTAAAATTATAAAAAAAATTTTTTTAAATCAATTATCTATGTTTTATATATGAAGAATTCAATAAATGCTAGCTAAATTCACCTCTAGTAATTTTTTTTTATTATTATGACAGTTCTAGAGGGCAAAATATTATTTACTCTATGGGAATGGTATAACTCCTTGAAAAAATATTTCCTATATATTGCTTGGAAGATTGTAAAGAGTAAAGATTATGTGTTGTTTAGCTAACCAACCAACATATCAAAAAGGTACATCTACTAATTGCCGATTGTGACATTTCCAGCATGTAACTTTTGTGTAATTCAGGAATATCCTGTATAAATGAGAGGGATGTGATGCTAACTGAGGTTTGGGGCCTTTGAAAAGCTCCCTTTATAAACAACCCAGAACAATGACTTCCTACAAGGGACAGTCTAGGAGAGCCTGTCTAACATGTTAGTTTGTGCTCTGTAGAGCAAATCCTTTTCATGCCTTAAAAAAGATTGATTTTTGATGTAAAGGCACATTTAATCAGACCTTTGAAAGTTTGAAAAGTGGCTGTGAAGGTTTGCTTCTCAGTGGATTGGAAATCTATTAGTATATAGCCAAGAGGTCACTGATAGCAGAAATAAGATCTTTCAAGGGTTCTGATGCAAAATCTGATGGGTAATACCAAAGTACTGTATTTTTAAAAGCATAGCACTGAAGCTCTTCTAACAGAATAAGACTAACAAAATACGTGCTCATGAGCGTATTGCTGTGGTCATGCTTCCTCCATGTTGTAGTAAAAGTTAACCAACCTTGCAGACATTTGAAAAAAAATCTGGGAACTTATAAAAAAAATATTACCATCTAGGAAATATTTTAGTGGCATTGGGCATAATATTTAATGATTCTGGCTTTTCCCAAACCCATTATGAAACAAAGTATGTGCTTTATTGTCTGCCATTTAGTTAAGTTGTATTTCTGTAACATTCATAAGCCGTGTTCATAACAATGTTTTACCAGCCCACAAGACACAGTAATGCCTTTTGTATCTTCTTTCATTTGGTTTGATGCTGTTAATTTCTAAAGTGCTGTCCCTATTTTTTAGTTTAATTCCATTTCCATCAGTTTTCCACTCTGTCATCACAGTAAACTCTTTAAAATGCAAAGCAAATCATGTTACCTACTGCTTCAAATCCTGCAACCATCACTGTTACCAGGAGGATAAAATCCAACACAAGAAGCCATGAAGACTAGGGCAAATTACTTGGACAAGCAATCGGTGTATGTACACCAGCTTCCATGCTGGCCACCACACTGGTCCCCCCAACACAGGAGGAGTGGTGCAACCATCAAAGTGAGATAGCAATTGGGAGATGACAGTTTCTAAGGTACATTTGTTTTTATGCCAAGAATCCAGGTTAAGCAAATTCACCCCATAAATAAAATTTTGCCCAATGTCTCATATAATTAGAATATATTTATTTATAATTTGTACTCAAATTCACGAAGAGTTAAGTTTGCTTATAATAATATATTTTACAAAGAACTGTTAAAATGGAGATAAAAAGAAGGATGAGAAATCATGTGTAATATAAGACAGAGGATATTACTTTAGTTAACCTTTTTGTTAATTTACCCTGATTCCTCCATGTTTTTCTGATCCTGGATATTGAGTGCTACAAGTCTTCCTTCTCTCTCATTTTCCCTAATTTTATTCTCCAGAACTGGCATCCCTTTGTACTTAGTTATTCCTGTTTACTTCTAATTCCCTCTGTGCTAACTCCTTCCTTTCAAAACTTGGGGTCCACATTCTTCCATGAATGTGTGTCATTACTCTCCACAGATACTACCTCTTTTGAGTTTCTTTCTTCTCAAAGTCACTAAACCTCACAATATCAGTAAAAAAGTTCAGTATTCTCAAGGGAGAACCTAGGATTTTTTTTTCTTTAATAAAATTCATGCACTCTACTTATAGCATTTTCTTTGCTATTTCGAAGTTACCTACCTACTTCCCAGAGAAGGTTTTAATTCTTCTTTCTGCACTGATTTCAACATTTGTTTCGTAGTCCTTTATTCTATCCTGTATTTTGACTTTGTATCTGAGACTTCTAATTATCTCCCAATTATGCAGACTCCCAATATGCAGTCTTTACTTCTTTTTAATAAAGAACCTGATTAGATTTACCAGAACACAGTCAGCCAGCCGGAGACTATATATCTCAGCCTTCCTTGCATCTGGTCAGTGAGCTATGAGCATAAGAGCTGCCCCACTTCCAGATCAGCTGCTTGCCTAAAGCTTCCCCTTTGCTTCTTGCAAACTGGTTCATGATCTTGATAGAGAGAGAACTTGGACTATTTGGAAAAGGAAAACACCCTAGGGGATGGTAGAGGAACAAAATAGAGAGAACCTGAATTTCTGGCTTACTTTGTGGAGTTAAGCTCCTACCAATACCTGTCTGTCACTTCAGGGAGCAGTATACTTCGTGAGTGTATTTGGGGGTCTGCTGTGAAAGCAGCTTAGCCTGTACCCAACACAACTGACAAAGCATCTTGATGATACTTCTAAAACCTCTGAGAATATGTTCCTTCTATCCAAAGACTACCCTTTCTTTTTCCATCTCAGCCACTCATATATTTCAGTAATCTCTGTACTCCAAGAAGTGAAATATCAAAATCCCCTCTCTGGTTGTGATCTATGTACCTTAATTGTTATATACTTTAACTCTCTTCTTAGCACCACGATTCTAGACTGACTTGCCTCTTTATCTACCTGGATGCCAGTTGAGGAGGAGTATCAAGAAATAGAGTAGTCAAGGGAGAAGAAGTAAGCATCTGTTTGAAAAAAGAGGGAGGAGGTACTTACCAATATCACATGCTGCTGAAAAGTCAGGTAAAATGAAATGTGCCCATCAGAGGAAGGTTGTAGATGGATGTAGAAAAGTTCAGGGATGTGGTGAGTTTAGTAGTTAGATTACTTGGAGGAATAAGTAGATATAGATGATGTCATTAATTCTAAAGATCTGTAAATGAAAGGGAAGAGCAAGTGAAAAATAAGAAATCTTACTCTGTATCGATATTTCAATCACGGAATTCCCTTACTTTCCTTACTCTTTAACTCCATTTTTGTTTCCCCTGCTTTTCCCTAACACTTATTTTTACCCGGTCGGTGACCTTGTCTCCCACCTGATTCAGAAGACTGGAATGGTCTGATGGATCAGGTTTCACTGCTCTCAATTATTTCCTTCTCCTTCACTTAGAAATGTTCTCCATGTATGTGTCAACTGAAAAAAATGTCCAACCTAAGAGTTGAGAGTTATGTTTTATTTGGTGGACATTCTTAGGACTTAAAGCCTTAGAGGCAGCATCTCAAGTAACCAGAGAAAACTGCTCGGAGGAGGTGAGGGGAGAGCTAGGAAATATAGGAGTTTTGCAACAAAGGGCAGGTAGTCGGAAGGGCAAAAGACTATTGTTAATTAAAGAAAACCAAAAAAGTTAAGGAATTTAGTGCTTTTCTATGTATAGGAAGATGCAAGAGTCTGGACTCACTGAAATCATTCCTTTGATGTGCACACTCAGCTATCTGGGGCCAGCATCTGGGGCCAGCACTGGGGCCAGTGTTTTCACATCCTGAGTTTTCTCAAGCTGCACCCTTGGGGTGGCTGCAGTCTGATGGCTGCTAGATGGCAGGTATTCTTTGTTTCCTTCCTGAGTTTCCCCAGGGCTCACCATCAAGTGACTGCAATTGCTGATGACTGGGACATCTTTTGTTTACTGATATGGCAGGCGATATTTTATTTCTCATATGTATAATCTCACTCTTCATTTCCTTTTGCTTTGAAGAAGCCTCCCTCCCTTGTTAGTGCTACAGTCCACAACTGTAAGCATGATTTGTTTTCAACCACTTCCTTAGACTTTGACCTCTCTCCATCCCCAGGCTATCCTTCTATATTGACCCCCTTCTCTTTGCCTGTAGGAAAAAATTCATGTCTCTTCATCCTAAATAAAATTCTTACCTCAACCTTGATTGTTTTCAAGCTGCTTTCATCTCCTTTCTTTAGTTACCAAACTTGTTGCAAGAAGAGCTTTGACTTGTTGCTTCCTTTTCTCTCACTATTCCAGAGTGCCATGTGACCTGGCATCTTTTCTGATGTTCTCTCTCAAAAATCACAGTGATCTCCTAATCATCAAACAGTATCATCTGTCATTATCTGCCTTAGCCATTCTGTACGCTTCTTTCTTTTTGCCTTTTTTGTCCACATTTTTAAAAATTTAAACTTAATTTCTTTGTCAATAGAAATAATAACTACTTACTGTAAAAAATTTTGTAATATGCATAAAGTCATTAAAGTGACTCATAACATCAAAAATAACCATTAGAAATGGTTTTGGTTTTCTTTATAATCTCTCATCTGATCTATTTTGAAAAAAAATGTTTCCATGGTTCTAAAAATTTTTACTGTGTGTTTTTAAGGTAGAACTATATAAACTCAATTCTACCAAGTACATTGTTAAAACACGTTATTCATTTTTATTTAGTATAAGAAATAATGATGTATATTAAATTTGCCAGTGGTATGGTATATCTGTCAGTTACCCTTGAATTAATACAGATATTTTATACATTGTTGTCATTTAATATGAGCATAATATTCACCCCTATTGCCTTCATTTATATTATGGCTTTCATTTATAAAATGTGACTTTATACATTTGATGAATCTTAAATCACACATTGTCTATTATCAATACTGTCACTCCTGATGTTTTAAAGTTCTGTTTGTTTATGTAGATTTGCCCATAGTTTTAATTCTATTTGCATACCATTTTGTATCATTTTCTTTCATCCACTTATTCATTAATTCCCTCAAATAATATTTATTTTTGTGTCAATGTTGTGTTTTGTACTAATGATATAATGGTGTCTAAGACAGGCCCAGTGCTTGCCTTCAGAGGGCTTATAGTCTAGTGGGTGATACAAATGAGTAAACAGATGATTATAGTACAATTGATAAGCATAGTAATGGGGAAATTCTGTGTGCTTTGAAAACATGCAATGTGTCTCTGAACTAGAATTGAAAGAATAGGAAAAGGTTTCTAGAATGGGGACAATAGGAAGAACTCAGAGCAACAGGTAGGGAATAGAACAGTAAACACCACACAATACATGATTACCCTCTCAACTGTGTAAAAAAGTTGGGCTTTATACTAAGGACAAAGGGAAACAAACCATGAATCAAAGCCTTTCTTCAAAGGAATGAAAAGATGAAAGTGGCACTTCAGAGAAGATCATTCTGGTTGCATTGTGGAGAAGACTTGGAGAAATGCAAGATCGGATGCTGGGAAAGCTGTAGGAGGCTATTCAAATAATCTAGAAGGGAAGTAATTATGCCCTAAGCTAAGTGGTGGCTCTGGGAATGGAGAGAATTGAAACATTTGAGAGATATGTAGGAGGAAGAATTTTATCTAAATGAAGATTTTGTTAGTGGTTGAATATATGAGTCTGGAGCTTAGGAAAGAGACCTAAGCAGGAGACCAGGATTTGAGGATCATAAGCATGTGTGTAGATATTCATTGGAGCCTTGTGGCTGGATGGATAAGCACATCCAAGGAAAGTGTGTAGAACAGAGGCTCTAAGACAAAATCCCAGGGAGGGGCAACGTATAAGGATTTAAGGCAGTGGAACTCAAGGCAGAGAGAGGAGTGGAGGTGGTAAAGTGAGTTGAGGATTCCCAGGGCTAAGAGAATGCCCATGGAAAGAGTGGAGAATGTATGGTTTAAAACAAAGAGCATGGGACTTCCCTGGTGGTGCAGTGGTTAAGAATCTGCCTGCTAATGCAGGGAACACGGGTTTGAGCCCTGGTCTGGGAAGATCCCATATGCTGTGGAGCAACTAAGCCCACGCACCACAACTACCGAACCTACGCTCTAGAGCCCGTGCTCTGCAACAAGAGAAGCCACTGAAATGAGAAGCCCATGTACCACAATGACGAGTAGCCCCTGCTCATCGCAACTAGAGAAAGACCACGTGCGGCAGTGAGGACCCAGCACAGCCAAAAAAAAAAAAAAAAAATGAACAGCACATTATTCCTTTGTTTTGGTTTCTTTCCAGTCATATTTATTTTTGAAATCTCAAGTAACATTTTTTTATTCTTAAAAATAATAACAAGGAGTAAAATTTTTAGGCTATACAAAGGAGGTAGGTGGCTTTTTAGGAGGGGAGCAATAGTGTGACCTTGGCTGGAGGACTTTGGAGTAGGGAGTGCAGGACTGAATCATCAATAGGAGATGAAGAAATGTTTGAAGGCAGAGTTCGGCTGTGAAGAGAGGAGAGTGGAATTGAGCTAACTGAAAGGGGAAGCAGGATTGAATCGGTGAGGTTCCTTCTTAAAATGGGAAACTAGAGAATGTATAACTAGTGAAAAGGAGGATTCAGAAGAGGGAAATAAAGTATGATCTAGAAAACAAGTCACTTCGAAAGAAAAAAAGGGATGTCAGAGCACGTGTGAGCATTGTCTTTAGATAAAAGTTGTAACACCTCTTCCCTTGAAACTGGAGGGAAGGAAGAATGATTAAGTTATGCATGGGTTTTTGAATTTGGTGAAGCTTAGAATTAAATTTCACTCTTCTGTTTTATCTTAGAATTCTACCTTTTTATAGAGAAATTTAAATAATTTTCATTGTTTTAAACCTATGATGTTTTATTAATTTCATTTAGGTATGCATGCATGTATGCATGTATTAATTTTATTTAGGTATGCATGTATGAATACAGACATACTGTATGTATGTATGAATGCACATATGGTTGTGTGTGAATGTGTTTGGTATGAATGTATATATTTTGTTTGCATATGTGCATGTGTGTAGGTTCCAGGGAGCATAATTTGGAGGTTAAGAGTGAACTCTGACCAGGACCATGTGCTTCTAATCCTGGCCTCACCATATACTAGTTGCGTGACCTTGGGCAAGTTACCTCACTTCCTCATACTTTACTTTTCCATCTGTTATGATGAAAATAACAGTAGTGTATATTTCATGTGGTAATTTTAAGTGTTAAATGAGATAAGCCACACACAAAGAAAGCAGAGCATATAATAAAATACTCTCTATGTTATAGTTATTTAAGTTTTTACCCTTTATTTTACATTTTGATACTTCCTTTTATTTACTTTCGCTTCCTTTTATATATTTTTGTTTTGTGAAGACTCTGTTGCTTTTTTTTTTTTTTTTTTTTGCGGTACGCAGGCCTCTCACTGCTGTGGCCTCTCCCGCTGTGGAGCACAGGCTCCGGACGCACAGGCTCAGTGGCCATGGCTCATGGGCCCAGCTGCTCCGCGGCACGCAGGATCCTCCCGGACCGGGGCACGAACCTGTGTCCCCCTCATCGACAGGCGGACGCTCAACCACTGCGCCACCAGGGAAGCCCAGACTCTGTTGCTTTTTATATTATGTACATATTTTGAAATTAGTATCTTATTTCTAATCCAGATTTTAAAAATAATTTGTCCTATCTATCTGTCTATTTACCTACCTACCTACCTACCTTATTCTCCATGTTGAATGAAGACTTTTTAGTACTTTGGAATATAAGAATTTAAAGCTTCTGTTATCTTCAAACTTAGCCTGGTTTTAGATGATATATTCATTTAAAACAATGTTAAAAATCTCTTTAAATAAAAACTGTGCATGCCTAATATTTTTGCAAACACATTTGCCACATTTTAAATGATTTCAATATAAATATTTTCTGTATGTTTAACTCTTTTCAATGCCTATCACCAGACTTTCCTCCCACAGTTTGCCATCCTCACACTTGTTTGTTACATTCGTCAATCACTTATGAATCTTTTTAGAGAAACTTTTTCAAAATCATGGTCTAT
This sequence comes from Delphinus delphis, assembly GCF_949987515.2. NCBI lineage: Eukaryota > Metazoa > Chordata > Mammalia > Artiodactyla > Delphinidae > Delphinus > Delphinus delphis. The sequence goes on from NC_082693.1 coordinate 62,545,454, forward strand.
TTTATGACACTTTATGCAGGCATCACCTTCACATTTGAAGAGCAGCTAGGCAGAATGTAGAAATCATTAGTCTTAATCTTTCCCTTCAACCTCTAGGGATATTGTTCCCTCATGCTTGGGCATTTGTTATTTGAAAGGAGTGTTGGGCCATCATATTTATTTCTTTTACTGTGTTTGAAGCATTCTTTATGCTTAGAATTTGCCAGTGTCATCAGGCTAGTTTGTTGTTGTTGTGTTGCTTTTGTTATTAATTTGCTTGGAACATTACTAGGCTCTCAATCTCAAAACACAGATTTTTAAAAACTGGATAATTTTCTAGAATTTCTCTTTGATTATTGTTTACAGTCTACTTAGTCTGCTTTCTTTTTGGAAATCTCTTTTATGTAAGCTGCATTTGCATTTGTCTTGCCATTTTTCTCATTTTCCCTCTCAGTGTACCCTCTCTGCCCTTTTCCTGTGGATTCCTCAGTTTATTCTAAGTGCTGCCCTGTAAGTCACTAATTAAATTTTCTGCGATGTCAGGACTGCTAATTATTGATTCAGACTGAAGTGTTTGTTTTTTAATTCAGTAAGTGTGCTGTTTATCAACAGTTTTTCCTCATCTTTGTCATCTGTTTCTATTTCATAGCGACAATGTTTCACTGATTTGTTTTTCTTCTATTTTTTAAGGATAATGTGAATGTACTGAGTCAGACGGTATTCTTGTATTGAAACGCTTTCTTATATGCTGCTTACTTTTTCTTTGTTCAGTATCTTTAAAAAAAAAAGTACATTTTATATAGTTTTTCAATTATCATAAATTATAGTATTACAATTATATATTGCTCTGGGTTTTGTCACAAACTGTCACAGTTCTCCATCCACATCCTTCATAGAGCATCCCCTCAAGTTGCCAGTGCTTCAGTCTTCCTCCTGAAAATCTTAACAGTGCCTCACTTTTCACATTAAATTAACATGTCCAAACTAGACTAAGAATCATCATCTTTTTCTGAAGTCCCAAAACAATTATAATTCTGCCAGTCATCCAGGATTAATCAGAGTATCTTTCACTCTTCTTTTTACCCTTTTTAAAAGGCAGAGTTCCCAGTTTCACGGTGTTTCATGTGGTGTTTCCTTTACATGTATGCCGTTCCTTCTCATGTTATACATTTACTCCATGAACAGCTCCTTGGTCTTGTCCTACTTCAAAGCGACCTGAGTAATATTATCAGGTGGTTCTTCTTAACACTCAACTCCAGTAATGTATTTCTTCAGAAGCTTTCAGGAATAAGCAGTGAGACAGACCACCCTACAGAACAAACAGGAATTGGCCACAAGCCAGGTTTGGGCCGGTCTAAGAATTAAATTGACATGAGACAGATTAACAAGAGAAACTCAGATTTAATTTTGTACATATGGGGACCCCACATACATGAGAGATTAGAGACAGGAAGGTAAAATGTGGTATACATGCCATCCTGAGCTAAGGAATAGATTAGGGGTCTGGGGCTTCCAAGGGCAGGAGGGTCATTCACAAGAAGATAAGAAAAGCAGATGTTTGGTAATTAGATGTTTGCCCTGACGTATAGATGGGGCCACTTACATAAAATTTATCTCAGGTAATTACTCTTTCCTGGGGAAAATCCCCAATTTAAATTTTTCTCTGTAGTTAAGGGAGGAGCAGTGGTTTCTCTTGGACCCATAAGGTCTCAGTTGCCTTTATCTCAAAATAATTCTCATGCAAAAGTGACACATTTTGGGAAGGCTTGCTCTGAACCCGTACAGGCTGAATGGGGTGAACTAGGGGGAAATAATATTGGGCTGGCCAAAAGTCCGTTCGGGTTTTTCGTAATATCTTACGAAAAACCCGAACAGACTTTTTGGCCAACCCAATAGTAGGAGATGAGGTCAAATATATAATAGCAGCCAAAATGTGTAGAGCCTTGAGGTTCATTGCAAGGACTTTGACATTTATACTGAGTGAGGAAAGAAAAAGCTAAGCAGAGGAGTGACATACTCTGAATCATATTCTACAACAATTTTTCCTTTCATCTTCTGTAGCCATGTTTTTACTAGTCATACCTCATTTACCATAGTTGACTTTTTGCAGTGTGGTTATTTGTGTATGTTTCCTCTTTTAAATTACAAATTCACAAATGAAAGAGTCTAGAGCTTACTCAACTTTTTATCATGTATAGTGAATAGCCAGTACTTTGCATATAAATAATACTTAACCTGCATTTGTTAGAATATGGCTTTATGTTCCTTTAGGTGAGTGATACTGATGTTGTTTGGCATTCAAAGAATTGTTTCATCAGCTAGAGTATCTGATTATCCTGGGCTCATTATTCTCTTATGCCAAATAGCATAAAATTGCATTTTCTATATATTTGACTCTAGCATGGAAATTTGGTCATTCTACTCTATCCTATTATTCTCTGTAATAGTAGACTGTCCTTTCAGGTCTCAAATCAGAACTGGATCTGATTTTCTTTTTTTAATTTGTTGTCTTCCTTCTTAATTTTCTGGTTTCCCTATAGGGCCTGAGCTTCCTGAATATCTTGTTCATTGTTGAATCCTTAGTGTCTAGTTCACTGTTTGACACATAGTTAAGTAATCCTAGACATTGTTGAAAGAATACATAAAAGAATGAAAATAGTGTCACATTATCGTAACATTCTGTACAACTATAAAGGATCCTGCAATTGAATGTGAATCATCCAGGTTTATTTCCATATGTCTCATGGCTAGAGGCAGACTTCTAGAGTAAATCATGACATTTACATTACTTTGAAAGAAATTTAAAAAGAATGAATGAAAGAAGAAAGAAGAAAGAAGGAAGAGGAAGGAAGGAAGGGAAGAGAAAAAGAAGGGAAGGAAGGAGAAAGGAAAGAGAGATGGAAGGGAGAGAAAGAGGGACAGAGGGAGGGAGGTGAAGGGAAGCAGAATTTGCCACCTCAAAATATGCCTCTTTGGCATAAGGATTATTTTAAGCTGGGTAGTTTTTAAAAACAACAGACTTGAGAGAAGCTCGGAGAATCAAGTAGAAGTTACCCTTTTATAAGAGACATTTACATTTGTAAGGGAAATCTCCCTTTGCAAGGGTGTCTCCCTCTCAGTTCCAGGGAGAGAAGGGCAACTAAATCTCTAGGAACTCTTCTGATGGAGAAGGCATGGACTTCAATCTACGTAACAGTCATACCGTTGTTTACTGTGCTTTGCCTGATAACCTCCCATTAACAGACCTTCTCCCACCTCCACCCCCCCACCCCCCAACATCTTTCTTTTGTCACTAGCTGAAGATGGTATTTAAGGTGGTGGCTTGGGCCATTTCAGGAGTTGGTCAGCTTTCCTTGGTCTCTCCCTTATAAACAGGAGGTATACATGTAATTGAATTTCTGTTCCTTCTTCTTCTGTTAATATGTCTTTTTATCTCGAAGGGGACTCAGCTAAAACCTAGATGGGAAGAGGGAAAATTATTATTCCTTCTCCACGGGAAGGAAGGAAAGAGGAAGGCAGGCAAATTCCTCATTGCTGTAGAGGCTACTTCTCTCTCCATATCCTTGTTAAGTTTCTCACCTTGTTCTTTGCATACGATGTGTTCCATATTGCTTTGCATCTCACCATTTGTAATGTTTAAGCAGTGAAAGGTACATTATGAAATAATACTTCTGACTTGCTTGACATTGAGTGATAAAAAAAAAAAATCCATTCCTCAGCGGGATTTTTACTCTGTAATAAAGAATAAAAAACTGTGGCTGCTTGTCAAGGAGCTGGTGAGATTTACCTAGCCTTTTTTACGTATTAGGCCGCAAGCGTGCAGAACACAGCAGCCAAGAACCTAGTGATTAATGTAGCTGACTGTAGAAATCAACTCCAGTGAACTCACTTCATTGTAGAATGCTTCTAGACCAGAACTTAATAGATACTTTCTGTGTTTTCATCTAGTCAGCCTGCTGTGTGCAAGATGAATGCAGGTTTAGATAGATTCATTACATTATTTGGAGTGTTCTGATGCAGCGAGGTCCAAATTTAAGATTTGAACAACTCGGGTTCCTATGACTTTCAGAGACGGCAAGGCACTATTTCTAGGGAGATAAAAGGCATACTTCATGAAATCAGGTATTCTAGGTCCCTGACCATTAAATCTCCTTACATAAAGCAAGGCACCAGGGCCATTATTTCGATTGCAATGGAAAACGCAGGATTTCCAAAAGCATCAAAGAACTGAAATCTCATCCTGCCGACATCTCACACAATCTTATAAGTGTCAAAAACGTGTTATCTGTGGTTCTTTTCTGAATCTCACATGATAAATATAGCATCAGCTTTGTCCAGGAGGTAAAGAAGGAATCCTGCAGCAAGGCATAAGAGAGAGGTAGAAATATAGAGGTGAACAGAACTGCTTTTCCCTGCAAAGTGTAATTCAGCCTTTTTGAACTAAATTATCCAGACCATTTTCTTTGTTATGTATACTTTAACATTTAAAAAAAAATACATAAAAGGAAAAAAGAAATAACAAAATGAGCCTTTTACTGAGACTTTATCAGCAATTTTGTTGACATGGATCACAATTTCTTTTCATAATATGATCCAGTTATTGCAAGAAACGTTCTGAATGATTTTTGTCTGTATTTTGCTCAAACTCTATTATTGGCAACACTTACCTGACCATATTAAGACACCAGCTTCTTTTATGTCCTGTCATTGTATCAGATGCCAAGTAGACAGGTTCTCATAGGTTAGAGCATTTATCTTGGAATTAGACAACCTGGATTCCAAGGCTGAGTTAAATTCTGACATGTCCTACCACCCTCTTTTGGTTTGACTTTGATAAATCATTAATTGTTCTTATCATCAGCTTTGCCATCTATGAAATGAGGATAAGGATAAAACTATCTTTAATAGTTGTTATAAATATTGAAGAGAAAGTGAATGTAAAAACACTTTTTAAACTATTAAGAAGACCTGCATATGTGTAGGGTGATACTACTATTACCATGTGGCCAAACCTTAAGCCCATATTATTTGTGATTGTGCAGAGGTTACCATTTTTTCCCCCCTGTTTACTTTTAAAATAGATAATTGCTGTAGTGGGTTGACTAGGGCCTCCAGAAAAATATATGCCCAAGTCATAATCCCTGGAGTTGTGAATGTGACCTTATTTGGAAAAGGGTCTTGAGATGACACCATCCTGGATTTGGGTTAGGCTGTACATACAATGACAGGTGTCCTCATAAGAGAAAGCTAGAGGGAGATTGGAGACACAGAGATACAAGAGGAGAAAACAAAATACGGAGGCAGGGATTGCAGTTAGGTAGCCCTAAACTGAGAAGTGCCAAGGATAACTGACAGCCACCAGAAGCTAGAAGAGAGGCAGGGATGAATTTTCCCTCAGAGCCTCAGAAGGAACCAACTCTGCAGACACCTTGATTTCAAACTTCTGGCCTCCAGAATCATGGGAGAAGAAATTTCTGTTATTGTCAGCCACCAGTTTGTGGTGATTTGTTACGTGACACCCCTAGCAAACTAACACAATTTCCATGCGGTATTGTTACAATAACCAGCCTGGACTATTTCTGAGCTTAATGAATGTTCTCTGGATTCACAGTTAATTTTAACTAGGAAAAAAAAAAAAAGACTCCAAGATGCTTTTCAAAGTGCATCCCATTTTACACCAAAGGATATGAATCTGTTTGAGTAGAATGATTTCATCGTGGAGATTCTGAAATTTGTTCTCTTTCTTTCAAAGGTCAGATAAGCTAAGCTTCAATTCCAAAAGTTACATTTCATGTTTGAAGTACAGAGTTATACTCTGTTGTTGCAGCTGAAGCAAAAATTATTTGAAGATATTTAGGTTCCTTTTGCAACCCCTTCAAGAGTAAACCATATGTCCATAGTTTCATTTTTGGTATGCATAGATATTCCAAACATTATTTTATATACTTGGCATTATTTGCAAAAATAGTTTTTAAAATCACATTCTTCAGATCACATTACCTTAGTAATAGACTTAATTATTAAATGTAATTTGTTAGAGATTTAACATTTAATTTTTAAAGTATTTAATGCATATCAATAAGTAAAATATGTGACCCATTCACATTTCTTAATATAATACTTATATTTTTTCATAAAATGAAGGAGAAAAATACTTTCTACATCTTCTATAACAAGCCATGCTCCTAATTCTGTCTTTACTCTTGGAAAAAACTAATAAATTAACAAGGTGGAAAAAGTGAAGAGGATCAGCTCTTCTACAAATCACATTTTTTTAATCTGTTTTCTTTTCACCTTGTATAAACAGCTCTTGCTGACCTGATCTCATTTATCTTCAGCTCCTTACAAAATTAGGGAGGATAGGGGTGGGGGAGGTTCTTACGCAGACATTCAGCAAAACCACTATAAAGATTCCCTGCTATTCTTCTGGATCAGAGTGGGTCTTGTGAATGAATCACTGTACAGATAAAGAAAGGTTCTCAAACATTCCTGAAAATGGATCAGTTTGAATCTTGTCAACTAGGAGGAGCTCTAAGGAGAACGCTCAGGCCTGTCCTTGGGCCTTTCTTCTTCTTATGTTTAACAAGAAGCATTAGGCCAGGGTTTCCTAACCTTTTTTGTACCATGTACCCATTGGCAGTCTGAAGAGGCCTATGGATCCCTCCTCTGAATTACACTTTTTGTTTTAACTTTTTTAACTTTTTTAAGATGTTGGGGGTAGGAGTTTATTAATTAATTTATTTATTTTTGCTGTGTTGGGTCTTTGTTTCTGTGCGAGGACTTTCTCTAGTTGTGTCAAGCGGGGGCCACTCGTCATCGCGGTGCGCGGGCCTCTCACTATCGCGGCCTCTCTTGTTGCGGAGCACAGGCTCCAGATGCGCAGGCTCAGTAGTTGTGTCTCACGGGCCTAGTTGCTCCGTGGCATGTGGGATCCTCCCAGACCAGGGCTCGAACCCGTGTCCCCTGCGTTAGCAGGCAGATTCTCAACCACTGCACCACCAGGGAAACCCTGCTTTAACTTTTTCTGTAAAAATAATTGTAGACTCAGAGGAAGTTGCAAAAATAATACAGTCTGTTAATCCTTCACCCCACTTTCCTCAATGGTGACATTGTATGTAACTGCAGCACGATATCAGAACCAGGAAATTGACATTGGTACAATACTGTTAACGAGAGTGCAGAACTTATTTGATTGTCATAGGTTTTACTTGCAGTCATCTGTGTATCTGTATATGTATTAATCTGTGTATCATATTTTTATCCCGCATTGTTGAGATTTTTAACTTTGAATTATTGTCTCATGCTTTATTTCTAATATCAGATCTAAATTTATCAACCAGCTACACCTTCCACTCTGTATTGTCATAATATCTTCCTAACATCTTTATAATTGTCTCAGATCTATAAATGCTGATAAAAATTTATTGATGAGAAAATGATAAGAGAAAGTAAAAAGTAAAACATAGATCAAATATTCAGCCCACTTGTATGTATAGAACACTTGGTAGGTACAAAGTATTTTTTGCTTAGAAACTGGAAGATTGTCTTCCAAAGAAGAAAAATTCAACTCCCATGACAAAAGGCATTAGAAATAATTTGTCAAAAAGGAGAGGAGAGTATTAAAAATTTATTGTAAGAATCTTTTATTCTTTTCATGCTATTTAGAATTTTAGAAGTTAAGGAATATTACTTTGGTTGAACACTTGAATTTAAGACCCAATTTTGGCTCTATGGCCTGAGGTAAATCACTGAACCTCTTAGAGTCTCAGCTTATACAGCTGCAAAAGAGGAGACCAGATGCTTTAAAAGTAAATGAACACAAAATAGTTTTTTTTCCATAAGCTATGACACATGTATCTTCAGCAAAACCATAAAATAAGGAGTGTTCTCTTTGGGATTCTATGACCCTTTGTATTGTGCCATTTTGAATTGATGCTTTTACTGAACTTTGTTTTCTTTTTTCTTTTGTTGGGGTTTAGTTGATGTACACTATTATGTAAGTTTCAGGTGTACAACATAGTGATTTGCAACTTTTAAAGGTTATATTCCATTTATAGTTATTACAAAATGTTGGCTATATTCCCTGTGTTGGACAATATAGTTCCTGCTGTTCTTACATCCCTCCTTTAAATGTCCTACCATTGTACCCTATTACCTAGTTGGCCTCTTTTTGAAGCATGATATGTCCCAAATAATACTTGACTGCAGACCTCTATACTCCTTTAACGAAAAATTATCACCAAGCCACTTTGGGAAATACTTCCTCAGTCTTTATCCTCTAGCATCAGAATGTTTCTATTTTATGTAAGTATCCCACCAGACCTCCTTTTAGGAGAAGATATCTGTAAACCTATTCATTTTATTCCGATATTGGAGTTGGGGTAATGCTTTTACATACAGCTAACTTATTTGCTTTTTAAAAAATCATAGGCTTCCCAGAGAAAGTGTCTTAATGGAGCAAACTTGCCTTCCATAATTGTATTCTATAAAGTATGACCTGCAGGACTTTGGTTATACAAAAAATCTTATTATATAAGAGAGTCTATTTGTAGGCCATCTACATTATTCTACCACGTTTATTTGTGCATACTGATCTATTTTTTCATATCATTTTTGTCTTAGAAAACATTTCACTCTCATTTTTGACATTAAAAAAATCTGATTCAGCTTAATTTTTCAGCTAACAGAAGTCTGTTTTCCTGCCTGAGCAGGGATGGAAAGAGACAAATCAGACATTTTCATCATGGCAGTTCTTATTCTCTTTCTTAGCTTTCCCAGGAGCTAGCATTGTCACTGCTTGATTGGTGACACACTTGATTTAGGATTGAGCCTCTCCCGCGTTTTACATACCACTTCTGAGTTTTGCATCTGATAGACTCATCTGACATCTATCATAGTGGCCTCCTGTCAGCACCTCTTCTACATTATCACTGTAAAATTCTTATACATACTTTATATCCTATCATTCTTACAACTATAATGATCTTCTGAAAATTTGACTTTCCAGCCTCAGCATAGACACTCTGGCTCCTGATAGAAAGGACTATAATTGTTGTGACAACCAGAATGAACACAAGATCATCATCAACTCTTTAGCTGTAAGACTCCCCATATTGATCTGACACTTTTTCTTCCATTATCTCCCCAGTTTCGCAAACCATACGTGGCAGGTAACATTATTCTTTACAACCTCTTGGAGGAATAGAGAAATTAAATGACTCACTTCCCACACAGCAAACCTAGAACTAGTCAGTTCTCCTGTGTTCCAAACAAGGAGTTTTAACTGTAATATCTTCTAGTGCCCCGTCTCATATGAGACAAGTCATGCTTCACGTATGAGAGTAAATTTCAGCTTCTGTAACACTCATGCCATATCAACGTAGTATCTTCTACTACTCCATCACAAATGTGCCTCTACTCAAAATCTAACAATGGGTCCTATTTTTTTTTTCAGATTATTACACTAAACACTTACATGATCTGCTCCCTTCTCCCTTAATTTGTACATTGCCTACTACTTTTACCCTCAGTCAATCTATGCTGACCCCCCCTGCCCCCCGCCTCGTTGATATTTTGCAAACATACTTGGCACATTTCCGCCTCAGGGCTATTGTACTGGCTGTTCTCTCTGCCTGAATCTTTCTTCTCCGGGATATTGACCCCTTAGATATTCAGATGTTTCCTTCTCAATGAGTCCTACATTGTTGATTCCTACTTTTAAAATGATAACCCCTCCTCCACTTCAGTCCTTCTCAGCTTGCTTTAGTTTTTCCATGGTAATGATCATCTTGAATATACTGTGTTATTTACTTATTTGCTATGTTTATTGTCTGTTATCTGTATCCCTCAACTAGAAGTTAAACTCCTCGGTGGTAAGGGTTTTTGTTTGTCTTGTTTGCTGGTGTATCCGCAGCACCTAGTAGCGCTCGATAATTGTAGGTTGACTTAAGAAGCACACATTCTGCCAGGCTCTCTATAATAGAGGTTTGCAGATACCAGGTCCGCTTAGAACTCAGGTTCGGGATACTGTCTGTGTTTCCCAAGGTGGAGGGTTAATAATCCTGGGGCTCCCTCAGAAGAGATAGTGCCAGAACAACAAGCTCACTCTTGCACCTTGAGGGAAATCCAATTTAAAAAGCCGCCCTTTTCTGTAATAGCCTATAGCTTGATAAAAGACTTTGAAAATAAGTTAAAAGCTTCCTGGTCAGCATTACTTTTATCAGCTGATCTATCTCTATACTGTGGCTCTTATTTTCAGCTTGGAAATTGTAAAGTGCTTTTTCTCCCCTGGCTCTAAGTCTGAGGAAAACAGTGTCTAAATGCCATTTCTCTTAAGATGGAGTGAGTAAGCTATGGAGAGACCCACTTGCAGCATTTTAATTTTTACACTTCTCACTAACTCAAAGGATTGTCTAAATTCATGGGATTAGTTTGCAAATACCCAGCGTTCTTCAGTTAGATATGTATGTGTAAATGCCTTTGTCTCCTCTGTGTGTGTGTGTGTGTGTGTGTGTGTGTGTGTGTATTTGGTGAATTTGTCATTTAGGACTTCAGTATTTGTTTCAGTGCCTGGAAGAGCATTTTAATTGTTTTCATCTTGCAAGGGTGCAGTCTCTTCAGAGAGGTGGTGCTTCACTTCTCATGCAGGATACAATGCTCAAGGTTCACTCGCCATCACAGAGCAGCATTTCCAATCAGCCTAAACAATGATTACTTCAAAACAAATGGGAAATCTTTTAAGGACTCTTGGCTTCTTCTTTTAAGAGATACATAGGAGAGAAAAGATGGCCAATTAGATGTTATCCTAACAAGCCCCTTCGGAAGGATTCCTCTCCCTTTCATCAATTTACACCTTGCTTTCCTTAAGATGTCACCCAGAGACAAAGGGAACTTATTTCAGCTGGATTGCCCAGAGGAGATGCTAATTGAGAGCAGTGGTATTGTGTAGCAATTCACTGGCTCTGTCATCTGTTCAAATTTGTTGATTTACTTGGAAAATGAGAAATGGGAGGGTGCATTTGTGGATAAGCACTTGCACTTTTTTGCATTTGTGTTGGGCACTGAAAATGGAGGTGAGGAAGTCAAAGAAATACACACACACACACACACACACACACACACACACACATACACACACAAACAAAAATCACAGGCATATCTCAGGAGGGCTATCTGGTCCAATAAATGACATGAGAATTTTCTCTCTGAGTATTACATTTTTGTTCTCCCTGAAGTCTATCATCAAATAAGTGATAACAGCGACTTACTCATTCCAGTGTTTCATGGAGTCTGAGAAAAAATACATCTCTTTCTCTCTTTTTTTAGCCAAGTTAAAAAGAAAATTGACTTTCTTTCAAGATGCATATCAAGTGGGGGAACAGTGCACTATCTGGCAAAAGCATCAGGTGCTCTTTCAAGCTGTTTCTCAACATAGCTTATTTTCTTGAAAAGTCAGGTTAAATTAGTTAAATCACAATAAGGAGAATGTCTGCAGTTTTAAAGTCCATTGTAGTGATTCTGAAGCATTTTTACCAGTGGAGCAAATTAGGATCTGGCCCCTGAAACTGACATTATTTTGGAGCATCACACTGATGAGCTGAGCTAACAAAGTCTCCTTCCTGTGTGGCGTCTGGATGTGCAGTACGAAGGGACCCCACGCTTGGGAGGCGGGGTGCAGTGCGGAGTAGGTAGGGAAGTTTCAGAGAGAGCGATCCTTTCCTATGGGGTGTGAAAATAAAGGTGATCCTTTGTTTTCAAGTAAGGATGGGCAAACCCTTTCCAAAAAGGGTCAGATAGGAAATATTTTAGGCTTTGTTGGCCATAGGGTCTCTCACAATTATTCAATTCTATGAAAATTATACTGTGGAGGCTGGGTTCCAATAGAACATTAGTTATGGACATGGAAACATAATTCTTCAAGTGTCATAATATCCTCCCTTTTCATTTTTTTTTTCTCCATTCAAAAATGTACAAGCTATTCTTAGCTCACTAGTTGTATAAAACCCAGGATTTAGACCAGGAGCTGAGCCCCGGGATGCTGCCACCTGTTCTAAGGCAACAGCTGATGTGTGCAAAGACTAATGATGGAGATCTATACATTTTTAAACTCCACTGGACATAGGTTGAGATTTTAACAAATTGGATTCAGTATGAACAGTCTATGTTACTGCTAGTCAATCTGGCAAAAGTTAAAATTTTCAGTGGCCCAAAAAATAATAGTAAGAAAGAATTCTTGCCTTTTGTGGATTTCTTTAAGCCCTGATGACCATGAAATCAGCTCTTAATATACAGAGGAACAGTCCTCAATACATATCAGAAGTTTTAGTTACATGTCCCTCTTACAGGAAGTAAAGAGAATTATAATACAGTCTCCTGCGTTCATGCTCCTCACTTCAAATATAATCTCTTTCTCTGCCTCTGTAACAGCAGTTTTCATTATTATTTAGTGACTACAATGTGCTAGGCATTGTAGTAAATACTTCAGAGATGTCATCTTATTTAATCCTCATAATTCTTATGAATGTTTATAATTCTTGCTCTAAAAGTGATGAAACTGAGTCTTATATAGGTTACATAAGGTGCTGGAAACCACAGTGCTAGCACAGTGTGGATCTGGATTATGAAATAGGACTTTCTACTTCCAAAACCCAATTTAATGCTTTTTTTTCCCATATAGCTATCAGCACAATATTAGCATATCTATAGGTCTCTAAGGACACTTCAGGTCCTCAGACTGTGAAAGTCTAAAGATGCGTTTCGTTTTTAAAGAATGATTCACTAATGTATTAATTTATTTTATTTATTTAATTTTTTAATAAATTTATTTAAATTTATTTTTGGTCTCTGTTGCTGCACGTGGGGTTTCTCTAGTTGCCGCGAGCGGGGGCTACTCTTCGTTGCAGTGTGTGGGCTTCTCGTTGTGGTGGCTTCTCTTGTTGTGGAGCACGGGCTCTAGGTGCGCAGGCTTCAGCAGTTATGGCACGCAGGCTCAGCAGTTGTGGCTCGCGGACTCTAGAACACAGGCTCAGTAGTTGTGGCGCACAGGCTTAGTTGCTCCATGGCATGTGCATGTGGGATCTTCCCGGACCAGGGCTCGAACCCGTGTCCCCTGCACTGACAGGCGAATTCTTAACCACTGTGCCACCAGGGAAGCCCACTAATGTATTAATTTAAAATTTTGATTTCTACTATGTGATAGATACTAGGGCTGATCAGGTAAATGAATTATGATCCCTGTCCCAAAGGACTGATTATTCTAGCAGAAGAGACAAATAAATATAATTCTCTATTCCAGCAAGGTAGGTATAGAAAGTAGGTATAGAAATGTAGATTCATGAGTGATTAATTTAACTGAGAAGAATGGAGGGCTCTGGGGACGCTTCACCGAGTTAATGAGATTGAGCAAGACCTTGTAAGAATGGAGCATGAAGGAATGAGTTCTGCCCACTAGATTGATTTGTTTATAGCTGTAGTTTCTAATATTCCATAGTTAAGGCAGCACTTGGACCTGTAATGTTTGTTTCAGTTCTTCTGTAAGAATTGGATTATTTTCCAGGTGTGCATTTTATCTAAATAAGATAAAACACCAAAAGCTTTCCAAACCAGATCAAATATTAACTCTCTTTGGCAGATATCAGTTAGAACATCAAATGAGTAATCACTTATACTTCTGAAAAGTGCCATAAACTATAATGGAAAGAATAAGAAGGCTAAAAGTAAAGTCCAGTGGTACTTTCTTCATACATTTGGTCATTTATTCCGCCAAATACTTATCATAGTAAGTGCCTGTTGGATGCTCATGACAGTTTTGGGTGATGAAGATATAGTGGTGAATAAAAAAAAAACTCCCTGATTACAAGAGCTTACATTCTAGGATAAGCTAAATAACAATATGTAAAACATGAAATAAGAATTTAAAGAATAAAAAGTATTCTGAAAAATTTTTAAAAAGCCCGAAAAACTATGGTAATGAGATAGAGAGTGAACTAGAAGGAGAGGAGCACCTTTTTTATTTTTTATTTTTTTTTGCGGTACGCAGGCCTATCACTGTTGTGGCCTCTCCCATTGCAGAGCACAGGCTCCGGACGCGCAGGCTCAGCGGCCACGGCTCACGGGCCCAGCAGCTCCGTGGCATGTGGGATCTTCCCGGACCGGGGCACGAACCCGCGTCCCCTGCATCGACAGGCGGACTCTCAACCACTGCGCCACCAGGGAAGCCCTTAATGTTATTTTTGAATGTGTGTTTTATTAGTGAAGTTCAGAGACAAGGGAGCATGAGCACAAGTGGAGAGAATTAATACAATATGTGTATCTGACTTCGCCTTTGCTCTGTTAGCCCATAGGATTTGAGATGTCCCATGAGTGCAGGATTCTGGTGGACCCACAGTGTGTCAAAGTTCAGCACAAATCCAAGTAAAGTACTTGTATTAAGTCTACAACTGAGTCACAAGGGACACAGATAGCCTGAGAGACCACACTTTCCTGTTGAAACACAATTTGCTTTAAACAGAAAAGGAAGACAACGGCATTGTGAGAAACTCAGAATAACAAGGGATCCTATCATGTCCTTTGTTACTTGTGTTACTTCCTAGTATTAGCCAACTATTTATGCTGAAAATGACGACTTAGAAGAAAAGGGAAAGATAAAACCCACCGGTCCTTTTTTTCCCCAATCCTTCTCCTTCCTTCAGTAAGTCTGAGAGTATTGGTAGACTGTGTGCATATCAAAGAATGACATAAAAACGGTTGAGTTAGATTTTTGCAGCACTTGCATTGTTCTGGTAAGAACAAAATATGTATGCACATGCAAGATAAGGAATACAAATTGTGTAATCCAGTGATTCAGCACAGGACTTAAATGCTCTTACATTTTCATTTAAAACTGATATTACAAAAAAGATGAATGGTACAACTAATGCTCATAATTTAAATTTTTGATTTTACTTAGAATGACATGAAATAGCAAATAATAAACATGATGACCAGTGGAGAAAGACTATGGAAGAAAGGAAAGACTTTATATTTTAGTACCTTTAACACTTTCCTCCCTGCTTTTTGAACAAAGGGTCTGATGCCATATTTTCATTTTTTACCAGTTCCCACAAATTAGGTAGCTCTACTTAACACATACTGTTCATGTAGTCAGCAAGCCAGCCTTCCCTAGCCTACCTGGCAGATAGCTAAACAAACTTCAGATCTGTCTCAGATGATACCTCCTCAGTGACTCCTTCTCTATTTATGTGACAAAATTAGGTGTTTCATTTCCTGTGAACTCACAGTAACAGGTACCTCCTAACTCAATCATATTAATTCATTCCACAAATATGTGGTGCCCACTATGTGCCAGGCACTGTTCTGCGTGCTTTCTGCACCTTTCTTAGGGGCAGTGTCCTTCTGTTGTGTTTGCTTTTTAATCTTCCTGCTAAATATAGTGCACTTGTAGATAAAGACTGTGTTTTGCAGTCGTCAATTTGTTTGTTCATTGAAAACACTGTTGAGTGCCTACTAAATACCAGCCCCTGGGCTTCGTTCATATATATATATATATATATATATATATATAATCATCCCCTGGCACAGCAGTGTGTGAACAGAAATTGATAATAAATAAATATTTTGTAGGAAACCAAATGGATGAAATAAACAGGAGCCATAAATGTAGCCGAATAAAACTCAATTATCATGGGCTTGAGTGAAAATAATAAACCTAAAGTAAAGAAATGTACTTATCCATGATGCTTTTATCAGTTATCTTTCATCTACATTTCTTAGTTCAATGCCAGTGACTTAAAATAGGCTTCTGACGAGTTCCATCAGTTACCTCTGAGTCATCAAATGGCAAACTTGGAACAGCAGTGGCAGAATCCTGGATGGCAGTGCCTATCAGCAGAGAAGCCTGTCCTGCTGCCCTTGAATGTCACTGAACTGGATGTGGGCAAAGGGCAGATAACAGCAAGATACCCAAGAAATTATTAATACATAAGAAGGGAATATTTTTTTTTTAATTTAAAAAATGTCCTTAGGACATCCTGGAGCATAATTTCAGTCAAGAGAGCATAGCTGTGAAATGTTTTGGTGGAGAACAGCAGTGTACACAATAAGTCAATATGCGCTAACAGAACAAGAACAATTTTTTTTCTTTTTTTCTTTCTTTTTTTTTTGGATCAGTGTCCAACAATGGATGAAAAGAGGCAGAACCACAGGCATCAAGTTGCCTTGAATTCAGGCACTGTAATAACAACCCAGAGAGATTTTTTTACTTCCTTCATGGGAAAACTATTTAGGGAAGAAAAAAGCAAAGTGAGGTGAAATGTGGAGAGGAATGGATGATGGAAGGTGAGTCTAAAGAGTTATGCTGATGTCAGACTGCAGAGCCTCTTACATGGTGTTGCTAAAAATATTTACTTGTATTCTGAAGTCAGGGAAGGAGTTAGCAGAGGGTTTTAAATACAGTAGGTCCCTTAGATACGATCCTTCGAGTTGCAGACTTTCAAAGATGCAAACATGCATTCCATCAACGTCAGGTGTTAGTGAAATTGCAGCTTGCCCTCCGTCTCCTATTGCTCACGATCCTTCAGCTCTACCATCTCCCACCTCCTCTCCCTCCTCCAGTCAGTAACTCTTCTTGCCTGTTCACTCGATGCCAGCCCCTGTATGCCAGCTGTTTTACTGTACTACTGTACTTTTCAAGATACTGTACTTTAAGATTAAAGATGATTATTTTTGTGTTTATTTTTTATGTATTATTTGTGTGAAAATATTACAAACCTTTTATAGTACGGTACTATATAGCCGATTGTGTTAGTTGGGTACCTAGGCTAACTTTGTTGGACTTACAAACAATTTGGACTTACAAACGTGTTCTTGGAACAGAACTTGTTCATATGTAGGGGACTTAACTGTAGTCGAATTAAGTGATTATGTTAGCAGAAGGGCAGAGTGATGGAGTACAGTTTTAGAGCTGAATGAGTTTTAAGTGAGCCAGGTGGATATTTTGGGAATAACATTTCAAGCAGAGGGAACAATAAGTACAGCTAAGAAACTGCAGGGTGGGTGAAATAGCTGAAATGGAGTCATTAAAGGGGAGATTTGTAAAAATAAAATATAAAAATTTGTAAAATATAAAAATCATGGAGGTGGTCCAGAGGAGCCAGATCACAAAAGAGCTCATAAGTTGTGGTTGGGACTTTGATTTTTATTCTAATTGCAATGGGAAACTCATTGGAGTGTTCTGAATGGCATATCTGTTTTCTATGTAAGGAGAATCAGTTTGACTCTCCTGCATAGACTCAAAAGTAGTAACTGAGAAATTGGTGAGATGATAAGAGACAATAATGGCTTGTTATCAAGATTTTCATCACAGAAAGTGGTGGTAAGTAGTAAGATGTTTTTTACCTGTTAAGTTTGAAATACATGTTAGACAACCCAGTAGAGATTCAACTGGGCAGCTGTATGTGATTTGCATTGGAGATTAAACTATAGACAAAGGAGATCAATTAGAGAATATTATGGGAAAAGAACACATGCAAACACACACACACAACAGGAAGATAAGGTATTTTAAGTCTGTTAGGTACCAGAATGGACTTCTACTTGAATTGTATTATTTAATCCCCATCATAATCCTGTAGGGGAAAGTAATATCCCCATGTTACAGACAGGGAAACTGAGATGCAGGGAGATTAAAACTATCAAGTGGTAGATTTGTTATTCTAAAACCTGTGTTTCTATCATGACACCTAATTACCTTCTCAACAGTGAAGGAATAAGCAATTATGGTATACAGCTGGGGGTAAAATGAAAAGTGACAACCAAAAAGAACGAACAAGTTACAAGTTTTGGAAACACCCATTCTCACGGGACTGTATTCAGAGTATGAAACTATGCAGGGGTACGTGGAATAAAGATGGGTCATTCCTGGATTTTCCCTATAAATGTTTGCCCTGACTGAAATCAGTACTTTCCATCTTCTTAAAGGTGCTTTACTTTCAAGAATAGAGCAATAATTAGTGTAGACAAAAAAAAGAAGGGCATAACATAGATTATGTGGCTCAAAATTAGGTCCTTTATCTCTTCATAGAAGTCTGCCCATTTAATAATTGGATATCTGAGATATTACTTGATTAATCTCTGCCTCTTCCATCGTAACTTAAGTTGTCTGAGGACAGACTTCTTTGCTTTAACCACAATTATAACCTGAGGCTGCAGCACAGTGTCTGATACATTGTAAGCACTTATGCAATGCTCATTGAATGAACTAGTGAGGAAATAAAAGACTGTGGCAGAATTCACTTAGACTTCGTGGTGCAGCCTGACTCTCTGCCTTTCTCTGGGATTGTCCTTCCTTATGACAGAAGACCAGGCATGATTCCATTTCCAATATTCTACTATGAAATTCAAGGCAGTGACCAGAAGAAAACTGAGGATAAATTTTAATTTGGTGATTGTGAATGGTAGTGTTTCTAGAAACAAATTTAATAAGCTCTTTATGCATATTTTTTTCTTCGTTTACCACCATACGCTTGACTTCTTCATTTCATATTCCCCTTTGCTAAAAGAGAGCTTGGTTCAACCTCCCAGGATAATCTTAGGAAACATATGTTAAATGAATGAGTAAACCCTGATAGGATTATGTACTGATTTAAAGCTCTGAAAAGCACAAAAGCTGCAGTGATATAACAGGTTAAAGTAAACGGAGCTGCTATCATGGGGTATATGTTAGTTTTTATATTGTTCTTTACCTTGTAATGACAATCTGAGGGCCTAGATATTCAGGGACTTCTTTTGACCTGCCTAAACCTTCTTTGATGTGTGAAATTCTCAGAGCTATAACATAAAACAAAAGTTTGAATATAAGTTATTCAAAGAAAGAATGTAACTGTGATAGGACAGCATGGGTCTTGCAGAATTTTTTAGTGAAGTGAAAAAAGGCTTTTCAAAGCCCAGCAGTCGCTACTATGTATTTCACCCAGTGTTTCAGCCTGCAATTTCAGATGTTGTGCAAACTCGGATATAATATACCACCACCAAAAGAACAGTGTTCTCTTCCTGAACCTTGCCTCTTGCTGATAAAATATAAAGTGTAAAATAGCAAAGAAAATTTTAGGCTGAGACTTCATCTTCAAAAGACAAAACATGTGGGTTGCTTCTTAGCAGGAGTGAAACATATACATTTCAGTGGGAAAATGGGAAGTCAGAGGTCACAACTGCTGTGGAACACATTTCAAGGTGGAATCAATATCAAAATGATCATTGAAGGTATCATGGAGGGTACAGAGGGCCAGAGCAATAATGTTTCAGGACTGTGAAAGAAGAGGTGAGAGAGGAAAAGCTTTCTGTCTGCCAGGTAAATGTGCTTTTATTTTTTAAAGAGTTTATCCTCAAATATAAAGCACCATACTCTAACAGTTGCAAAAATGTTTTTTTAATAAAAATTCCTGAAAAGGGTATAGAAATACAAATATCCCTTCTCTTATCGAGTAGTATGATCCTAACACATATTCATTAGGGCACAGTCATGACTGATGAGGTTGATTTCATGTGGGGCATTGGAGAGTCAGAAAGAGGAATTAAGTATGTCAGGCAAGACCCTGACTTGCGCAGCTGGTTAATTGGTGATGCCATTCGCTGAATTAGGCAAGACAGGAAAATGAATTGATTCTGGTGAAAGATGAGGCTTTATTTTGGACATGGTCTGGTTGGGGTATTTGTTTTGTTCCCTACTAAATTACCAATGCTTAGCAGAGACCTGGCACCTAGCAGTTGCTACATAAATATTTGTCCAATGAATGAATGAATGGCATAAATGGAACTTTTAAAGATAGAGTTGGAGAGATTTGGGTTGGAGACTTAGATCTGGGGATCATCAGTACTTAGGTGGTAATTCATGGGAATTTAAAAAGAATGAGCATAGATGGAAGTTATAAGAGTGAATGACAGTCTTTTTTTTTTTTTTTTTTTTTTGCGGTACACGGGCCTCTCACTGTTGTGGCCTCTCCCGTTGTGGAGCACAGGCTCCGGACGCACAGGCTCAGTGGCCATGGCTCACGGGCCCAGCCGCTCTGCGGCATGTGGGATCCTCCTGGACCGGGGCACAAACCCACGCCTCCCACACCGGCAGGCGGACTCCCAACCACTGCGCCACCAGGGAAGCCCTGAACGACAGTCTTTTAAACTAACCTATGTTTTCTTACAGGCAACAGATTACTTCTCTGTAGTCCCTCGAGTTGGGTAGATACCGTTTAGGCCTTCATTCAGGTGTAGGACTTTTTGGAAATGGTCCCATTGAGAACAAGAGAATGTGCTTGGAGTCAGTCTTGTGCCCTGAATGAAGGGCAGGGATTAGGAAGAAGCAAGAGAACAAGATAAACATTTGGAGCTCCTGTTGATATTGTGCTGTTACAGCTTTCACAGCCAAATCATTTAATCAACATATCAACTTTGTGGGGGGAAGGAGGGCAGATATTAAGCTGGCATTCACCATCTACGCCTATCTGTTCTAATTGTCTATTGTTCTCTGGTGATTGGTTGGAACTTGTACTTTACTAATTGCTAACTATTTTGACCATCACCCTTGAAGGTAGGCATTGTCAATCATATTTCACAAAGAAGAAAAATGAGGCTCGGGGTCTGAAAGTCCAAGGTCATAGCACTTACAGTTATTTCAGCTGAGATGCAAATCTGCTGGACATTTATACAATTGAAGCCCAAAAGCTTCCCTTAGCTTCTTTCCTGGAGCTTCCAGCTCCCTGTTTCTCCCATCCCCACTGGTAGAGAAGAAACATGTGTGCTGAGGGCCCAGAACTCTTGTCTACATGGACTGTGCTCTCTGTCATGTTTGCCTCCTAGATGAAGATGTACTTAATGGGCCAGTGATTGTTTCTAGCTGGAACTCCCCATGAAGTAACGATGAGTATTGCCTGTTTCTGTACAGATTTTGGGAGTGTTCCTTCATCCTGGCTGGTCCGCCTTCTTACTTGCGCTTTTAAGTCATTGAATCTGAAGAACGTGACTAAAGCTCTCCTCCTTTGTTCTGCTTTGCCCTGCCTTCTTGTGGTTGCCCTCAAACCAACACAAAACACATTTTAAACACGTTTTCCTCACAAGACAGACTAGATCTTATGTAACAAATCATTACAAAGGAGACTCTTGCTGTCTGTGCTCTTTGAATGGAGTCTAGATGTGATACGTTTTAAGTGTGTAGACAATCATGAAAGTGGTATGTCAGTAAAATACTGAGTAGCATAGTTAAATGGCGTCTGGAATTACTCTGACAGGGAATGTTCAGAAACAGATGACAGCTACTTAAAGGGATTCACTTAGGTAATTTAAATTGCTTGCATATTGTGTGTAAAACATTCTATCTTCCTTAATAATGAGCAACAAGTTGAAAGACTAATGGAGTAGGTAAGACTGAAAATATCCATTTCCAAAGAATCCTTTGATAAACTTCATCTAAAATTACATTTTATATTTACTGTTCTTAAAGATAAACAAGCAGGTAGAGTTTTTGAATTATTTTTGTTCTAACAATTCCAATTTGTTTAAAATACCTTTCGCTGAAACTTCTTTCAAGCTGTAATTAAGGGTAGTTTTTAAACAGTTAAAATCAAATAACAGAAACCCTTTAGATAGAGATATTCTTCTCAAGGGCTCATAGGAATAACTTTTTAAAAAGTTTCTGCTGAAAAATCAGCTGTAATGGAAACCACAGTGTCACAAATTCACAATTTTAATTTACATTGTATTAATTAGCAGCACATAGATTAAAATCCAAGAAAATGTATGCTTGTGTGTTTATGTGAGGGGGTATTAGTGCAGGTTTCTCAGTGTTTTCATTATTTTGGAGAGATTTAGCATTTACTCATTTGGGTCTTATGAGCCTAGAGATTATCTGGAGAAAGTGTGAGTTCTAAACTGAAAATATTTCTAACATCAGGCCCAATTGTGCATATAAATGCTAATTTTAGGGGCAGTGGAAGGTAGGAACTCCAGAGTTAGTGTCACCTCCTCTGTCTCTCTCCCCTTCCACACCCAATCCTTTAGGTGCCAAGTAGATTCTACTAAGTAAATGATTTTGCCTTTACTTCTCCTCATGAACTCTGTCAGTTTAATTCAGGCTATAATCTTTTGTTTTGACTCCGTTATCCATCTCTCCTCACCCCGATTCTTCAGTCCGCTAGCAGAATTCCTTCTGTTTGTGTTTTGTTTGTCTTCGATGCTAAGCGTCCAATTCCCCATTTTTTGGCCTTTTCGATGAGGGCACCAAATTCCCCTAACCACTGGATTGTTTTTAGGTGGGCATTTGGCCTGTCTCGATCGGTTATCCTTTCTCTGCTGTCCCCTGTCAACTCACAGCACAGTGATTTGTTCAGGGATGGGAAGCCAAGATGGTTACAATCAGATTGACTCTTGGAATGTGCAGTATAAGCTACAGAAGAAATATTCTCATTGTGCCCAGGGTAGATCCTGGAAGGATGAGACTCTGGAGTGGTTGGTAGCAGTCTGGCCACTTGAAAGAACCTTGAAATCTGGAGGAGAGCTAAGGTAAAGTAATACTGTTTCTTTTTGGATTAGTACCTGGAAAGAGTATCGCTCCAGCTCTCTGACAGTTTTCTTGCCACCAGGTGGCGCCTGAGATAAAAGCGGCAGGGAGGAAAGCAGAGATGTCAGAGTGGGAGTCTTGGGAGCATAGTTTGAACGCCTGGTTCAACCAGCTATGGAAGCTACTCCCGTGAGACAGTTTTCTTTGAGATTTCTATCCCTTGCAACCAAATATTCCTAGCTGATCCGCCTTTAGACTAAGAATAAAGCACTTAGCGGGGCATTCAAATCCCTTTACAATGAGGCTTCAGTCATTCTTTCAGTATCATCTTTCTCTGCTCAAGAGCTACACAGTCCACTGCCTAGGCAGGCTGCACTTCTCACCCGTTTTCCATCCTTTAGTATTTGTCTTTGTGTACTTGGTGAACTCCTTATCTTCTGACCAGCTCAAATATCACTTTTTACAATAGCATTTTCCCAAACTCCCCAAGGAGAAATTACTCTCTTCTTTTGATTCCCAAAGTTCTGGCTCATATTTCTGTTATTGTGCTTAGAACTCATCTGTTTCTTGTTATTCTCTTCTACTTATAACTCCATTATTGCAGAGGTAACACCTTATTTATTTTCATATCTCTACTGCCTAGTACAGTAACTGGGGAAGCTCAGTATGATATTCTAAAGGTGAGTGGTGAATAAGTAAAAAAAAAAAAAAAAATCTCCAGAATATTTGAAATTGCCAGCTTACTTTTGGAATTTTGCCATTGAATGCCCTGTTAAAGTGCAAGTGAGATCCTGAAGAGTATACGTTTAGCAATTCACGGCCTTTTGGATTTATTTTAAAAATTTATCATCTGTTTTAGCTGATTGAGCTCTTGTCCTCCCCAAACTTGATTATCAGAATCACCAGGGAAGCTAATTCAAACACTGGGCCTTACTGCCGACATTTGGAGTCAGCACATCTAGGATGGGGCCAGATCTGTGTATATTTTTAAAAAATACCTAGATGATTCTGATTCTCAGACATGTTGATGAAATACCACGCTGACACATTTAGAAAATGGCATTTTAAATTGGGAAGCTTAGACGATGGAGTAGAGAGGATCAAGAAAATCTTGAGACATAAATTGACTTAGAGTGGGGGAGGGTTGCAGGGAGTCAGCACTTGGCACTTAGAGGAAGAGGAGTAGCAATGGGGGGCAGGAAGAGAAAAACAAGATGGAATTGGTGTCAAAGACAAGAGTTTTACTTACTTCTCATTTTTCCCCCTTAAATCATTTTTGATTTTGCAAAGAATAGTCTTTTTCATGTATTTTCAAAATATAAAATCATTTATCTGTGGTTGAGTTTAGAGAAGTCACTTATTTATAATTTTACTTAACTTGCTTACCATTGTCTCATATATATTATATACTAAGCTGATTGTGTATCTGATCAATAGAACACTTGAGGTTGGTTTTTGTTTTTTATTGTATTTGTAAACTGGAATCTCTGTATTATAAAAGACGCTGGAGATTATAGCAGTGCTATCAGAGTAGTGGGAAGAAAAGTCACTGAGTCTCTAATAATCTGTTGATAGCTTTGACCTCAGAACATTTTGTAAATTAGGTTAAATACGCTAATATTTGGAAAAAACTGGAGGATTAACTTTTAAGCTCATTAGTTCTGCAAATGGCTAAGAAATAATGCCCAGCTGCTAAAAATAGATCAATTTCTTTTTCCTGAAGGCTTCAAATGGCATGTTTATTATGTCTGCACTTAGAACTTTTCTTCCTTTGATTTTCATTTATGTTTTCTCTTGCCTCTTTAAAACCTTTCTGAAATTATCTGAACAACTCTTTTTTATTTTATTTATTTATTTGTTTGTTTATTTATTTTGGCTGCACTGCACAGCTTGCAGGAACGGGATCTTAGTTCCCCAACCAGGGATTGAACCCAGGCCCTTGGCAGTGAAAGCACGGAGTCTTAACCACTGGATGGCCAGGGAATTGCCCTGAACAACTCATAGAAATACTAGCAAAAGCAAATGTGAACTCTCACATCTGTGGTCTCCTATCTTTGAAAGCAATATTAAAATGGTATTCATGTTTGACTTAGTTATCTTTTGGGGGAAATAATTATTCTTCCTAAATTTATAAAAATTTCCCATGACTAAGAGCTTGGCAGAATTAAAAGACAAAAATGTAAGCAATTAATTGGAAGGAGACTATGTGCTTTTTTTTTTTTTTGCGGTACGCGGGCCTCTCACTGTTGTGGCCTCTCCCGTTGCAGAGCACAGGCTCTGGACGCGCAGGCTCAGCGGCCATGTTTCACGGGCCCAGCAGCTCCGCGGCATGTGGGATCTTCCCAGACCAGGGCATGAACCCACGTCCCCTGCATCGGCAGGCGGACTCTCAACCACTGCGCCACCAGGGAAGTCCCTTTGCCCATTTTTTTTTTTTTTTTTTTTTTTGCGGTACGCGGGCCTCTCACTGTTGTGGCCTCTCCCGTCGTGGAGCACAGGCTCCGGACGCGCAGGCTCAGCGGCCCATGGCTCACGGGCCCAGCCGCTCCGCGGCATGTGGGATCTTCCCAAACCGGGGCACGAACCCGTGTCCCCTGCATCGGCAGGCGGACTCTCAACCACTGCGCCACCAGGGAAGCCCCCCTTTGCCCATTTTTAATCAGATTATTTGGGTTTGTTTTTTCCTGTTAAGTTGTATGCGTTCTTTATATATTTTGGATATTAACCCATATCAGGTATATGATTTGCAAATATTTCTCTTATTATAAGTGAAGGAAGAGAAGTTATGTCTATTCTTTCACTTATAATTTTTTAATTTGAGTTATTGCTCTTTTTCCTTGGTTTGTCTAGCTAAAGTGTTGTCAATTTTGTTTATCTTTTCAAAAAATACAACTCTATGTTTCATTTTTTTTGTCTTTTCTAGTCTATATTTCATTTAATCTTCCCTGATCTTTATTATTTCTTTCTACTATTTTTGGACTTAGTTTGTTCTTCTTTTTCTAGTTCCTTGAGTTATAAAGTTAGGATGTTTATTTGAGAACTTTTTTCTTATCGTAGGCATTTATCACTATAAACTTTCCTCTTAAAACTGCTTTTGCAGTATTCCATAAGCTTTAGTATGTTGTATTTCTATTTTCATTTGTCTCAATATACTTTCTGATTTACTTTTTGATTTCTTCTTTGACCTATTGATTAATCATTCAGGAGTGTATTGTTTAATTTCCACGTATTTGTGAATTTTCCTCCTGTTCTTGATTTCTAATTTCATACCATAGTGTTCTTCATGATATGCAGTCAGTCTTCTTAAATTTGTTGACTTTCTTTGTGGCCCAACATATCATCTACCCCGGAGAATGTTCCATATGTGCTTGAGAAGAATGTGTATTCTGGTTCTGTTGAATACAGAATATGTCCATTAAGTCTATTTGGTCTGTAGAGTTATTCAACTCCGTTGTTTCTTTATTGATTTTCTGTCCAGATGATTTTTCCAATGTTAAAAGTGGGGTAATGGTTCCCCTACTATTAATGTGTTGCTGTTTATTTCTCCCTTTAGTTTTATTAATGATTGCTTTAAATGAAGCCGTTGTTGGGTCTGCAGTGGGATCAGTGGTTAGCAGGCTTGTTACAAGGGGTTTGGGATCACCTGGATCCTGTATGATCCCTAGATGAATGGGACTCTCTCTAGGACCTTGTTCAGTAGGGTGGCACTGGGACAAGGATTCACTTCTGGGTCTGAAGTTGGATCCTTGGACTGCAGGCCTTTTACCAGGTGCATAGACAGGTGGTATCCTGATGGGTAGCTGGGAGGGTTCCTTGTCAGGTCACTGGATATGTTCCTGAGTAGGCAAGACTGGATCCAGATTATGGTTGAGAGCGCCCGGAACTGAGACCCAGGGCTACTTTGGGTCCACAGCCAGGGTTGAGGTCTACACACCTTGCTATGGAGGCACAGATGGGCTCACCTCCTGCCAGGTCCTTGGACAGGCAGCAGTGCTCCCTGACCATGACTGGGAGGGACTGCAGCCAAGTTAGAGGGCTGTTGTAGAATCTGCAGTCGGACTGAGGTTGGCAGGCTTACTTTCAGAGGCACAGGCCAGCACGTCTCCTGGTGGGTCTGTGAAAGCCTGACTAAAGGTGGACTACTTGTGGACCACAGCGGGGAGAGGTTGAAGCTGAGTCATAGGTCCATTTTAGGAGTTGCTATTGGACTGAATTTGGCTGCCCTGCCTCAGAGGTCACTAACAGGCATGTTTCCCAGGATACTTTGGACTGTTTATGAATGGGGGCTGGAAAGGCTGGAGCACAATAGAGGTTAATTTCAGGATCTCTAAGGGGCCCACCAGGTTTCCCAGCAGGTCCCTGTGCCAGTGGGACTGCTCATGAACTGAGGCATATAACTTTCAATCATATTCTCTGCTTCCACAAAATAATACTTTGCTAAACTAAATATAGGATTACTGAAATAGTAATACTTGAGAGCCAGTGCCAAATTGAAATAATGAGTTTTCTCTCGCTTTTCCCTATACATTTACCATGATACAAGCAGGCCTGTATAATCCAGTTTAGTTTGAAAAGGGAGTCTAAATCTTTATTTTCTAGTTAAATGTATGGTGTTTCTAGTTAAGTGGATGAATAAATGAGTGCATAAATACATGAATGAAATGAAGCCTACACAATAATGATGGAAATATTGCTGGCTGCTCTTTTATGACAGTCCATAAAAGGACTAGAGTGCTGATCATTGGAGCTCTTAAATTGCTCTTCTGGTAAAGCAAAAATTTAACCCTGGTGCTGAAAGCCTAACAGAAGGTGTTTCTCTTGGACTTTGCCTTTGCTATCAAGCCTGTTTGGTCTACATGATGAACTTAAATTGATTGCATCTCAGATGGTATATGTTAAATCATGAAAACACTGGCCTTCAGAGAATATTATGAATCATTTTTAGGATAGAAATCCGGTTATTTGAGAAGGAGAGAAGGAGAGAAAAAGAAAACAAGAGAATAAGGGAGGGAGAGAGCACTTCAGTTGAGCAAAGTCCTTTGGAAAAGTACATTAAAAAATATACATATATAACTAAGAAAAATATATATAAAACTAGGTCCATCATAGCTCTATAGCCATAATGGTGGTTATATCTGTGTTTCAGATAGTTTTATTTTCTTCCTTTTCGTTTTTGTATTTAATTAGTTTTCTGTTTTGGTTTTGCAATCCATGGTAAACAAAACTGAATCAAAAATATTTTGAATGAAAAATATCTGATGTTTGGTAAATCGTTAAGAGTAAAGGCCTGATGGGTTCACAAGTTCTGTTCTGTATTTAGTACACCTTCTCTTTTAATTTTAACTACAGAAATGACAATAGGCATTGGAAGGAAAAAAATCATTTGAGGCGCTTCACCTGAAGAATGATTGCGCACCCTTACTCTTTATATAAACAAAATATAAATGGTCGATGTAAAGTATTTCCCACTTAGTTGTGACTTTAGGAAATAAAGGTTATGGGAAATATTTCCTAGATTGTGTTCAATGGGACATTAATATCCTGAAAGTTGCTAATAGACGTTCCTTAGAACAAGGGTTTTATAATCAAATGAATTTGCGAAAATTGAAGTTAAACAAAATTAAACAGGCCAGTAGTTTCTCAGAGCCATTTCATGTAATAATATGCCTTGTGATTCTCCAGGAAGAGAAACAATGTGTCATGTTTCCTAAACTTTCGCCAAGAATGCCCATTAATGCTTGTTATAGTACAGTTTAGGGAAAAATATGATGGAAGATTTCTGCAAATACATTCAAACAGGAGGTAATATTTTGCAGTGGTTGGTTATCTCTAATTTTACTTTTAAATTGTTTTGGTTCACCTTTTAAAATTCATTTATATTCTGAAACATAAAATTATCTTCCATTACTTTCTTTTTATTGAAAATTATTTTTTATTTTGAAATTTTTTCTTATTTTTAATTTTTATACAGAGCAAGTGAAAATTATTTTATTCATGTCTTTCCAAGTATTGCTACATATCTGTAAAAGTGTATTTAAAAGAAAAACTTTTTAGTGAAATAAAAAAATTTGCTAAAATGAAAAATCTTCCTGATGAATAACATACTTTATGAAATTAATTAAAAAATCTTATTAGAACTATTAACATGTGATAATTGGTGATAGGAAATTACAACTCAAAATTTAACTTTAGAAATACATCATTACAAAAGCACAGTGTAGGGTTATAGAAAAAATAGTGAGATAGGTGAGAGGTAGCTGTAAAGGAGTTGAGGGCTGGTTGAAATCTTACTGTCTCTTGTTTATTTATTCTTTTCTTATTTTTAAATTGAAGTATAGTTGATTTACAATATTGCATTAGTTTTAGGTGTACATTAAAGTGAATCGGTTGTGTATATTTTCTTTTTCAGGTTATTTTCCATTAAAGTTTATTATAAGATATTGAATATAGTTCCCTGTGCTATACAGTAAATCCTTGTTGCTTATCTATTTTATGTATAGTAGTTTGTATCTGTTAATCCCATACTTCTAATTTATCCCTCCACCATACTTTTCCCCTGTGATAACCATAAATTCGTTTTCTATATCTGTGAGTATGTTTCTGTTTTGTATATAGATTCGTTTGTATTATTTTTTAGATTCCACATGTAATTGGTATCATATAATATTTGTCTTTGTTTGACTTACTTCATTTAGTATGATATTCTCTAGGTCCATCCATGTTGCTGCAAATGGTAATATTTTATTCCTTTTATGGCTGAGTAACATTCCATTGGGTGTGTGGCACATATTTTTGTGTCATTTGTAGTTCCATATAAATTTTAGAATTATTTGTTTTAGTTTAGTGAAAAACGTAATGGGTATTTTGATAGGGATCACATTAAATCTGTAGATTGCTTTGGATAGTATTGCCATTTTAATAATATTAATTCTTCCAATCCAAGAGCATAAGATATATTTCCATTTCTTTGAATAATTTTCAATTTCATTTACCAGTAGTTTTTAGCATATAGGTTTTTCACCTCCTTGGTTAAATTTATTCCTAGGTATTTTATTTTATTTTTTGATGTGGTTTTAAATGGGATTGTTACTTTTTACTTTCTGATATTTTATTGTTTGTGTAAAGAAATGCAACAGATTTCTGTATATTAATCTTGTATATTGCTACCTTGCTGAATTAATTTATTAGTTCTAATAGTTTTTGTGTGGAGTCTTTAGGGTTCTCTATATAAAGTATCATGTCATCTGCAAATAATGACAGTTTTACCTCTTCCCTTCCAATTTGAGTACCTTTTATTTCTTTTTCTTGTCTGATTTATTTGGCTAGGACTTCCAATACTATGTTGAATAGAAGTGGTGAGAGTGGGCTTCTTTGTCTTGTTCCAGGATTTAGCAGGAAGGCTTTCAACTTTTCAATGTTGAGTATTATGTTGGCTGTGGGTTTGTCATAAATGGCTTTTATTATCTTGATATATTACCTCTGTACCCACTTCGGTAAGAGTTTTTATCATGAGTGAATGTTGAATTTTGTCACATGCTTTTTCTGCGTCTTTTGAGATAATCATGTGGTTTTTGTCATTCCTTTTTTTAATGTGGTGTAACACATTGATTGATTTGCATATTTTGAACCATCTTTGTGACTCTGGAATTAATCCAGCTTGATTATGGTGTATGATCCTTTTCATGTATGCTTGGATTCAGTTTGCTAATATTATATTGAGGCTTTTTGCATCTATATTCATCAAAGATATTGGCCTGTTATTTTCTTTTTTTGTAATGTCTGTCTGGCTTTTGTATCTTGGTGATGTTGGCTTCACAGAATGAATTTGGGAGGGTTCCCTTCTCTTCAGTCTTCTGGAAGAATTTGAGAAGGATAGGTATAACTTCTTCTTTGTATGTTTGGTAGAATTCCCCAGTGAAGCCATCTGGTCCTGGACTTTTGTTTGAAGAGAGTTTTTTAAATTACAGATTCTAGTTCCCTTCTAGGATCAGTCTCTTCAAATTATCTGTTTATTCTTTACTCAGTTTTGTCAGGCTTTATATTTCTAGAAACCTGTCCATTTCTTCTAGGTTGTCCAATTTGTTGGCATATAACTGTTCACAGTATTCTCTTATGACTTTTTGTATTTCTCCAGTATCAGTTGTTATTTCTCCTCTTTCATTTCTTATTTTGTTTATTTGAGTCCTCTCTCTCTTCTTGGTGAGCCTGGCTATGGGTTTGTCGATTTTGTTTATCCTTTCAAAAAACCAACAGTTGGTGTTATTGATCTTTACTTTTTGTAATCTCTTATTTAATATTTCTTCTCTGATCTTTATTATTTCCTTCCTATGGCTGACTTTGAGTTTTGTTTGGGAGGGAACAAATTTTTCTAATTCTTTTAGGTTATAGGTTAGGTTGTTTGAGATTTTTCTTGTTTCTTGAGGAAGACCTGTATCGCTATGAACTCCCCTCTTTGAATTGCTTTTGCTGCATCCCATAGATTTTGTATGGTTGTGTTTTCATTGTTGTTTGTCTTGGGGTATTTTTAAAATTTCCTCTTTGATTTCATCATTGACTCACTGGGGTTTTAGTAACATGTTGTTTAGTCTCCATGTGTTCATTTTTCCCCCATTTTTCTCTGTGGTTGATTCCTAGTTTCATGCCCTTCTGATCAGAAAAGATGCTTGAAATAATTTCTATACTCTTAAATTTGTTGAGGTTTGCTTCATGACCTAGTATGTAGTCTATCCTAGAGAGTGTTCCATGTGTGCTTGAAAGCATGTGTATTCTTATTTTTTTTGGATGTGGTGTCCTGTAGATAGATGGTCTACTGTGTCATGTAGGAGCTCTGTTGCCTTATTGATTTTCTGTCTGGAAGATCTGTCCATTGATGTCAGTGGGATGACAGTGGGGGTCTCCTACTGTTATTGTATTCCTATCAGTTTCTCCCTTTATGTCTGTTAGTGTTTGTTTTATGTATTTATGTGCTCCTATATTGGGTGTATATATTTTAACAAATGTAATATCCTCTTCTTGTACTTATCCCTTTATCATTGTATAATGCCCTTCTTTGTTTTTCTTTATGGACTTTGTTTTAAAGTCTATTTTGTCTGATATGAGTATTGCTACTCTCACTTTTTTGTCATTTCCATTTGTTTGAAATATCTTTTCCCCCCCTCACTTTCAATCTGTGTGTGTCTTTCAACCTGAAGTGAGTCTCTTGTAGGCAGCATATTGTAGGTTTTTGTTCTTTTAATCCAATCTGCCACTCTTTGTCTTTTGATTTGAGCACTTAGTCCATTGACATTTAAAGTAAGTATTGATATCATTATTGCCATTTTAAATCTTGTTTTCCAGTTGATTTTTTAATTCTTTTTTGTTCCTTTCTTCTTCTTGTTTTTCCTTTTGTGGTTTGATGTTTTCCTTTTGTATTATGCTTGAATTCCTTTCTTTTTGGTTTTTGTAAATCTATACATTATATATATTTGGGTTTTGATTTGTGGTTACCCTGATTTTCAAGTGTGTTGACCCACAGCTATATCTACTTACTTTAGACTGATAGTCATATAAGTTCAAGCACATTCTAAAAAATTTACACTTTTTACTCTACTCCGCCACATTTTGTTTTTATGATGTCTTATTTTACATCTTCATGGTTATTCTTTTGTTCTTCATTGTAGTTATAACTGGTTTATTTTTTATTGTTTTTTAATCTATATACTAGCTTAATTAAGTGATCTTCAATCCTTTTATATATTTGCCTTTCCTATTGTGATTTTCCCTTTCCTGTAGAGTCTTCCTTCTTTTCTGATTAGAGATGGCCTTTCAGTATTTCTCTACAGCCCTTTTGGGGGCGAAGTCTTCTCCCCAGTTATTGGAGTAGAGCACTGAGGGTCAGGTTTGATAAGCCTCCATTGCCCTTGAGTACATGCTCTATCCCAAAGGAGGTGAGCACTGAAGCAAGTGAGGCCCCTGTGGTCACAGTGAACCTATGTGCTGCCTGTGCAGGCACACGTGGTTCTGCCCAGAAGCAGCCCACGGTTGCATCCCTTTCTTTAGTGTGTTTGTGCCAGACCTAGTGCTAGGCTATGTTGTCAAGTGGGCTGATGCTGGAGTCTGGGGTTCTGTGGCTGCAGGAATTGAGGTGGTTTTGCTGCCAACAGGCACCTTGGCTGCCTCTTTGTCACGCCTTTCCCAGGACCTGCCTGCCCCAGAGCTGGCTCCAAGCTGTGGTGTGAGGTGGGTGGAACTGGAGTACTCCTGCCAGGAATGAACAACTGAGTACTGCTTCCCAGGAGTTGTCTGCCTGAGACATGTGTTTCTGTGGTGCCATCCAAGTATGTACGCCAACCAAGTGTGCTGCTGTTGGACCGGTCCCTGCTTTGTGAGTGCTGACAGTGGGCTCTGAGGCTTGACCCAGACTACAACTCAGGCCTTTTGGGTTGTCTCCATGCAGCTAGATCAAGTCCTCTCCATCTGCTGGAGATTCAGTGCTTAGTCAGTGCATGTACTAGTAGCCTGATCTGGTCTGTGTTTTGGGCTGGGTAGTGCAGCAAGGTGGCAGACATCAGCACCAGTCTAGCTCCCTGATTGCTAGCAAGCCAGCATGAGCAGAGTCCAGGCTGCTCCAGTCCCTCTATCTGTCCCAGCAGACTCTCAGCAGACAAGGGGATTCCCCAGGGTGAGGGCCTGCCCCTGTGGACCTTGCCAGGGGTGCCAGTCCCATCCAGATGCCTATTTTTTCTGTCCTATGCAGTTACATGGAGATCTTTTTCGCAGCTCTGGTTGCGAAAGAGATCTTCTGCCAGTTTCCAGCTGGATTTTGGTGAGAATTTTTCCTCTTGTAGATGTATTTTTGATTTGTTTGTGGGGGGATGTGAGTTCCATGTCCTCCTACTCCGCCATCTTGATCCTCCTCCACATTCTTGTTATTTTTGAGAAATTGAACTACTATATCCTTTTTACAAGAAAGATAACTTGTTACAAACTGTATTTTCTCACAATAAGAAATATACAGAACAGTTATTTATTTTTTAGCTTATTTTTGATTATAAAATTCCCAGGCATATGAAATGACATAAAAATAATATAATGAATACCTGTGAAAATGCTAGTTTTAAGAAATAAAATATTACAATAAAGCTGAGTTTCCCTAGTCCCCCCTACTCCTCATAATATCTGCAAGAGGTGACATCTCTTAAATTCCAAAACTTCACATACAGGTTTTTATATTTTTACTATATGATTGTTTTAGTGAATGGTATGATTTTGCATGTGTTCATTTGTACTCCCATTTTCCCCCTCAGTAGTTTGCTTGTGAGTTCTTTGTTAATGTTTTCAAGGCCACCATGGTAAAAAATACTTGGGGTGAGTGGCAAACTCATAACTTCCTAATGTGGGAGTCTTTATATTGGTTAAGGCTTAGTTTGTAGCTTAATATGTGATAAATTATCATAAATGTCCCCTTTGTTCCTGAAACATCTGTATTCTCCAATTTTGAATGCTGCTCTAGGTATATGATACATGGGCATATGTTTTTTCCTATTGATTCAATCTTCTATAAACTCACACATTTATTTTGTCTATTGATCTATTAACTCCTAAGAAAGATATTTAAAATTTTTCTGCATCCAAGTATGTACCATTTCCTCATTTTAACTTAGCTTTGTTAATTTCTTAGTAATTCTTTCACTTTGTGCTTTATGTCCTTTTTAGTTTGTATTATTAAGTACAAAGTGAGTTAGAATTCTTATGTATTCCTGATTAATTAAACTATTTGTTATATTGCATCATCCTATTTTATCTTTAGCAGTGTCTTTCTTTTTTCTTTTTTTTGCGGTACGTGGGCCTCTCACTGTTGTGGCCTCTCCTGTTGCAGAGCACAGGCTCCGGACGCGTAGGCCCAGTGGCCATGGCTCACGGGCCCAGCCGCTCCGCGGCATGTGGGATCCTCCTGGACCGGGGCACGAACCCGTGTCCCCTGCATGAGCAGGCGGACTCTCAACCACTGCGCCACCAGGGAAGCCCAGTGTCTTTATTTTTTTTTAAGTTTAAGTCTATTTTGCTTGATCGTAATATAGCTACACCAAATTTTCACAGACTTGATTGTTAGTATTTATGGGCGCTTTTGTTTTATATTTCTCTTTAAACAATATAGCTAGGAAAATTTAGCACAACCTGAAAATACATATTTTTAACTAATAAATTGGATTATTTTATATTTATTGTGTTTATGAATATATTTGCACTTATTTTTAATAGATACATTTAGTTTTCAGTTTATCTTGCTTTTTTTTTCATATTAGAGAGACTTCTTTTGAAATGTTTGAGGTATTTTTAAAGTATATGTTTTCCTATACTGATTTGGAAGTTGTACCTTGATTCTGTTCTTTAATAGTCACTCTTAAACACTTAATGTGCATATTTAACAAAAACTAAAGTTAATCAATATCCCTGTGTTCCTTCTGAATAATATAGTATTTACGAGCCATTATAGAATGCTTTGACTTCCATTACTTTCTTTCAATTTCCATAGAACTGTTTTCCAGTGTTCTAATTCCACAAGAGCAATTTTGATTTTTATCTTTCAAATTATCATTAATTGTATTGCATTATGTGGTTATCATTTGCTTAGATTTACTTACACATCTATGATCTTCTTTGATCACTATTACTTCTTGCATCTCACTTTTTCCTTTTTGGTTCAGTTTCCTTCCAAAAGTTCCTTTATTGAAGGTCTATCAATGGTTAATGCCCAGGTTTTGTTTTTCTGAGATGTCTTGATTTTACCTCCTTTCAGGATTAACAGTTATTTTCATTCAGAACCATGTAGCACTATTCCGTTCTCTTCTAGCTTCTCTTCTTACTCTTGAAAAGTTTGCTTCAGTCTACTTGCTGTTTCTATGATGTATCTAGAGAGTGACAGAGAAAATTAACCATTGGGTCCCTGAGTCATCTTGCACTCAAGAAGCTGTGACTCATGCCCAATTCTCTATTATACAGAAGTCACTGCTACCTCATTCCCCTGAAACCCCGTTGAATTAAAAGTGATTTAACCCCAAGAGTACTGGGACATTTTATTAGTAGTCCTTCTCAGTTTCAGCTTTACCTCTTGCTTCCCACACCACCCCCTTCACTGACAGTGAGAGAGTTAAATATCTTTCGATCAAAAAGCTCAGAACAGTTCAGACGTAGTCTCTCCATTGACCATTAGACTGGGAACAAGCATCCCTCTGAAAATTTGACAATTAGGCCACAAAGGTGCCTTGGTTTCTTGGCTACTAGAGGAGCCTGGAAAATAACCCATCTTTTTTGCTTACAGTGCGATTCGCTAACTGTTTTAAGAGAAGACTGAGCTAGACTAAAATGACTCTTGAGCCATTTGAAAGAGCTGGATATGCAATAGTGAAGTTTGAGAACCATATAAAGGAATTGATTGGGCTTCTCTATGTGCAGTATATTGATGAATTAGGCATTTACTTATTAGGCATTTACCTAATTATTAGGGCATGTTAGATTCGGTGCAGGTTAGAGAACACAGTAATGCTGTAGTTTCTCATGACTACCAAAGTGGGCAAAGAGTACATACTTAAATTAATAACAAGACTATTTTGAACCTAGACCCTTCAAAATTTCTCCTGTTTTTAAAACAATGTGTATAAAGGGGGGACATGCATGCAGATGACTTGAGGCATCTCACAACTTCTCATTTCTGTCCTTTATCTTCTCTGGCTCTTAGGTGGTTAAATTGACACTTGGATTCTTTTCTCAGTAACTCACATGCTATTCATGTAATCCATATGGTTTCCAAGGAAATCATATACTACCTGAAATAGTAGGTGCTGTTATTACCACTGCAACTACACTTAGATCCAGGGTAACACTACCTCAGAGGGAAGGCTCTCCTTCTTGAAAGGGGAGCTAGTAACCAGGAGGGAGTCTCCACAGACCAGTTAGCTTTATGTAGGTTAGTTACAATCTGCTTCCTACTGCTGCCATTAACCTCATTCTCTCATGGAAGTGGTAGTTCTGGTCATCAGTCACACTGTCCAAGCAAGACCTTACTTCAGCATCACTCAGCCCTGGCCAACCACAATCTCTTACATATCTTTTCTCCTCCCCTCACTGGCACAAAAGACACCAGCTTTACATTTCTAGGTAAGGCCTTTATCTGTTTCTTGGGTTCCCTGTGTGTTGCTTTTCTTTAACGTGGCCCTTTGTCTAAACTGAGCAACCATTTTTTTCCCCATTACCTGGACCAGATTTTATCATGTATTGACCAGTCGCTTTTTCTTCCCCAGACTCCTGTCATTTTCACCTGTCCAGTCAGAATTCTCCAATCTCCATCACCTCATAGTTTTTTCATTGCTCGCCTTTGTTTGTTTGTTATTGAATTGTTTGGGGAGGGGGAAGAAGGGAGTGACTCAGTAATTTCTATAATCAAAATCATTTTTGTTTGTTTTCCATGATGTTTGCCATTTGTGTTATTGTTACCTGAAACATTTGAGTCTTTAAGTTTTCATCAGTGGTTTAAATAAACAGAATCATTCTCTGAGACAGACTTCTTTAACACTAAGCTACATGAAATGACATTGAAAAATGACCTTCCAGCTCTCTGAATAGTGGGAATGCATGAGAGTTTTATCATGAACATCAAGAAGGAGGAATGGAATTTAGGCTTGTTGTCAAATCAGTGTCAAGGTCAATTAAAGCAGTTGATTAAATGGAGGCATTTTATAGAACCTATATCAATAAATATAGAGGGTATTGATGTAGACTTAGGAGACTTGAAATGGAATTGTTGAGGATTTAAAAATACCTCTTGAAGCATTTCTTTTTTTTCCCCCTTAGAGCACCCAATTGAAATTTTGTGGCACATTTGCAAAGTAAAAATGGAATTGCATGAATTATGCACAGTGTTCTTAACTGCACATAGTCTCTGTCACTGGAACCATCATCGCCTACCCCCACATCTTGTCTCTCCATCCAAAAAAGAGACTATTCACACTATTAGACATGCCATATTGAATTACAGGGAAGAAATATGCAGAATATCCAGCTCCCTACATCCCAAACTGAAGCACTAAAATCGCACATTGAAGGTGTTGTTCAGACAAAACCCACTAACTTCCCTTTGATTTTTATGGTAGTTTATGCTGTCTGGAAATTATGGGCTGGCATTTCAAAGTAACATTTTAGAAGAGGAAAATGGATATTTTAGAAGAATATTTCTTTTGACATACACTGTGTCAGAATGAATTTTTTTTTCCCAATGGTGAAATCCCTGTATTCTGGGTTTTATCTTTGAAAGCAGAAGAGATAGAAAATAGTATGTGACTTAAATACATCTTTCTGTATCTTAACTTCCAACTGTTTCTTCATAGAATGGACTGTGAAAGATTAATTTTACAGCTACTTAAAACTGTCTGAAGATGAGAAGTGGTTTCAGTAAGAAAAGCAGAGAGTAAATAAAGCTAACATACCAAACGTGAATGCCATGAAAACCGAACAGAACACGCCATGGATTAACTGATTTGTTCCACTCCACTAAGTTACATTGAAGTTGGAGAAGTTTGTAGGACTTTGATGTACATGGAGGTAAAAGTGGTATGTGTTTTTATCAAACTGAGTACTGATTGTTCAAAGCTCTGAAGGTGAATAATGGTAGTACAGCAGAGTAGTTAGAAGGGTTTGAGCTTCTCATCCCAACTCTGTTATTTACTAGTTAAGTGCAGGCAAGTGACTTAATCTAAGCCTTGTTTCCCAATCTATCTGTCACAGGGTAACTGTTAATTATATGAAGAATGAGAAGTAAATAAATCATTATCAGAACTAAACAAAATGAAAGAACTCAGCACAATGCCTGGCATCCATATATTAAGTTCTCAGTAAATGCTACTTCTTATTATTTTCATTTATTATTATTATATGACAAAAAGATGATCATACAAGCAATAGCCAAATTCTTATTTTAAACTTTTCCCAATTTTATAGTAAATTAATTCTCATCATAACTTCATAGATGAAAGTTACCATAAACTTGAAGAAACGGTGGAAAAATTATTTTTTAACATTCTTATATTTTCTCAACTCTTCTGTATCCAGTTCCCTGATTATTCATAAGCTGTGTGCATTTCTTCCAAAAGAAAGTGCTTGTCAGTCCTCCTAATGGCCTCCAAGGAGAGAGATGTCAAGTAATTTATCTGAAGCCTATTTTGGTGTTTAAACCTGCTGAGCCCATGTCTCTACAATTTGACATTCAGTGGAAGCAATAAATGATGATCATATCATTAGGAATTCAGATCCACTTCTCAAAACATTCCACTGGCCCATTCCTTTCATATTCCTGTATGAGGAAATTTATATACTCAAAATGGGTGTGTGTGTGTGTGTGTGTGTGTGTGTGTGTGTGTGTGTGTGTGTGTGTGTATGCATGTACATTCAGGATGCCAAGTCCGAATCTTTCAGTGGTCTGAAGCGGAATCTTCTCATAGAGTAGCCATGTGTTTGTAGAAATTTAGCCAAATAACATAATGCATTTTATCTATGTCTTACCACATCCAACACGTCCAGTACTTTGCCTTATTTGATTATATATGAATATGGAGAGACATCTGAAAGGCCTGTGTTTTTTTTGAGAGCTTTTGACTTATAAGAATATGTTATTATACAACTTAATTTGTTGAACATGCTGCTTAACTTTTTATTTATCTCCATCTGTACCCACTAAGATATGTATATATTTATCAAATATAATAATCACTTGCTAAATACCAGGTACCCTTCTAAGTGCTTTATGTATGCTAACTCATTTCATTAATTCCTATCACAACCTTATGATTTAAGTACCAATTGCTGTTTTACAGAAGGGAAAACTTTAGCACAGAGAGATTAAGCAGTTTACTCAAAGACACATAGCTAGATGTAAAAAATAGATAGACAACAAGGATATACTGTATAGCGCAGGGAAATATAGCCACCATCTTATAATAACCCACAATGGAGTATAATCTGCAAAAGTACTGAATCACTGTGCTGTACAGCAGAAAACAACACAACATTGCAAATCAGGTATACTTCAATTAAAAAAAAAGTATACATAGCTAGTAAGTGGTTGAGTCAGGAATCAAACACAGGTTACATGTCAGAAAGGCATATCTTTAATTGGATAAAAAGTTCTACTATTCTAGATTTTCAACTCTCCCTAGATTCAGGACTTCTGATGACATGTGTGAGAGACCAACTTCAACAAGATTAAGAATAGAAGAAATTTATGATAAGAAAGTACAGGACAGAGATTCCTCATGAACCCGAAGGTAGGGTTCAAGTCTCAAAAAGAAGGATTACAGTTAGGAATTGGCTGACCTTTAGAAATCTTGTCGTCTATCTCTGTATACCTGTTGTATTATTTTACACTCAAGGGTGAACTACTTCGACTTCTTGGCCTCTGTGGTTTGTGGAAAATGGCTGGCTTACATTTGCATAACCACATTTAAAGGATTGAAAAAAATCTGCTAACTTTGAACTTATTTTACAAGTCTGTAGTCTCAGGGGAGAGAAATTCAGAGAGAGAAGGTTGAGTCAAATATATAATAAGAGTTTAATAAAGTTTGGACATAGAGGTAAGGTTATGCACTGTAAACATGATTCCCTAGTTGCTTCCCTTTCATGTTTTTGAGGAGTTAAATTAAAGGGTCATAATGAGTTAGGCTGATACCATGGTGGAAGTCTCCTACTCTCCCTTCACATGCCAATGTCTCAAGGAAAGCTCTGTGTCTCAGACATTACAGGAGGTGCAGTACTTATTTCATATCCACTCTGACCTCCCCTGTCCCAAGTTTTCCTCACTGTATTTATGCCTTAATATTTGTCATAGTTATTTTCTGAAATTTTTTGTGACCTCTTCCAGAATCAACTGTGATTACTTTGCATCATATTTCTGCATTCTGTTGATATTACATTTATACCTGAATATGCTGCTATTTATAATTTTAGTAAGGTACTATATATTCTAATATTTACAAGATTCATAAATACTATCCTTGGCTCAGCTTTTAGAATATTACTCAGTATATTGTCCTGAATAGATATACATATACTGAAGCTGTAACTCACCAGGTGGTTCCTTTTATACTTATCAAACAAAAGCCGAGACATAATGAAAATCAATGTGTGTTTATGTGTGTGTCTTTGTCTTTAGTGGGAGATTAAAGGGGCATAGTGATTTGTGGGAGCTATCAAGCATGGAAGAAATGTCTCCTTCTTCAAGTATATGTACTGCTGACAGAAATGGGGGAAAATAGAACCTGTACTCACATCTCTTAGGATCTTGAGGATTCTGCATAGGTTTTAAAACTTATAAGAATCAACTGAAATGAATGCCATCGTCTATCGCAATGTCTATTTGAGCACAGTTTTAGAAGTTTGAGGTTTTCATGCCTAGAGTTCTATTAATTTGCTTGACACACTATTTTCCCAGACTGTGAAAAGGTTCCTACTGTCTACTTCTGTCAGCTCCCTATTTAATAGGGGCTGGCAGTCAATGTGCAGCTTGAGCTAGTGAGACTCCTCAGAGAACTCTTAAGGACATCTGTTGCTAATCTCCATTCCCTCAATTTCCTGAAGATTCAGTCCCCTTCCCCACCTCTCTCACTCTTAGCAAATGATTTTAGTTACAGCTTTCCCGAGGAGATGAAACTTATCTGACATGGATTGCATCATCTTTAGTTTGTGTTCTCACTCTCACTATTTCCCACATCTACTGAGACATCACTCTATCAAATATTCTAAGCTTAAATCTTTTTTTCCTTTTGCCAATTAACATGAATAGACTCTCTCTATTCTAAAAGATGTTCCCTAATAACTTTGTATGGTGACATATCTTAACTAGACTTATTGTGGTGATCAATTTGAAATGTATAGAAGTATCAAATCACTGTGTTGTTTAACAGGAACTAATGTAGCGTTGTAGGTCGATTATACTTCAAAAACAAACAAACTCCTAGAAAAAGAGATCAGATTTGTGTTACCAGAAACAGGGGTGGGGTGGAGGGGCCATGAGGGGAGGGGGAATTGGGTGATTGGATGAAGACAGTGAAAAGGTACAAACTTCCAGCTGTAAAATAAATAAGTACTAGGGATATAATGTACAACATGATAAATATAATTAGAACTGCTGTATGTTACATATGAAAGTTAAGAGAGTAAATCCTGAGTTCTCATCACAAGAAAAAAATTTACTTACTTTTCTATTTCTTTAATTTTGTATGTACCTATATGAGATGATGGATATTCACCAACTTATTGTGACAATCGCTATATGACGTATGTAAATCAGTTGGTTACGTTGTATCCCTGAAGCTTCTACAGTGCTATATGTCATTTATATCTCAATAAAACTGGAAGTAAGTAAATAAATAAGACATTCCCATTTGATCCCTTAAGTTACTACTCTGCCTCTTCCCGTCCCTCTTTCATCAGATATCCTAACATAAATATCTACACTTGCTGCCCCCACTTCCTCACTACCAGCATTTTAATTGGGCCCTTACAATCCAGCTTTTACACACTCTACTTTTCTTAACTTGTTTTTACCAGGTAATGAACTACTCTCATAATTTTCCAGTGCTTAGGGAATATATAAGATGCATCTCAATTTTACAAGAATTTAGTTTTAGAAAAAAATAACTACTTTCATCAAAGTAATTTAAAAATGTGTTGAGAATAAAATTATTAACTTAATTACAATATATTGTAAAATAAAATCCAATAAGAAATAAAAATTCCTG
Organism: Delphinus delphis; assembly: GCF_949987515.2. Taxonomy (NCBI): domain Eukaryota; kingdom Metazoa; phylum Chordata; class Mammalia; order Artiodactyla; family Delphinidae; genus Delphinus; species Delphinus delphis. The sequence goes on from NC_082693.1 coordinate 62,587,742, forward strand.
CCTAACTTGTAAGTCTATTATCACAAGAAACAATTATAAATACAAATAACTGAAAACGAATATAATGAAAGGAAATAATATTGGTACATAGCAGGGCTGTAATATGTAAATTGAAAAAGACCTGGGAGGATTAAAAATTTTCCACTCTGTCCCTTGCATGCCTTTGTCACCTGCAGCTGTTCCTCCCAACCCCCTATTGAACTTGACCTCATTAATTGTTTCTTTCACCTTCTTGATAAATCAAATTGCCAAAACCATGGCTGTTAAAGTACAAGAACAATTCCTCCCTCTTTAAAACAAATTTTGACCCACTATTCCTTAAATAAGCTGAAATTTAGATAAATCCCTTGCTAAAAAGCTATAAAAAATTCTGCCTTTTTTCCCAAAGATAATCACTGGCCTTCTGAATAAAGTCTTATAATTAATGGTGATCTGTATGGTTTTTTCCCCCCACAAACTGTGATTTGTTTTATGACATCTTCTGTGGAGTCATAGCTGAGAGAGGTGAGAAGAAAGTCTGTGTTTTTGGTGTCATATCCAAGAAATCATTGCCCAGACCAATGTCAAGAAGCTTTTCTTTTATATTTTCTTCTAGGAGTCTTACAGTTTCAGATCTTACATTTAACTCTTTAATCAATTTTGAGTTGATTTTTGTGTAAAATAAGCATTTAATTTAATTTTTTTGGATGTGGATATCCAGTTTTTCCAACACCATTTATTGAAGAGACCATCCTTTCCCCATTGTGTATTCTCAGTACCCTTGTCCAAATTCGACTGATCATATATGCATGTGTTTGTTTCTGGCCTCTCTATTCTGTTCCATCGGTCTATATGTCTTTTTTTTAATGCCAATACCATACTATTTTGATTACTTTAGCTTGGTAGTATATTTTGAAATTAGGAAATATGATGCCTCCAACTTTGTTCTTCTTACTCAAAAGTACTTTGGCTATTCATGATATTTGTGGTTCCGTATGAATTTTAGGATTCTTTTATCTGTTTCTGTAAAAATATGCCATTGGGATTCTGATAGTGATTGTATTGAATCTGTAGATTCCTTTGGGTAGTATCAACATTTTAACAATATTATTTCCTCCAATCCATGAACAGTGAATGTTTATTTATTTGTATCTGCTTTATTTTCTTTCATCAGTGTTTTATAGATTTCAGTGTACAAATCTTTCACCTCCTTATTTAAACTTATTCCTAAGTACTCTATCTTTTGATTGTTTACATAATTTTCTTTTTGGATAGTTCATTGTTAGTATATAGAAATGCAGCTGATTTTTGTATGCTGATTTTGTATCCTGCAACTTTTCTGAATCTATTTATTAGTTCTAGTGGTTTTTTGGTTGGCGTATTCAGCTTTTTCTACACATAAAATTATTTTGTCTTAAAACAGACAGATATAAGTTTTTTCCTTTCTGATTTGGGTGCCTCTTATTTCTTCTTCTTGCCTAATTGCTCTATATAGGGCTTACAATATTATGTTGAAAGAAGTGGCAAGAGTGGACATCTTGCCTTGTTACAGATCTAAGATGAAAACCTTTGTTTTTGACTACTGGGTATGATGCTAACTGTGGGCTTTTAATATATAGACTTTATTTTGTTGAAGTAAGTTCCTTCTATACCTAATTTGAGAGTTTTTTATCATGAATGGGTGTTGAATATTTTCAGCTGATTTTTCTGCATCTATTGATATGGAAAAAGATTTTTATTCTTCGTTCTGTTCATGTGGTGTATCACATCAATTAATTGGTGTGTGTTGAACTATCCTTGCATCATAGGGACAAATCCCATTTGATCATTATGTATCATTATGTATGATCATTATGTATGATCTTTTTAATGTGATGAATTAAGTTTGCTAATATTTTGTTGATGATAGTTACAGCTATGTTTATCAGGGATATTGGCCTATAGTTTTCTTTTCTTGTGTTGACTTTGTATGGTTTTGGTATCAGTGTGATAATGGCCTCATAAAATAAGTTTCAATGTTTTCCCTCTTATATTTTTTGGAGGAGTTTAAGAAGGGTTGGTATTAATTCTTCTTTAAATGTTTGATAGAATTCACTTGTGATGCCATCTAGTCCTGGTCATTTCTTTTCTGAGAGTTTTTTGATTACTGATTCAGTCTCTTTATTGGTCATATAGGTTAATGGTCTGTTTAAATGTTCTATATCTTCTTGATTTAGACTTGATAGTTTGTATGTTTCTAGAAATTTATCCATTTCTCCTAAGTCACTTGGAATATAATTGTCCATAACAGTCCCTTTTATTTTTTACTTCTGTGGAATCAGTTTTAATATATCCTCTTCCATTTCTGATATTATTTATTTATCTCTTTTTTCTTAGTTAATTCAGCTAAAGGTCTGTTGATTTTAGTTTTTCCAAGAACCAGCTTGTAGTTTTGTCAATTTTTCTTGTTTTTCTATTCTCACTTGATTTATTTCAGCTCTAATCTGTATTATTTACTTCCTTCTGCTAACTTCAGATTTAATTTGTCCTTCTTTTTCTAGTTTTTTGAGGTGTAAATATATGTTGTTTGAGATCTTTCTTCTTTTGTTAAATGCAGGTATTTATCATTATAGACTTCCTTCTTAGTACTGTTTTTACTGCATCATCTAAGTTTTATTTTGTTGTGTTTGCATTGTTGTTTGTTTTGTGTTGTTTTCTAATTGCCCTTTGGACTTTTCTCTTTGACCTAATGGTTGTTCAAGAATGTGCTATTTAATTTCCATGTATTTGTGAATTTTTCCTTTTTTTATAATTTTTAGATTCATCCCATTGTGGTCAAAATTGTTACTTGGAATAATTTCACTCTTCTTAAATTTGTAAAGACTTGTTCTGTGACCAAGCATGAGCTCCCTCTGGAGAAAGTTCTGTGTGCATTTGAAAATAATGTGTATTCTACTACTTTTGTATGTTCTGTATATGTCTGTTAGATCCACTATACAATGATGTATAGTGTTTCTTGGGTTTCATTTCCCTTATTGATTTTCTATCTGGATCATCTATTTATTTTGGAAAGTGGAATATTAGAGTCTTCTACTGTTACTCTATTGCTCTCCAGTTCTCCCTTTACATCTGTCAGTGTTTGTTTTATATATTTCGGTGCTCTGATATTGGGTACATATATATTGTAATTGTCTTTGTTTTATATATTTAGGTGCTCTGATATTGGGTACATATATATTGTAATTGTTCTATCTTCCTGTTGAACTGACTCTTTTATCAGTTTGTAATTACAAACTTTGTCTCTTGTGACAGTTTTTGACTTAAAAATCTATTTTGCCCAATACTCTCTTTCAGTTGTTATTTGCATGCAATATTTTTTCCATCATTTCCCTTTTAGCCTATGTGTGTCCTTAAATCTAAAGTGAGTCCAGGACTTCCCTGGTGGCACAGTGGTTAAGAATCTGCCTGCAGGGAGATTGATTCAAGATGGCAGAGTAGGAGGAAGTGCTCTCACTCCCTCTTGTGAGAGCACCAGAATCACAATTAACTGCTGAACAATCATCGACAAGAAGACAATGGAACTCACCAAAAAAGATACCCCACATCCAAAGACAAAGGAGAGGTTACAATGAGATGGTAGGTGGAGCACGATAACAATAAAATCAAATCCCATAACTGCTGAGTGGGTGACTCACAAACTGGAGAACACTTGTACCACGGAAGTCCACCCACTGGAGTGAAGGTTATAAGCCGCACGTCAGGCTTCCCAACCTGGGGGTCCGGCAATGGGAGGAGGAATTCCTAGAGAATCAGATGTTGAAGCCTAGCGGGATTTGATTGCAGGACTTCAACAGGACTGGGGGAAATGGAGACTCCACTCTTGGAGGGCACACACAAAGTAGTGCGTGCATCGGGACCCAGGGGAAGGAGTGGTGACCCCATAGGAGACTGAACCAGACCTACCTGCTGGTGTAGGAGGATCTCCTGCAGAGGCAGGGGGTGACAGTGGCTCACAGTGAGGACAAGGACCCTGGCAGCAGAAGTTCTGGGAAGTACTCCTTGGCATGAGCCCTCCCAGACTGTGCCATTATTCCCAACAAAGAGCCCAGGTAGGCTCCAGTGTTGGGTTGCCTCAGGCCAAGCAAACAACAGGGAGGGAACCCACCCCCACCCATCAGCAGACAAGCAGATTAAAGTTTTACTGAGCTCTGCCACCAGAGCAGCACCCATCTCTACACACCACCATCCCTCCCATCAGGAAACGTGCACAAGTCTCTTAGCCTCATCCACCAGAGGGCAAACAGCAGAAGCAAGAAGAACTACAGTCCTGCAGCCTGAGGAACAAAAACCACATTCACGGAAAGAGAGACAAGATGAAAAGTCAGAGGGCTATGTACCACATGAAGGAACAAGATAAAACCCCAGAAAAACAACTAAATGAAGTGGAGATAGGCAACCTTCCAGAAAAGAATTCATAATAATGATAGTGAAGATGATCCAGGACCTCAGAAAAAGAATGGAGGCAAAGATCAAGATGATACAAGAAATGTTTAACAAAGACCTAGAAGAATGAAAGAACAAACACCTAGAAGAATGAAAGAACAAACAAACAGAGATGAAAAATACAATAACTGAAATGAAAACTACACTAGAAGGAATCAATAGCAGAATAAATGAGGCAGAAGAAGGGGTAAGTGACCTGGAAGACAGAATGGTGGAATTTACTGCTGTGGAACAGAATAAAGAAAAAAGAATGAAAAGATATGAACACAGCCCAAGAGACCTCTTGGACACTATTAAATGCAACAACATTCGCATTATAGGGGTCCCAAAAGGAGAAGAGAGAGAGAAAGGACCCAAGAAAATGTTTGAAGAGATTATAGTCGAAAACTTCCCTACATGTGAAAGGAAAGAGCCACCCAAGTCCAGGAAGCACAGAGAGTCCCAGGCAGGATAAACCCAAGGAGAAACATGCAGAGACACATAGTAATCAAACAGTCAAAAATTAGAGACAAAGAAAAATAATTGAAAGCAACAAGGGAAAAATGACAAATAACATACAAGGGAATTCCCATAAGGTTAACAGCTGATTTCTCAGCAGAAACTCTACAAGCCAGAAGGGAGTGGCATGATATATTTAAAGTGATGAAAGGGAAGAATTTACAACCAAGATTACTCTACCTGGCAAGGATCTCATTCAAATTTGACAGAAATCAAAAGTTTTACAGACAAGCAAAAGCTAAGAGAATTCAGCACCACCAAACCAGCTTTACAACAAATGCTAAAGGAACTTCTCTAAGTGGGAAACACAAGAGAAGAAAAGGACCTACAAAAGCAAACCCATTACAATTAAAAAAATGGTTATAGGAACATATATCGATAATTACCTTAAACATGAATAGATTAAATGCTCCAAAGAAGCACTTGCTGAATGGATACAAAAACAAGACCCATATATATGCTGTCTACAAGAGACCTACTTCAGACCTATGGACACATTCAGACTGAAAGTGAGGGGATGGAAAAGATACTCCATGCAAATGGAAATCAAAAGAAATCTGGAGTAGCAATACTTATATCAGATAAAATAGACTTTAAAGAATGTTACAAGAGACAAGGATGGATACTACATAAAGATCAAGGGATCAATCCAAGAAGAAGATATAACAATTATACATGCACACAACATAAGAGCACCTCAATACGTAAGGCAACTGCTAACATCTCTAAAAGAGGAAATCGACAGTAGCACAATAATAGTGGCGGACTTTAACACCTCACTTACACCAATGGATCATCCAAACAGACAATAAGGAAACACAAGCTTTAAATGACACAATAGACCAGATGGATTTAATTGATACTTAGAGGACATTCCATCCTAAAAGAGCAGATTCTAAAAGATCATCCTAAAAGATCTCAAGTGTGCATGGAACATTCTCCAGGATAGATCACATCTTGGGTCACAAATCAAGCCTCAGTAAATTTAAGAAAATTGAAATCATATCAAGCATCTTTTCTGACCACAACGCTATGAGATTAGAAATCAATTACAGGGAAAAAAGCGTAAAAAACACAAACACATGGAGGTTAAACAATACGTAACTAAATAACCAAGTGATCACTGAAGAAATCAAAGAGGAAATCAAAAAATACCTAGAGACAGATGACAATGAAAACACGACAATCGCAAACCTATGAGATGCAGCAAAAGCAGTTCTAAGAGGGAAGTTTATAGCTATACAAGCCTACCTCAGGAAACAAGAAAAATCTCAAATAAACAATCTAACCTTACACGTAAAGGAACTAGAAAAAGAAGCACAAACAAAACCCAAAGTTAGCAGAAGGGAAAAAAATCATAAAGATCAGAGCAGAAATAAATGAAATAGAAACAAAGAAAAAAATAGCAAAGATCTATAATACTAAAAGCTGGTTCTTTGAGAAGATAAACAAAATTGATAAACCATTAGCCAGACTCATCAAGAAAAAGAGGGAGAGGACTCAAATCAATAAAATTAGAAATGAAAAAGAAGTTACAACAGACACCACAGAAATACAAAGCATCCTAAGAGACTACTACAAGCAACTCTATGGCAATAAAATGGACAACCTGGAAGAAATGGACAAATTCTTAGAAAAGTATAACCTTCCAAGACTGAACCACGAAGGAATAGAAAATAAGAACATACCAATCACAAGTAATGAAATTGAAACTGTGATTAAAAATCTTCCAACAAACAAAAGTCCAGGACCAGACGGCTTCACAGGTGAATTCTATCAAATATTTAGAGAAAAGCTAACACCCATCCTTCTCAAACTCTTCCAAAAATTGCAGAGGAAGGAAAACTCCCAAACAGATTCTATGAGGCCACCATCACCCTGATACCAAAACCAGACAAAAACACTACAAAAAAAAGAAAATTACAGACCAGTATTACTGATGAATATAGATGCAAAAATCCTCAACAAAATACTAGCAAACAGAATCCAACAACACATTAAAAGGATCATACACCATGATCAAGTGGGATTAATCCCAGGGATACAAGGATTCTTCAGTATAGGCAAATCAATCAATGTGATACACCAGATTAACAGACTGAAGGATAAATACCATATGATCAACTCAGTAGATGCAGAAAAATCTTTTGACAAAATTCAACACTGATTTATGATAAAAACTCTCCAGAAAGTGGACATAGAGGGAACCTACCTCAACATAATAAAAGCCATATAAGACAAACCCACAGCAAACATCATTCTCTATGGTGAAAAACAGAAAGCATTTCCTCTAAGATCAGGAACAAGCCAAGGATGTCCACTCTCACCACTATTATTCAACATAGTTTTGGAAGTCCTAGCCACGGCAATCAGAGAAGAAAAAGAAATAAAAGGAATACAAATTGGAAAAGAAGAAGTAAAACTGTCACTGTTTGCAGATGCCATGATACTATATATAGAGAATCCTAAAGATGCCGCCAGAAAACTATTAGAGCTAATCAATGAATTTGGTAAAGTTGCAGGATACAAAATTAATGTACAGAAATTTCTTGCATCCATATACACTAATGATGAAAAATCTGAAAGAAAAATTAAGGATACACTCCCATTTATCACTGCAACAAAAAGAATAAAATACCTAGGAATAAACCTACCTAGAGAGACAAAAGACCTGTATGCAGAAAACTATAAGACACTGATGAGAGAAATGAAAGATGATACAGATGGAGAGATATACCATGTTCTTGGATTGGAAGAATCAATATTGTGAAAATGAGTATACTACCCAAAGCAATCTACAGATTCAATGCAGTCCCTGGCAAATTACCAATGGCATTTTTTTACAGAACTAGAAGAAAAAATCTTAAAATTTGTATGGAGACACAAAAGACCCTGAATAGCCAAAGCAATCTTGAGGGAAAAAAACGGAGCTGGAGAAATCAGACTCCCTGACTGCAGAATATACTGCAAAGCTACAATAATCAAGACACTGGCACAAAAACAGAAATATAGATCAATGGATCAGGATAGAAGGCACAGAGATAAACCCACTCACCTATGGCCAACTAATCTATGACAAAGGAGGCAAGGATATACAATGGAGAAAAGACAGTCTCTTCAATAAGTGGTGCTGGGAAAACTGGACAGCTACATGTAAAAGAATGAAATCAGAATACTTCCTAACACCATACACAAAAATAAACTCAAAATGGATTAGAGACCTAAATGTAAGACTGGACAGTATAAAGGTCTTAGAGGAAAACATAGGAAGAACACTCTTTGACATAAATCACAGCAAGATCTTTTTTGATCCACCTCCTAGAGTAATGGGAATAAAAACAGAAATAAACAAATTGGATCTAAGGAAACTTAAAAGCTTTTGCAAAGCAAGGAAGCTACAAACAAGATGAAAAGACAACCCTCAGAATGGGAGAAAATATTTGCAAACAAATCAACAGACAAAGTATTAATCTCCAAAATATATAAACAGCTAATGCAGCTCAATATTAAAAAAACAAACAACCCAATCCAAAAATGAGCAGAAGACTTAAATAGATATTTCTCCAAAGACATACAGATGGCTACAAAGCACATGAAAAGCTGCGCAACATCACTAATTATTAGAGAAATGCAAATCAAAACTACAATGAGATGTCACCTCATACCAGTTAAAATGGGCATCATCAGAAAATCTACAAACAACAAATGCTGGAGAGGGTGTGGAGAAAAGGGAACTGTCTTGCACTGCTGTGGGGAATGTAAATTGATACAGCCACTATAGAGAACAGTATGGATGTTCCTTAAAAGCTAAAAATAAAATTACCATATGGCCCAGCAATCCTACTACTGGGCATATACCCAGAGAAAATCATAATTCAAAAAGACACATGCACCCCAATGTTCATTGCAGCACTATTTACAATAGCCAGGTTATGGAAGCAACCTAAATGCCCATCAGCAGACAAATAGATTAGGAAGCTTTTGTACATATATAGAATGGAATATTACTCAGCTGTAAAAAGGAAGGAAATTGGGTCAATAATAGAGATGTGGATGGATCTAGAGACTGTCATACAGAGTGAAGTAAGTCAGAAAGAGAAAAGCAAATATTGTATATCAACGCATATATGTGAGACGTAGAAAAATGGTACAGATTAACTGTTCTGCAGGGCAGAAATTGAGACACAGATGTAGAGAACAAATGTATGGACACCAAGTGGGGAATGTGGTGGTGGTGGGGGTGTGGGTGTGATGAATTGGGAGACTGGGATTGACATATATACACTAATGTGTATAAAATGGATAACTAATAAGAACCTGCTGTATAAAAAAATAAATAAAATTCAAACTAAAAGAATCTGCCTGCCAATGCATGGGACACGGGTTCAGTCCCTGGTCCAGGAAGATCCCACATGCAACGGAGCAACTAAGCCCATGTGCCACAACTACCGAGCCTGAGCTCTAGAGCCTGCGAGCCACATCTACTGAGCCCATGTGCCACAACTATTGAAGCCAATGTGCCTAGAGCCAGTGCTTCGCAGCAAGAAAAGCCCGCGCACTGCAACAAAGAGTAGCCCTCGCTCCCCACAACTAGAGAATGGTCATGTGCAGCAACGAAGACCCAATGCAGCCAAAAATAAATAAACAAATAAATAAATTTATTAAGAAAAAAATAAACTGATCTTGTAGAGAGTGTATAGTTCAATCTTGTATTTTTAATATGCCTTCATCTACTCCAAATGTTTTGATTGGTGAGTTTGATCTATTTACATATAGAGTAATTATTAATAGGTAAGAGCTTACTATTGCCATTTTGTTGTTTCCTCTTTTGAATTTCTTTTGTTCCTCTCTTTCTCTGTTGCTGTCTTCTTTTGTGACTTACTGTGGTTTTTCCTATAGTGATATACTTCTTTTCTATTTACCATTTTTGTATCTGCTATAGTTTGTATGTGTGTGTGTGTTTTTGTGGTTACCATAAGACTTGCATAAAACTTCCTATAATTATAAGTCTACTTTAGGCTGGTAACAAGTTCAGTTGCATACAAAAAATTTATACTTTTACTCTCCCCTACACTTTATGTTATTAGTGCCAGAATTTACTTACTTTTATGCTGTATATCAAAAAATAATTCTTTGTGGTTATAGTTATTCTTAGTATCTGTCTTTTAACTTTTATACTAGGGTTAAAAGTGACTTATACAATACCAGTGCAATATTTTTTCTCTATATGTCTATATGTTTATCTTTATTAATGAATTCATACTTTCATGCACTTTTGTGTTGCTGTTTAGTGTTCTTTCATTTCAACTTGAAGAGCTACCTGTAGAATGTCTTGTAGAGCAAGTCTAGTGGTAAAGAACTCCCTCAGTTTTTGTTTTTCTGGGAAAGATTTCTCTCTTCTTTATTTTTAAAACATAGTTTTGCTGGATCTAGTAGTCTTCATTGGCACTTTTCTTCCTTCAGCGTATTATCCCAATCTTTCCTGGCTTGCAGGATTTCTGCTGAAAATTCTACTTATGAGGTCCTCTTGTATGTGATGAATCAATTTTTTTCTCACTACATTCCAAACTCTCTCTTTGTCTTCGATTTTGACAATTTAATTATATTTTGTTTTGATGTAGAACTCTTTAGATTTAACATTTTTGGAGTTCTGTGGGTTTCATGAATCTGGATGTCCATTCTCCTCCCCAGATTTGGGAAGTTTTCAGTCATTATTTTTTTAAATAAGCTTTTCACCCCTTTTTGTTTCTTTTCTGCTTCTGAGACTCCCATGATGTGGTTCTCTTTGATGGTATCTCATAAGTTCTGTGGGCTTTCTTTATTATTTTTCTTTATGTCTCTCTGACTAGATAATTTCAAATGACTTGTCTTTGAGTTTGCTGTTCCTTTCTTTTGGTTGATAGAGTCTGCTGCTGCTGATCTCTAGTGAATATTTCAGTTGTAGTCATTGTATTCTTCAGATCTAGAGTCCTGAATACTAATAGGAAGTTTTTCCTTCTGCAAACTAACTATTTTGCTTTGATTTGTTTTAGGTAGTAGGTGCACATTATAGATATTAAGTAAATAAGTGTTGATTTGAACTTTATTATATTCTCTACTTTTAAATTTTTTTGAGAAGAAAATTGGGATTGACATATATACACTAATATGTATAAAATGGATCACTAATAAGAACCTGCTGTATAAAAAATAACTAAAATTCTAAAAAAAATAAAAAAGAAAGAAAGAAATTTTCTTCTTTTGCTTCCTGAAGGAACTTATCTTCCTGTAATCCTTGGGACAACTTCTTGAAGCTCACTACTTTTGCTTCCTTACCATTTATCTCCAGTTGAGGCAAAACCTTACATTTCATCACTGCTTGCTTCCTGGTTAAATTTGGGCCAATCTAAGTATTCATGGTTTCTTCATTTCAAAGGAGAAGCTTTCTTTTCAGTGCACAGGTATCATCCTTTCAAAAATCAGTCAGGTAAATGTGGGTGAAATATAAACATTAAACTCCATGGGTCATGCATTCCAAGTTTAAAAGCTATGTGCTTCAGTTGGATCTGCTGGGGATAACTATTTCATATGCATCTTCTGTATACAATTAGCCCTTGAACAGCAGGGGTTTGAACTTTGCAGGTCCACTTAGGTGCAGGTTTTTTTTTTTTCCCCCAATGTATAGGTATTACAGTACTACCCGATCTCTGGCTGGTTGAATCTGTGGATGTAGAACCGAGGGTCAAAGCATAAAGTTAGTTTTGCATGGGGGTTGGAGCCACTAACCCTTGTGTTGCTCAAGGGTCGATTGTACTTCACACTAGACATGGAACAGATTGTTTTTCTTGGTATAGAACTTCACAAAGTTTTTTCTTCCTCCAACAGGAAAGAAAGAGGTCATTAAAATTTTCATAACAAGTTGGTTCAATTTAATTGATTAATATTGTTTACAACTTCTATCCTTGTTGTATTAATCATAAAGTTCTTATTAAACTCCACAAGGGAACAATATAAATTTTTATATGAAACATGAACTTAATAAACAAGATTTTGGCTTTCCTGCATTCAAGTAATCATTTTCTTAATGTAAATAAATGACAAGCACTTCTATAGATCTTTAAGAGTAAAAGTCATTACAGATCATCCTTGATCTTAGTACAGAACTTTCTAAGTTGCTTCCCTAAAATATTTCCCACAGAGTATCGTTCTTTCACATCCTAGTCTTAGGTCAAACCAACATACTCCTTTTGGAATAAAGACTAGGATTTCTTGGACATCTGGGGAATTATTTTTAAGATAAATATACTATTTATGTAGAGGAAACTATAAGCGACTTTATATAATTATATAAAAAAATGAATGTTGCATTGGACCTTAACATTATGCACAAACTGGTTTCACTTTTTAAAAAATATATAAAGAATGGGAGGTAGTTGAATGAAAATGGTCAAATTGTGTGGAGGCAGCTGTAATCCAAGGGGAAATTAGATAGGGCACAGTACAAAGGTTTACATTTTCGTAAGAAGAGAGGATTCCTCCCTTTTCAACATGTAAATGTGTTTGGCCCAAGGCAAGGCAAGAGAATTACACGCTTGGACTTTTTCCTCATAAACAAAGGTGTTGCTGTTTCAGCTCTGTAGCAATTTTCTAGACTATGTTTTTTACTATTTTTGGTATGGAAAAGAAAGACTTCTGATGTAGCTCTGAAAGCTCGACAATCATTTTTTGCCACAAGCATACTATATTATCAATTTGGTGCAAGGCTTGGAGAAACTGAGGTGGTCACTTCTTAGTGCAGAGGGGAGAAAGTTTTCCTAAGTCTGCACCTATAAACACTGTTTTCAGCATCTGTAGGGGTCATCAATAATTCATAAATCTTTAGGAAATATTTGAATCAAGAATGGATGTTTCGTCTTTTTCTATTATGTTAATTTAGTTGGATATTTTTGGAATGGTTCATTTATTAACTCTCTATTCATCAAATTCTTGTCCTTAAGAAACTTTCCTCTAATAGAAATGTCACTTTGTTTTTCTATTCCATGATATGAATAGTCTTCGCAGCTAATCAGAAAGCAAGTATTGTGTCTGTTCTACACCACATGAACTCTAGGTATGAATCCCAAACAATACCATTTTAATATACAAGGGAGACAGTACAAAAGACCCTGAAGAAATTGGCAAAAATGTAAGATAGTCTATGTAAATTGTGCAAGTTCTATTTTTAAGTGCTATATTATGTGATATAAATATATGATCATATGTTACAAAATCAAAATCAGGACCCATGTTCCAATAAATTATTTTTGCTTTATTATTTGGTCATAGAAGCTGTCTGAGAGAGGTAGTGTTAAGTGCTTAGTAATGGAATTTTCAGGATATTTTAATGGCTTATGGGGATAGCAGATACTTGCAATTAGATTTGTCCCTAAAAACCTTATACGTAAACATACTTTGGATATTCACATATAACAAAGAATAATGAAAATCAGAACCTTACTATTCAGGTCTTTATATTCATGGGCCATCATAAAAGATGCTTTTCTCATTTGTCCTGTGTTAGTGAAAAATTTATCGTGGATCAGTGTTTGAGAAGCTGGTGTTGGAAGTGATCCAATAAGACATTATAGACACAATGAGCTGGATTTCTCAAGCAAAATGGATTTTGGTAAACACAGGAAGGATCAGAAGACATTTCAGGACAGAGGGATGAAATGTTTGAAGAGACAGAGTCCAGGAAGAATCTAGCTCTTTTGTAGAACTATGATAAAGGTGGGACCATTTAAGTAAAAAGTACATGTTGTTGGTTAGTAAACATGAGGAATCATCAATGAAGTAAATCAGGATTATGGAAGGCTTAGAAAACCAAAGTCTAGACATGGTGGATTACCTGGGTTATTTATACATTCCTGTTACAGTAAGGCATAGAGTCAAATACAAGATGATTATGATGACTTTATCTTCCTTTAAAAGTTATGTTAATGATAGATTGGTGTATTTCATGATGACTATACTTTGATGCTGTTCTAAAATTTGAGTTCCTTTTTTTTTCTGATCATTTAAAACACATAGCAACAACTTCTCCTCTTCCTTCTCCTCTTTCTCCTGCTCCTGTTCATCCTCCTCTCCTATCCCTGTCTCTCTGTTTCTCTCTCTCTACACACACATGCATACATATACACATATACAGTAATCAGATAAACTTGACTGACTGTGAGAAGACCAGTTGCTTACTTTCACAGTGTTTCTTTTGATTTTCCTATGATACTGTAATTTTTGCCCTTGCTCTTATGTCCGAAGAATGTTTTTGATGAATAGAACAAAAACAAATCCCGCCCTAATTATTGGAAGGTGGTGGAAGGAAACTAATATGTGTGAAGCGAAAGCTACTTGATAATCACTAATCTGGTTACCTTACCTGCACACATCCATTTAATCTTCAAACCAACCACAGTAAGGAAAAATTATCTCCATATTACAGATAAGAATATTAAAAATCAAAGAGATTAGTCAATTTGCTCAAGAGTACTCAGTAGGTGTATGTCAGAGGCCGGACTTGAACCCAAATCTGTCTGACTCCAAAACCCTTGTTCACTTCTCTGTACAACTCTTTGCTCAAACAAAATACTGCCACCATATAGGGTCAGTGATCTATAAGATTAAAATTTCATTAATCTGTTTGAAGTAATTCAGTGAAGTGTGTTTTTGTTTTACCTCTTAATTATGGGCCATGAAACAGTCACTTGTCAGTTGTTTTACTGAAAAAAAATCCACAGTAACTGATTAGAGTCTTTATTTGTCCATAAGAAGCCGTAAGATAAGTCAGGAACCATGGCACACATGACTTCTGTTTGTAGTTAATAGAGAAAATAAACTACAGGCAGTTTTCCTGATAATAAAAAGTGAAAGCAAGGGTCTAGCAGAAAAAAAGAGTTAGCAAAATAGAATTGTCCGTCTTCTCTTTATGACCCTCTTCTATCCATATTCTTACTTCTAATACTGTTGTTATCTGAATAGAGGAAGGTACGAACAGAAAAATCACAGTCTAATCACATGCTGAACTTTAACTATGGTACTGTGATCAGTGAATTTCCTGTATAATCAATGCCTCCCTCATCTACTTTATCTCTATGTATCAGGCCCTCCTAACTACCTGATAGTTTATTAAGGAAAAGAAAAAAACTAAGCTTTTCACAGTTCTTTTGTTCTATGCAGTAATTATCATTCTTGCCTCATTTACCAACCCCAATTACTTCCATTGCTTTTGTTACAGAAGTAATATCTGCTAGCATTTGTTCAGCCCTTAACTACATGTGAGGCCCCACTTGAAGTACATTACAGGTGATGGATGGCTTACTTATTCCTCATACTTAACCCTACAAGGCTCATGTTCTTTTGTCATTCCAGTTTTATAGATCTAGAACCTGAGGCATAAGCTGGTTATGGAGTAGGGATTTGAACCTGGGCACTCTGACTACAGAGGCCAAAACAAACCCTACATTGTACTTTTCAATCTTAGTAAAAAACTTAACCTGTCTCACTTCCATTATTGGTGATTTGTGTACAGTATTTCCTAACTTGCAGAATTGTCAAGATTAAATTAGATAACTTATTACGATTATTATCATGGTGCCTGACACAAAGTATTTATTATATATTTAATTTATTTAAGCTATTATAATTATATATTAGGCTTAATTATATATTAAATATAAGTAAAATATGACTAATATATTTACTATCTTCATTATCATTGTGAAATGCCTGTTCCCTTCTATTACAGGTACAGGATAGAATTTGTTGCTTATTTTTGTGCTCAAGGTACATAGTCCAGTATCTAAAATATACCAGCTAGTTAACACGTGTTTGTTGAACCAATTAGAAATGTACAAATTACTTAATTAGTGTCATGTGTTTTTTTTCTTTAAAAGTTTATTTCTTTTTTTTCATCTTTATTGGAGTATAATTGCTTTACAATGTTGTGTTAGTTTCTGCTGTATAACAGTGAATCAGCTAAATGTATACATACATCCCCATATCCCCTCCTTCTTGCTTCTCCCTCCCACCCTCCCTATCCCACCCCTCCAGGTGGTCACAAAGCACTGAGCTGATCTCCCCCTGCAACGTGTGTCATGTGTTTTTAAAGCTAGTTTCAAAATTACTTTATAATTTCCACATTATAAAAACTTGTGGAATGAAAGAATTTGATGCCCCTTAAAGTTCTTAAGATGGGATATACAATATGTTCTTCAATGAAGGGTAAAGAATGGTAAATTTGGGTTGTTAAATTAATTGGTAAATGCTAAACATTCGAGAGTATATAGAAATGTTCCTGGTGATGTTTTCTATGATAGGTCTCCTAACAGTGCACCCTTCAGAAGCTCTCACAGATATAAAGCCTAGATATTTATTTCACAGTGGTTGCAAAGTGAGATGTTTTTGTCCACTTGAAGTAAATAGCAGTAATGTCCTTCCTGAGAGTATTTTAATTTAAGGGAAGGTATTGTCAGATGATGGAATATATTTTTAAATCTGATATATTTGTAACTTAACATTTAGCATCTATAAATACAAATGTCAAATAATTGCAGTATTGTAACTATCTTGTAGTATCATATATTACTGATAATTTTTTAAAGAAGTGACAGTCTTATCAGCCGGTAGATCTAAAGCAAAATCAGTGAAAAAGGTCTGGGGCCTATGAAAAGAGGTCAGTGTGGTGGCCCAGTATCGAAAGTAGTAAGTGAATTCAGAAGCACCTGACTTTTTTCCTCTTTTTCCTCATTCACATTCAAGTGTGGAATTTCCGTTTAATTATTATCCTCTTTCCTCCCATAACTCATGTTTTCATAATTCTATTGCTCTCTCCAGTGTTCTTGTGTGTAAATGGCATTTATACATTTGAACAGTTACTTAACAAATGTTTATTTAGCGCCCATGAAATGGATGGATTTTGGGGTAAGGCATTCATAGGTTCAAATCCTGGCTGGACGACAGAGCAGCTGAGTGATTTTTCTTTTCAATTACCTAATTACCAATTTCCTAATCTCTGTCATGGGTATAGTGATACCAAACCCCCAAGATTGTTGTGAGAAATAAAATGTTGCCACATATGGTTGTGGGGGGTGTGTGTGTGTGTATGAATGATGACTATTACTCAGCCATAAAAAAGCATGAAATAATGCCATTTGCAGCAACGTGGATGGACCTAGAGATTATCATGCTAAATGAAGTAAGTCAGACAGAGAAAGACAAATATCATATCACTTATACGTGGAATCTTAAATATGACACAAGTGAAATTATTTATAAAACAGAAATGGACCCACAGACATAGAAAACAAACTTATGGTTACCAAAGCTGAAGCAGGGGGAAGGATAAATTAGGATTTTGAGATTAATGTATACATACTACTATGTATGAAATCAACCAAGACCTACTGTATAGCACAAGGAACTATACTCAATAATTAGTAATAACCTATAAGGGAAAAGAATCTGAAAAAGAAATTTTATATATATATGTGTGTGTATATATATATATATATATATGTATATATATATATATAAAACTGAATCACTTTGCTGTACACCTGAAACTAACACAACATTGTAAATCAACTATACTTCAATTAAAAAAATGTTGCCAAATGTGAAGAAGGCCACTTGAAGTCAACCTTGGAAACAGGCATAAAACACACAAATAAAACAAATAGAAGTGGAAGAATGAATTTTATAAACTGTACAGAACAATTCAAATCTTTGAAGAAAGAGAAGTAGAGGTATCTACCCATTTTCCAGGGATATGTGGCATTTCCTACTTCAAATCACCGTTGACAGTCTAGGTCAGAGATTATATAAGTAGTGAGAATGCTAAGAAATAAAATTAAGGAGCAAATTTGCTAGTGAAAATTAAATTATTTACAGTAATCAGAGTATGCCAGTCAGGATTTAGGGAAAGAAACATCATGGAATAGGGTAAAAATAGGTTCCTTATACAAGGGGAATTAGAGTGAACACAGCATTACAGTCAGTATGGAATGTGTTCCTACATTTCCAGTGCTAAATCTCATGATTCCTCTTGATTTAGTTCAATTAATCCATTTCATATTTGTGTGCAAGGTGGACTCTAGCAGGGTTACAATGGGATTGTAAGGAGAGGGAGGCTTTAATTGTAAAGTGCACAAGAACACCTAGGATTGAAAGAATTCCTCAAATTTAAAAATGATTACTGATGTTGATTATTATTTACCTTATATTGTTAAATAATATTCAGTGTCCATTTTATAATGGACCTCACAGACACCTTTTATGAAAAATAATTATCACAAACATGCCTGACTCTTTCTTCCTTCTCTCAACTCTCTGCCCTCTCTATCAAATATTTTGTCTTGAACACTGGCATGTACAACAAGCAATAATTCTATAGAGGATATCTGAACAATTTGTACTTTGAACAAAACAGTATGATGTATACTCTTCATTCTTAGAAGTAAACTTTCAAGAATGTACAAAACCCCAGGAAACATAGAGACGCAATTTCACAGCTATTGAACATGTATTTATAGTTAATCACATCTTTTAATGTGAATCCCTGTATTTGTCTGAAGGCACAGGAGTCTGTCAACAGAGCATACTAATAAATCCTTGATGCCCTGAAAAAATTTTATATTTTTTCTCTTAAACTGTGTTTAGACTGATCAGGAATATATGATTCATGCATCCTTAGCATGCCCTTTTTACCAACAGGGACAGCATCTTCAGATATGTAGGAAAAATATGCTTATTAAGAACACATGGTGGAGTGTACACCACAAAAATAGAGTCAGGGGAACAGGGGAAGAGATTATAACTGCAACATGACTTTGGTTCTTACAGCTTCTAGTACAAGGACTGGTTTTTCTATCCCATTAGGCTTTTCAAAGAATATATGTATGAGAATTCTAGAAACCTGTAGAGAAAACACCACAGATCAGATGGCTTAATCTGAACATGAAAGATACTCCCTTCACAGTAATAAGAAAAACAGATCTTTTCTAGAATGATCTGGAAATATCAAGAAAAGAATGGAGGAGGATGTAGGAACAAATTGCCATGATACTACCAGGTCTGCATAAAATGTGAAAGAAGAGAGATTGGAGTCACAGAATCAGTGGAAGGACATGGCAGGAATCCTGGCCATAGCATTGCCTGTAAGTCTTCCTGTCTTCTCTTGAGTCAAGAAATCTTCCCCACTCTACCTTATGCCACCTACTGTTCAGTGCTTGCCTACACATCCTTGTAGTCAGGGTAAGCACAAATAAAATGGTCCACAGTACAAACCTGAGGGACAGCTAGAAAAGTTCCTCTGACTTAAAATCCTTCTGCTGTAGTACTGTCTCAGAGATCCAATACTTTGGGTTATTAAGCAAACTCCTTTAACATGCAATACTGTTGGGAAGAATATGTAATAATAATAAGGTAGATTCATATTTGTGTAGCTTTCCAGTTTATAAAAAGCACTTTCTCATTTTTAAATTATTTAATGCAACAGTTCTGGTTTATTATTTTCACTTTGTAGATGAAGCAAGAGACCAGAATGATTAAATAACTTCTCCAAAGTCACACCAGGAACACATAGTAGAACCAAGACAAAATTACAGGATATATATTGTTAAGGGATTTGTCCTTTTATCAATTCATTCAAAAAATGCTTGTTTAATATCAACCACTAGGCCTTGTGCTAGACACTGGGATACCATAGAGAACAGGATATTCATAGTGTACTAAAAAGTCATACAGCCATATAGTAGGGAAAAATATGTGTTAAAGTAAAAGCTATTTTTCTCATTAGAGGAAGAAAGAAAAAAAAAGAAAGAAGGGGAGGCAGGGAGGATGGAAAGTAAAGAAAAGTTGACTTTCATCAATTAACAGGAAGGAACGGAAATTAAGAGAAGGTAAAACTAGATCTTCAACATAAAGGTTTTTGAAAAATATTCAGCATCCTGCCTCTTCTTGTTGAAACCCTAGGTCAAAGTGATAGAAATCCCAGAGAAGATTAGGGAGTTCACAGAATAAAACAGACTCTACCTGGTTTGCCAGGGAGTAGCCCAAAAGACAACAAACCTTGTAGAGAAACACTAGACCTACTTGGGGCCTGAAAATAGAGGTATCCCTGCTGATGGAAGAGTGACATACTCCCAATTTCACTATCGTGTGGAGTCTTTAAAAATAGACACCAAATAGCTCTGGATCATGACAAAGAGGATCATGACAAAGAGGATCTTGGACCATATTGAAACAGTATAGTAGCAATAGGTGGTGTCTCGTAATAATATTGACCAGAAGAGATGATTTGTGCTTTAATGGAAACCAGGAAATACAGATGCCAGCATGTGGGTCAGATTTCTCCCCTAACCATGGTTCAACAAGATGATGAGTTGCCTTTATTTAGCACAATTAACTCTTCCATAGTGTTTTGTACTATGGAATTCAAGAGTTATATTTAAAAGGGATAAAAAATTATGTTTTATTTTTGCTCAACTAATTAAACCACTATATTAAAATTGATGATGAATATCAAACATCACTATACTTAATGTTGAAACACTAAACATTTTTCAACACATTCAGCAAAAAGACAAGGATATCTGCTATCACTAAAATTATTCAATACTGTTCTGGAAGTTTATAAAATGCCATAAAAATGCAATAGAAATGATACCCCCCTTTATCACTGCAGATAAAACAACTTTATCATAGAAAACCAAAAATAATTAACTGAAAAGCTTTTAGAAATTGTAAAACAGTCCCCAAACTGGCTGGTTACAAAGTATACGTAGAAAGATCAATATATGTCACAGTATTCAAAAGAATATGATTAAAGACTTAAATATAAATAGCAAAGCTAAAAAAATTAGGTGACAACATTGGAGAAAAAAATATGAGTTTTAGTAGATAAATCCTAAAATGAAACTATTTATATTTTTCTTTGGACATTTATTATGTTTTTATTTAATCATATATTTTAATCATATATCAATCTAATTATGTGTTGATTTTAGACTGATATATGACTAAATTAAAATGGACACACATATAATTATGTATATTGATGTATATGATTAAATAAAAACAAATAATGTTCAAACACAAATATACTGGGAGAAAACATTTGTGGTACACATAACGAAGTATTGGTATTCAGAACATATAAAGAACTTTGCATATAGTAGAGCAGATGAGTGTGCAAACCCTGGAGCCACCCAGTTTGACTACTTACCAGCTGTGTGACTTTAGAAAAGTCCTTCAGCCCTTATAGGCTCAGTCTCCTCATTTTGTAAAATGGGAATAAAAATAGTACCTACCTCGTCGACTTGGTATAAAGATTTATTAAGTTCATATTTATAGAGTCCTTAGAACAGTATCTGGCACATAGTAATTACCATGTGTGTTTGTTAAATAAATTAAATGGCTAATAAAATGATGAACTCACTAAAAAATGACAAATCACTTCTCAGAAAAGGTCATATGAATAGCTAATAAAAATATAAAAAGATACTTGACTTCAACCAGTAATAAGAAAAATGCAAGGCAAAAATCCATCAGACTGACAAAAGATTTAAAATGTGTGATTATTAAATGTCTCAAATGAAGAAAAATAATAATTTGGAAGCAATTTTTGAAGTTTCCATTTAAATTTAAAATAATATAAAATCTTTCTATCTAAAGGAAATATTGATGCAGTAAAAAAAAATGTACAAAGATACCCATAGCACTACAAATTATAAGAGCAAAAAAAGTGACTTAAATGTTCAATGGCAAAATGTAAAATGGTATAGCCATGATATGACATATGCAAGGTTTACAAAAGAATAAAGGAAATTATATATATGTAATTATATATAATATACTCCAGGAAAAGCAGGTCATAAAAATGCTTAAATTATCTAAAAGAAAAAACTCAACAAACAATACTATGAGCTTTCTATGACAACTTTAATATTTTAATATGCAGAAAAAATAGGTAAATGATAATAATACTTATTTCTGGGGAGATGCTATTCATAATATCAGTAACATTAGGAATTGAATTTATGAGAAAAAATCAAGTAAAAAACCCTGTAAAACTTCACAGATTAAAGCAAAAGAAGACTTGGATACATTAAGAGACATACTGTGATTTTGGATTGAAGACTCAATAGTGAAAATAGACTTTCCCCCTAAATTAATTACTGCTGTCTTAGAATAGCAATGTTAATTTTGACTTTGCAAAATATTTATAAAGTTCATGTGTAAGAATTAGGAAGAAAAATCACCAAGAAAAACATTTCAGAGGAAAATATGGCTAGAGAGCTTATATTGCCAGATATTAAGGTATATAATAAATATATAATAATTGAAACATGTGCACCACAAATGTAAAAGGGAGCATTGCATTGTCTATAAATGTCTGTATTAGTTTTCTATTGCTGCTGTAACAAATTACCACATACTTAGTGGCTTAAAAAAACACAAATTTATTATCCAACTGGTTTAGAAGTCTAGTTTTGCTGGACCAAAATCAAGATATTGGCCTATTGGGTTCCTTCTGGAGAATCTGGGGGAGAATTTATTTCCTTGACTTTTCCAGCTCCTGATGTCTATCTGCATTCCTTGGCTCCTGGCCCCTTCCTTCATGTTCAAAGCAAGCCACTTCAAAGCTAACATCGTCAAATCCATGTGGCATCACTATGGCACTCTGCTTTCATCCTTATAGCTTCTCTGACTTTAAGGAATTTTATAATTACATTGGACCCACCTGGAAAATCCAGGATAATAGTCCATCTCAATGCCTATTGCTTTACCTAATCACATATGCAAAGTCCTTTTTGCCTTGTCTGAGATTCCAAGGATGAGGTTACGGTCTTTTGGGGGCCGTTATTCTGCCTACCAAAAGCACATGACAATTTATGTAAAAATAAACAGAAACATGATTATAAAATATATGTTTAATGTGAAACATATGGAATATGTATTTGCCACCACCTCTGTTAAGATAAGGAACATTTATCTCACCCCCAAAAGTCTGTTATATACTATTTTAGTCACTCCTCTTTCCCTCCACAGGCAATCACTGATACTCTGTCTGTCACTATAGATTTGATCTGCCTTTTCTAGAATTTCGTATAAATGGAATCGTAGAGCACGTACCCTGTTTTTATATCTGGTCTCTTCCATTGTGCATAATGTTTTTTATAGTTTAATCATTGTTGTATGCATCAGTAGTCTGTTATTTTTTATTGCTGAGTAGTATTTCATGATAGGGATTTATCATTTGGTTTACTTAAATATACAGGCATAATTCTAAGAATGTCTCCTAATGACCCTCTCTCTTGTATAATCAACCCCCATCTGAGTGTGGGTGGAACCTGTATATATGATGAGATATCACTCCTACAATTATATTACATTATATGACAGGAGGGGATTATTCCTGGTAAGCTGAAATGAAGCATGGGAGCCCTTTAAAAGGAGAGGATTTTCTCTGGCTGGCTGCAGAACAGAATTTAGAGATTCAAAACATGAGAAGGTTTTACTTGCCATTTCTGGCTTTAAAGATGGAATGGGCACATACCATGGAATGTGGTAGCCTTTAGAAATTTAGAGGGACCCTGCATCAACAGCTCGCTGATGAAAACTTCAGTCTTAGAACTACAAGAAACCGAGTTTTGTTAACAAACTGAATGATCTTGCAAGGAAATTCTTACCCAGGGCCTTCAGATAAGAACTCAATCTGGCCATCACCTTGATTTTGGCCTTCTGCAAATAATTTACTGGCATCTGCCTGGACTTCTGACCTACAGAGCTATAAGCCAACACAGAGGTGTTGTTTTAAACCACTGAATTTGTTGTAATTTGTTACGATAGAAAATTAATATCCATTCGCCTGTTAATGAACGTTTGAGTTGCCCTCAGTTTGGGTTATTATGAACAAAGCTACAATGAATAATCATGTAAAAATCTTTGTGTAGATATGTGTTTCCATTTGTCTTGCAAACATGCGTGGAAATGGGATTTCTAGGTCAGTTGGTGGTGTATGTTTTTCTTTTTAATAAAAAGCTGCCAGCTGTTTTCAAAAGTGGTTGTACTATTTTATATCCCTATCTGGAAAGTAGGAGAGTTCCAGTTGTTCCACATCTTTGACAACACTGTGTATTGTCAATGTTGTTAACTTTAGACTTTTTTGTGGGTGTGTAGTAGGATCATCATGAAATCATTACTATAAATCATTATTCTGAGTATCTTTTCATATTCTTATTAGACATTTGTTCTTATATTATTAAGTCATGAGCTCTTTATATAGTCTGAATATAAGACCTTTGTCAGACATATAATTTGAATATAATTTTCCAACCTGTAGCTTGCCTTTTCATTTTTCTAAATATATCTCTCAAAAGCAGAATTTTAGAATGTTATTAAAGCTTAATTTTTAAAATTTAAAGTTGGTTAGTGTTTTAGGGTGTCCTGCCTTAGAAACCTTTACCTACCCTGATACTGGGAAGATTTTCTCTAATGTTTTCTTCAAGAAGTTTGTAGTTTTAGATTTTATATCTAAAATCTGATACATTTTGGGCAGAATTTTATATTTTCTGTCTGGTATGGTAGGCTGGATTCTAAGATGTCCCCCAAGTTTTCACATCCTTCTGGAATACACCCTGCATAATCCTTGGATCTGTGAATTTGATCTCCTTTACTCTTATTATTGTGTCTCTTTAAAATCACTTTTTATTGGAGTATAGTTGATTTACAATGTTGTGTTAGTTTCTATGTGCAGCAAAGTGAATCAGTTATACATATACATCTGTCCACTCTTTTTTAGATTCCATTCCCATGTAGGTCATTACAGAGTACTGAGTAGAGTTCCTCTGTGCTATACAGTAGGTTCCTATTAGTTATCTATTTTATGTATAGTAGTGTGTATATGTCAATCCCAATCTCCCAATTTATGCCTCCCCCCTTCCCCCTTTGTAACCATAAGTTTGCTTTTTACATCGGTGACTCTATTTCTGTTTTATAAATAAGTTCATTTGTACCATTTTTAAGATTCCACATATGAGCAATATCAATGATATTTGTCTTTCTCTGTCTGACTGAATTTACTCAGTATGACAATCTCTAGGTCCATCCATGTTGCTGCAAATGGCATTATTTCATTCTTTTTTATGGCTGAGTAATATTCCATTGTATATATACATGCCACATCTTCTTTATCCATTCCTCTGTTGATGGACATTTAGGTTGCTTCCACGTCCTGGCTATTGTAAATAGTGCCGCAGTGAACACTGGGGTGCATGTGTCTTTTCACATTATGGTTTTCTCTGGATATATGTATTAAGTTATGTATATGGCACAGTTGACTTGAACATAGAGAAATTATCCATTGACCCTAGCCTAATTACATGGGTTCTTTAAAAGCAGAGCGTTTTCTCTCATGGTAGATGAGGAAGGCAGGGATATTCATAGTGTGAGATGGATTTGATCTGAGGCAGGTTCTCCTTTACTGAGTTGGAAGGGCCTGTAAGGCAAGAACTGGAGACTGGCCTTTAGGAGCTGAGGCGATTAGCTTCCTTCTACTTTTCAAACAAAGAAACTGAAACTCCAAAGATTCGGCTGGCACAGAGCCATTAAAAATACTGATTCAGAACTCAAAATCCTTTATTTCTGACTCTAAATATTGATAGAATGCCTTTCCATTTTGCCACACTGACTTCCAAATGTTTAATCTCTCAACTCTGATGTATAAAATGCAATAATCAAAGTGTAAATTTTCCTAAATTATAAGATCAGACTGTCACACAGCGCAACAATATACGAAATTAGTACTGGTATACTTAAGAAAGAGGAATAAGAAGAGTCTGGAAGCTCTTTGTTTCCCAAATTTAAACCCCCCACATTACCGCCACCATCTGATGCTACACATTTCTCCACTGGTTCTGAGTTTCCTGTCAGAAAGGGATAACCAGAGCATTTGAGGCTAGTTACATAGTAATTGATACTCTTTGTTCTTTTATGTCTATATGGATAACCTGGAGGTTTTTTTAAATTATAGATTTGGGTTCAGTAATTTGGGAATGGGCCCAGGAGTCTGCATTTCTAACAAGCTCTTTGGTACTACTACTATTCCACAGAACACACTGAATGTCGAGGAGTTAAGAGTGTTTTTTAAAAATCACAGTAGGGAACTTGAATTTGACAGAGTGTAGGAGTATCCCAGCAGAAGTAGAGCCATTTCATGTTCCCAGTGATGCTAATATATTCATATATGAATAGCTCCCAAATGTTCAAATAATTTATTCGAATAAATCTTTGAAACTCACCTATTTATTATGTGTAAGAATCAGTAACACTAGAATGAAGTGGATGGTGGCAAAAGACATATTTATAGTTCACTGAGATGGTTAGGACTTAGGTTCATATGAAACATTATAAAATTGACCTTCAGAAAAAGTGACATCTTGTCTCTTACGAATTTCATTTTATTTCTTCTTTTATGTTAAAAAAACCCCAAAATAGTTGTTTATCTGTTTTATGGCTGATTTTTAATGACAGAGAAAATATATTGCTAATTTGTGATATAACTAATATATTTATTTTTGTGTGTGTGTGTGATTAGTCAAAAATTAATTTAGAGGGAGTTTATTAGGCTTTGGTAATAAGCTCAATCTGGCTTATGCTTTGGTTTTGAAATATCGGTGACACATTGTGATCTATCATTCAGTCAATTGGAAAAAAAATCAGCGACACTTGAATACTCTGAGTACCTTTTTTGTTTGTTTTTTAGACAAAAGGGTATTTGAACTGATGCACAAAACATTCTTAAAAGTCATAGATTTGTATAATGGAATATATTTCTCCTTTTGTTGATATATTTCTTGGAATATATAGGTTTTATGGAAAATGTCCTATGATGTAAGAGTATTTTTTAAATAGCATCTTCAGTAACAACTTCTTAAAGATTCAGTGGAAATGAACCATAATATTAATTACACTTGCAAACACAAATTTATAAATTTTTCTCATGAAAGTCAGATTTTGAATGTCACAAATTGATGCAGTTTGATTAGTCTCTTTGAGACCAAAAGAGTATATATATATTATGGGCTTAGGTCATGCTGGGACAGGAAGTCTCTCTGGGGAGAAAATTAGTTTGACTTAACATGGGAAATTTCATAAAGGTGAACTTGTTATTCAAATGAAGATTTTGTCTATAAGCAGTACTTCATAAAACCAAAAGAGAGTTGTTTACCAAGGAATGAAATTTTAGGAGCTAGTTTATAATGTTTATGAAGTAAACAAAGTTATGTATTTTCATTCTTTCACTTTTCTTTTTTGTTGTGTTACCTGATTTTCTATTTATATTAATAGAAGAATCAAGTCCAACAATGCAATTAGATTGCCAGGGACAAAAATATGTTTTTAAATTAAATTTAAACTTTTGGTCCATTTTATTCTCTTAGGATTTGAATAATCAGCATTCCTTTTTATTTGACATCTTTATTGGAGTATAATTGCTTTACAATGGTGTGTTAATTTCTGCTTTATAACAAAGTGAATCAGTTATACATATACATATGTTCCCATATCTCTTCCCTCTTGCATCTCCCTCCCTCCCACCCTCCCTATCCCACCCCTCTAGGTGGTCACAAACCACCGAGCTGATCTCCCGGTGCTATGCGGCTGCTTCCCACTAGCTATCTATTTTACATTTGGTAGTGCATATATGTCCATGCCACTCTCTCACTTTGTCACAGCTTACCCTTCCCCCTCCCCATATCCTCAAGTCCATTCTCTAGTAGGTCTTGTGCCATGACAGCTGCCATGTCTAAAACATGCCAGTAGTTTTCTCCAAGTCCTTTGGAAGTTTTCAAGTCTATGTAAGAGATTATTTCTCTTATCATCAATGAGAGGCAAGAGAGGCCCTAATGGCAGTTTTTCAGTAGCCTCATCTTTGGCTTGTCAGTGCAGTGCAATTCAAACAACAACAGCTTGAAAGTCAGATTTTTCTGTGTCCCATTTACTAGCTGCATGGACTCAGATGATTCTCAACTACTCAGTTTTCTCAATCAGTAATAATAATAATAATACCTTTCTCTTGGAGCTATGAGGGTGATGAAAAAGAACATATATAGAGTTCCTAGCACAATTTCTGACCCATAATGATATCAATAAACATATTTATATTATTCCTTTTTTTTCTATTTCCTTTCCCTCTCCAACTTATGAGGTCCTTAACAAAATAAATTGTATTAATTGTCAGTATTCTGTACTTGGCAGAAAACTTGGTAGATGTCTTCTCCAATTCCTTGGAAAGTACTTTCCATTCTATATTGGAAGAGAAAAGAAACCTGATCGAATTGTGAATCATGTTGAAAGAAAATTGTTTCATGTTCATATGAGTGAGGCTAAGTTCATAAACTTCCTCAAAAAGCATATGTTTTACTTCTAAACATAAGTTTAAAATATTTAATAGCTTTCCACTTTCAGTCAATTTTATTGAGTAAATGCTTCCTAGTTGTTTTGATGTCAGCTCACTTCAAATTTTTTCCTGCCACTTATTTTGATCTAATAGTGGACTTGTCTGAATAATGAGTTTATTTGGAATACTAAGCATTTGATAATGCTATTTTAATGATAATAAGACATTTTTATATAGACCATTGGTAGGTAGGCATGAGGACATTCAGGAGAGCATCTGTATAATAATAGCAAAGTATTTTAGCAGAGGAAAAGCAGGATAGTGATACGGATTTTCCTCGGATTAGGGCAAATTAGTGGAAGGGAGGGGAATCGCCTACATTTACATTTAAGATTCACTTGATCTAAGTTCCTGGGCTCACTTAAAGGCCAAGGAATCTGGAGAAAAAATGAGGAAACTATTCTACCATACTTTTATTTAAAAATGCCAGTAGGACCAATCTCTTCATAGAATCTCTAGAAGCACAAAGACAGATTAACTTATTCTGTTAATTCATTCACTCAAAAATATTTACTGAGCCCCAACCATGTGCCTGACCCTTTTGTGATACATCAATATGCCAAATAGAGTACGATCCCTGGCCCTATGGAACTTACATTTTAGAGGAAGATTTGGTTAGACAAGCAAAAAGTATTAAATATAATAAACTTTGCTTAAAGGTGATTAGTGCTTTGAAAAAGAAAGAAGAGCAGGTAAGAGGGCATTCAAATATTATGAAAGAGGGTGACCCACGGATGATGATTTTAAGATTATACTAAACAGTGGACTGGGAAGTTTCAAACACAATGAGAAAATGGTTGCTTAGTGTGTCAGTCAAAGTTCTCCGGGGAAAACAAGGTAGCAATTTATTAAAGTTTGTTAGGTCAGCCAAAGCGTCTTCCAGAGAGACAAAGACTAGCCAGGAAAAATCCCCAACTATGCCACATGAACTGTGGTAGAAATCACTGTCGTCCCCAGCCTGCACAAATAGCATAGTTCTGAGTCCACATGGTCAGTACCTACGGTGTTAATACTGTCAAGACCACAGACTTCCACTGCTGCTGCTCTTGAAAGGTCTTACTCCCTGACCCCATGACTCACTGAAGGATGGACTCTGCACATGTCTGCTTCTTGTTTTTCCCTGCTTGTCTTATAAACAGTCCTCTTGTTTCTGCTGGCTGCCTCACACAGGTGTGTCTAACCGACAGAATCTAGGTCACCTGCCTATGTCCTAGCAGTGAGTCCCGGGATAGTCCTTGAGAAGGATAGAACTCACAGTGTGAGAAATCGCCGCCTCCCCATAAGTCATTCAAGTGATTTGGGGCTAAGCAAACATGACAAATACACACGACCGCTAGGAATCATTGATTAATTTCTAAGCCATATCATCTTACTTTTATGTTTTACCTTATTCTTAATTATTGATTTTTTTTTTTTTCTCTCAAACAGATTCATGAGAGTGTAGCTCTGTGTCTTTCAATTAGCCGGGTTTTGGAACATTTTAGTGTTTCAAGCAACATGGATTTTTCTTTCACGTAGGATGAAGACAGAAAATTGGTTGATATTGATGATGGTAATGGTTTTCATGGTGATTATATCTGAATATCTAGTAAAGATTACAAGCCAGTTGTAGTTTTAAACATAAAACTCTAGACTTTGATATGCTATGGGAAGTAGGTACTCTAATTTAGCAACCTCTCTTTTAATATATTTATTTCTCCCTAGAAACATTAAAAAATATATTCCCCTCTCCTTCACACCTGGTAAGATTAGAGGATAATAGAGTTCAGTTATGTGTAAAGAAATTAATTAATT
Source organism: Delphinus delphis (assembly GCF_949987515.2). Taxonomy (NCBI): domain Eukaryota; kingdom Metazoa; phylum Chordata; class Mammalia; order Artiodactyla; family Delphinidae; genus Delphinus; species Delphinus delphis. Next base: position 62,617,968 of record NC_082693.1, read on the forward strand.
AAAAAGAAAAAGTATATGCAACTATTGAAAATAACAGTTGTAGAATTATATACTGTGAACATCAATGTAGGCATTTTAGTTATGATTTATGAACTATATATTTTCATTTATGGATGATAATATTTTTCTGCTTAGCTTTTTCATCCCTTCATTAACTTAAATCTAATCTTAGTAGTTCTCCTCTATAAAGTATTTACAAAGAGTTCTTAAATACATACATTATTCATTTAAATACTTTACATATATTTATAAAGAAATCAAGTGCACGTAAATAATGAGTTGTTTCATAATTTCTTTTTTACCTCATTTAAGTAAAATGGAACTGAGCCAAAAACTGTTGTGAAATCTTTCCTGAAGAAAGATATTCAGAAGAGCATTTTCATTATTTAGGTCATCATTAATGAAAGGCAGGGAGTGAGACTAAAATCATGAGTCAGAATCAGAAGTGTGGTTCGTGTGAATATGTTGAAGAACTACAGGTGAATTGCATTGGAGAGAGGAAGATCATTAAAGAAGAAACTGTTTGGTATAAAGTGAATACACTGAAGGATTGAGTGCACATTTATTAGAGACAAATTCTTCCTTTGATAACATTTCCAGACCCAAGCCATTTCGGGGCTGCCAGTGTTCCCTACAGAGTCACCCCTTTACTCTCGGGGTGATTTAGTCCATATACCTGACTGTGATGGAAGGAAGCATTCTAATTGTGGCCTTTGTGAGACTGTAAAGCAAATGGTCCTTATTTCCATGGGCTTATTACTGGGTGTTTCTCTGCACCGCTGGCAGAAAATTGGGCGACGCGTGAGTTCCTCTTGAATTAGTCAACCAGACTACGACTTAACCACGACTGAAAAGACTTTGTAACAGTTGCCAAGGATGTTTGGACAAGCCAGACTTCCACAGCTTCCCACAGGGGAATCCTGACGCACTTGTCACTTCCCAAATCAATCATTGGCCTTGTTGTTTTGCTAAGTTTCCCAATGGCTGGACTACTCTCCCCAGAGATTCTGAGAGCCTGGCCAAGGTGGGCTGGGCAGTCTGCAGAAATATGTACCACAGCCAGGATTGTCAAGCTGCATGAGTTCTCCCTTGAGCTAAGAAACTTCAAACACTATCACAATGCAATGCTCTGGACTATAAGCAAAGGCATTTTCAGCATAAAACATCTCTGTATGCTTGGCAGTGTAATAGATGCCACATGCAGAGAGATTAATCTGATCGTTATCCAAAGAAGGAAACAGAAGGGAGAGCCTGGCCTGGCATGCCTTTAACTCCGTCAAACACAACAACAACAAAGTAAAACAACAACATTCTCTTTGGAACATACTTTATCCTTTTCAGTACTTTCTCACATGTGTTAGCTCATTTGACTGTAATGACGTCACTCGACTTGAGACAATGTGGTATGTGGCTGAGCCCAGGATTGGGAATCCTAAAGCATGGAGCCAAGCCACCATTAAACCTGTGTGTCGTTAGCATCTGAGTGGCATTGTGCCCAAGGTAATGTGAGGATAAATGAGATGATGAATGAGCCAGTGCTTTGTAAACGGTCTCCAGATATAAGGCAATGATATTATCATTGAAGTGGACCATACGCTCGTAAGAAAGGCTGTATATTATTATTTATCTGACCTAGGGCATCTGTGAAGATTCCCAGAAATGTATGAAGAAGGAAACCCAGTCAAAACCCAGAGAACCCTCTAGTTAAGCAGGGTGAGGATTTGGACCCTCCTTACTTGGGCTTTAAAAGAAAAGATGACCCTTGAAACCTGGAGAAATCTAGGACATCTGGGTTACGTGAGCAGCTCTGAAATGCAGCAATTATTTTTGGTCAGGTAACACGGCAGGAAAGTTTTTGAAATTCTGTTGTATGTGAAATAAACAGTACCTGTTCAGGTACTGGAAGTTGAATGACGGTGCTTATCTGTAGAAGCAGCAGCTTTGAGGTAGCAGTTTTGACATGACTATGAAGCTATGGACATAAGGAGAGAGAGAGAGAGATTATTATCCAACAGACAGTAATTTTATTTTCAGACTCCAGAGCAGATTAGTTTCCATTTCCCATGATGTATTAAATGTGTGTGCATGCATATGCACACACATCACAAATGCAAAAAGAAGTGCTTCCTATAGAGCAAGGCTCAGGGATTTGGATGCAATTGTGAACAGCACTATTGAAGCTGCTCTAATTTTAAATTCCCTCTTGCAGCTGCACCATCCTGCCCTATTCTCTATGAATACAACACATTGATTTAAATACAAATAGTTATCAGCATCATGCTTCCCTGTACCAGCTGCAGAACTCTAATAAACCTTTGATTTACTCTCTATTAGTGGTATAGAAATAAAGCCATTTAAGATGAAAATAGTAATGCCTCCTATTCCAGTTCCCAGATCCTGTCAAGTTTAACCTAATGTCAATTAATGTGACTGGTTTTATATATTCGGTATCTTGTAATAATTTATAATGAAAAAGAATATGTATGTGAATATGTATATATGTGTATATATATATATATATGTATATATATGAATCACTTTGTTGTACACCAGAAACTAACACATTGTAAACCAACTATACTTCAAAAAAATTTTTAAAAATGTAACTCGTTTTATATTTAACAAAGGAATAAATCTGGTTCTTTCTGTGAGGTAGAGAGGAACCTTTTTGAACTCTTCTCCCATGTTCACAGGTTTTGTCCTAGAGTTGATTGTAGAGTTGATGTCCTTTAAAGCAGTTCCTGAACACCTCCACATGTTTTTTCTTTCTCCTTGTCCTGGTAAAGCTTCTCTTTCTCCTATTCACCACTGGAAATACCTGTCTTGACAATACTTTTTATCTCCCCCCTACCCCCTGCCATAGATAGTGCACAGAGACAGAAATCTCCTTAGGTGCCCCTCCTCTCTGTTTCCAAGCACTATAAACCCCTCTCTAGAGTAACACACAGCCTCATTAAAGCTCCATATGAGCAGAGGCTGTATCTGCATTTCCCCCATTGTGTATCCCTAGCCCACATAACTCGGTAGACCCTTAATAAAAAACAATTGAAGAGATGGAAGACAGGAATGACTGTGTTGCCTGTGTTCTTGTCTAATACCCTGCCTAGTACAAAGCAAGTGCTTAATAAGATATATATGTTGAAGAAGCAAATCCAGTGTGTTAGAGTGGTTTTTCTTATCTGTGTTGACCATAAATGGAAGAGAACTGTGAGGGCAGGAGAGAAGATATTCCCTTCATTGTTCTCACTGGCGCTAGAATAAACTTAATAGTACCTATGGTAGTTAACAGCCATCTTGGTTCAAACCTTGCTCACCTATCCCACTTCATCTCTTGCCCCTCACCAGACTTCCACTCTTGGCCCCCCGTACTGCCCACTGCACAGCTGCAGACCTAATGTATCCCGCTCTCCCTTTGCCAGGTCATTGCATGTTTTCCTTCTATGAGAAATGTCCTTCGTAATGTCTCCACCTTGCTTCCTCAGCCATCAGGTCTTAGGATCAAAGTCACTTTCTCAGAAGATCATTTCCTGATAACACCAGGTTGACATTAGGTGAGTTTTTCTGTGTTCCTTTTGCATATTGAGCTCACCTTGCTTTCATAGCCATATTTTGTTGTAAATTGTGAGATTTCTGGTCCTTTAGACGCTTTTCTACTGGATGACTTAGAGCGTCATTTCATTTAAGATAAAGCCCAAGATTCGTAAGCGTGGAACGCAAGGTTCTAGGGGATCAAACCACTCTTTGCCATTCCAGCCTCATTTCAGCCTTAGGGTCTTTGGCCATAATGTTCCTTCAGGTTGAAAAATTCTTCTCCCTTCCCTGAAAATTCCTTCTCATCTTTTAGTCTTCTCTCAAAGCCTCTTCTATTAACCCAGTAACTAGTTAATTCCTAGTTCAAAATAGTCATTGCAAAAATGACTTATCACTGTGCAGCTGACTATAGTGATCAACACAAATAAGATGTAAGCATATCATATTTTAGTTTCTATAATGCTTTTACAAAATATTCAGTAACTCTGTGCTTTAATAAAAAGGTCTAATACTCTGCAGATGCACCACAGATTTATGTGGACAGGTTTTACTTCTCTCTTCCTTCTCATTAGGCTGTATAACAGTTCAGACCCAGAGGTTTGTTGTGTTGTTCTTGTCTCCTTATATTAATGAAATCCTTCAACAAGGATATCAAGGTATTTAAAAGGGAAAATGTTGTTAGCCCTCTGCAGTTGAGAGTACCCGAGTTTAACGCCCACATCAATAAATAATCACTGCAAGGTTATATTATTCATCTGGACAAATTGTATAAACTAGATACGCATTGTTTTAATTAAGCTCCAGAGCTATTCCAATTAAGACAGCTGTATAAAAATGTGAAGGGAGAGAAAAATGGAAATAGGGCATTTGAGTTTCTGAGCAAGGAAAAAATGATGGGGGAACTGAACAATCAATTTTATTTTATCTAACGAAGTCAATTTGAGAAGTCAAATTGCAGGAACTGGTTTTCTCGATTTTCTATGCAGCATCTAGCATACTCTTTGCCTTAATGATCTGAGTCCTCCTTGTGCCCAGAAACCTAACATAGGAAGGAATGAGAGCTGCTTAGTAAGCCTGCTGTGCAGATACATGAAATGTTAGAGATAGGAATTAAAATGTTGCACAGAAGGCACTGGTGAGTCAGTAAAGGGATTTAAAAGAGTTGAATAATGTGTGATTGTTTTATTTGAGGTTTAAGCTGATTGAAGTCAGGGGTAATTAATAATACCTCAGAAAAATATTTAGAAGTATCATGGACTTTGTCTCCTACAGATGTAAGAAATGATAACTAACTATTCAGATCAACTACATATTAAGCTCCTGCTATATGTCAGTTGTTCAACTATAACCTTTCTATATTTTATCTCTAAGCTTCCCATAACTCTATGAGATTCACGTCGGTATTATTATTACCATTTCAAGTGTTAGGAAATTAGTAACTGCCCTCATGTCATATACACATCAGACGTCAGAGCTAGAATTTGAACCCAGGACAATTGCACACCCGAAACCGGGCAATTTCGTAGCCACTTAGCACATATTATTTAATTTATTTATTCTTGGCAACAATCCTGTTGAGACAGCGTCATTATCCTAATTTTGTAGATGATAAAGTTGAAACGCAGAAGAGTTCAATAACTAACATAAGGCCATATCCTCAGTCAAGGGTGGAGCTCGGATTTGAACCCAACACAGTTTTTTTCAATCCTGTGCACAGTCTTTTTTTCTACTAGATTAGCTTTGATGTGCTAATCCTATGCCATACGCTAGTGACTCTGTGGGTAAGGAAACTAAGCATCATTTTACTTTTATGTAAGAGAGTGATTTTCAAATGGGTAGGTAAACAGGTCCTTGGAAATTGTGGCTACATATAATAGGGATTTCTTAAAATCAGGCTCACTCACATAGGCTTACATTTCAATATGATTTGCTGTTTCCAAATTATTTCAATTTAATGTCTATGCAGAGGAGATAAGTTGATGCCAAGGACTGTTGGATCAAGTTGCTGAAATTCGGAACTGATTTATTAATTAATTTACTGTAGCAAAATCTAGCCTATCCTGACTAAAAAAATATCTGCCTTCTTCATAATTCTGTCACTTTCTTGCCAGGTAACAATGGGAAAGTTCTTTAATTTTTCCATATTTCAGTACCCTTGTCTGCAAAAAGGAGGTAATGATAATGCCAATCTTATAGGAGAATTGTGGGATTAAACTAGTTGATATACTTAACGTTCTTAGACTAGTGTTGGTACAAAGTAAAAATTCTTCTTTGGCTTCAATCCCCCATTATCTCAGATGCTTATAGATAAAAAAGATGAAACACTTTTGTATGGTCTAAGAAGTTAACCAGGATCTTCAAAGTAGTCATTTCAAAGCCTCTGCTGAATTTTCGGACATGTAAAGGGAAGACCTGACCAGAGTTGACAGCAGGGACAATGGAGAGCTCAGTTGCTCTGCATTAGGAAATGTAGCTTAGTGTCATTATTGTGTTTATGTCTGTATGTTTTTGCTTTTGTCATGAAAGAGATGAGAAAGGAGGAATGGGTTACATGGAATCACTAAATCTCATAGTGGCCCAAGAACAAGAAATAATAAGCAATTTAAAGTTGGTTTTGTCCCTCTGATGTAAAACCATATTCATCTCCAAACTTTCAGTCACATAGACACCTTAGTAAATATTGTTTTCTTTGTTTCATTGTTTTAGTGTTTGCCTTTGATTTTTATTTTATGGTTGCAATCGTTTTTTGAAGTCAAAGAATGGAGTTGACGATAGTGCCATAGCAGAGGTAAAGGAGAGTAAACGGTAGTCACAAATAGGAGCCAGGGAAACATGCTGTAGAATATCATCTGTAGCCTAACTCTGATATATTCATAGCTGATTGCAGTGTTATCCACTAATATCCCATGATATCATTATTGGAAACTATAAAAATGTTTGTTTATTGGGTAGGAGATCAAAAAAGGAAATGATACCAATGGCATCATACACCCAGACTCTCCATTCCTCCATCCTTCACTCCTGAGTCTGGTATGCTTCCCCTAGGGATGGATAAAGCTTCTAGACCAAGGCTCAGTCTTGGAGGTTTCCATATTTCTACTCAAGAGGTAGCAGACCTTCAGTGGGTCATGAGAATGGAATGAATATATGGTCAATCCAAGAAACTCCTGTCTGCGATTGTTCAGAATTTTCATTGACCCCCTTCCCACCTTCAAGTCAAACACCACCTGTCTCTCCTTCCATCGGATGCTAATGAAGAAATTAGATCACTTCACCATAGGTAAAGTGGAAAGAATTTAAAGTCAGACAACTCAAAAGTGAACACAGATTATTCCTGACCTACAGTGTTTTCCAAGGCTCATTCTCTGAGATTTTGAGGTATTACTTCATTTCTCAGGGAACTCTCCCCTCAAAAGTTGGAGTACTAATTATCTTCCCTTTTTTTTTCATAAATCTTGTTACTACTAAGATCCTAAATGGGCTAATATTGACGTCAAATCTTGCTTCATGACTATACTTCTGCTGCTTGAAGTGATATGAAGTTCCACTTTAAATAGGAAGCAGGGGAAGAAAAGTCATTTTGCCCTCACATAAAATTCATATTTAATATGGAAATACCAAGAATCCACTATTGTAAGGATGAATCAAATGTCCTCTCTTAAAGGAGTTTTCATTATTGTAGGTGAGATAGGTGCACAAAATAATGATAAAATTGCTTTTGGTATATTGATAAAATAATGGTAAAACTGAAGAGTATAATTTAGAAATTTAAAAAGTGTTATTGGAATACAGAGGAGAGATTGCTGACTTCTAAAGGCATGGAATGTGATGGAAAGTAAGAAAAACTGTTCTGAGGACATAGTATTTCAGCACGTTTCATGGGTTTTGGATCAATGATGGATCTGCAGGAAGGGCATTACTAGCACAAGACATGAGCAGATCACAGAAGCAATAAATCAAAGGATCAGAAGCAATATTTTGCTGTAACTGGGAAATGAGGTGTATAAAGGGAAGTAATGGGAATAAAATTGGAAAAAAATAATTTGGGAAATGTTGAATACCAGGCAAAGACATTTGGGTCTGTTTAGTATTCAAAGGAGAGCTATTAGAAATTTTGAACAAAAGACTTATAAGGTCAGAATGGAGATTCAATAATATTAATCTGACGATAAGATCTAACGTGGATTGGAATGGGGGAGATTTTGAATGAGACAAGTTGGGAAACCAAGACAACATATTGGGGGAATGGTAAAGATAATCTAAATAAGTGCATAATATGAGAAGGAAATGAGCCTCATAATCAGATCCAGTAGGACTTGGTCACTAATTAGAATTTGAAGGTAAAGAGAGGAAGGAGTTGAAGATGACTTAATCCTAGAATCAGTAGTAGAATTAAGGAAGCCAGAAAAATAAACAGGATTGGGGAAAGGGAATTGAGCTGAATCGGAAGCTTAAGTAGAATATCCAAGTGAAAAAAATCTAAGAGAAATGGGAAATACAGTTTGGACTATGAATTTCTTTGGGGAAGAAAACAGAATATTCTCTTTTTAGAGTTTTTTAAAATTTATTTTTAGATAAGCTTGCAGTTGCAGTTCAACATAAGCTAGGAATAGGAATGTTTAGGATGGGGAAGGAACAGTATTGTATTAAAATTATTGTATTAGATAGCAGATAAATCTGATTGGAAAATACTTTAGAGATGCTTACGATGCATATTTTCTATTCCTAAGTCAGAGACATCTACTCTCTTAAATATCTCTTGGAAGACAATTTCAATTTATGTTTAAAATTGGAATGGTCAAGAAATGACCATTGTAACTCTTATAATCTAAATCTCATCTGTTGTAATTTAAGACTATTTACACTCATTTTTAGACATTTTCTATTGTTAAATTTCATCTTTTACTCAAATATTATTCATTACTTACTATGATTTTAGATCCATTTTTGCATTAATCATCTTCATATTTATATTGGCATTAATCACCTTCAAATTTACTGAGATGTATTGCCAGGACTTTCCTATTATTCCTTGACATGTTTAAAAGATTTAAATTCTTCTCTGTTTCATTGTATTTATAGTGTACTTTAGCATAGTATTATCTTAATGTCTGGTTGAAATAAGTTAATGTTTCAGAAATTTAATGAAGATATTAATGACAGAACACAGAGAATTTCTTTTAACTTTTTGTAGTCTCAAAGATTTGAAGGCAGAAATTAAGGATTACTTCGGAACAACTGCATTTTGGGAATGTTTTCTTCTTGTTTAAGTCTGACCTTAGGCATGTATAAGTGCCCTCTATCCTTTTCCTTTTTAATAGACTTTTTTTTCACTTAACTTCATTGAATACTAATGGTTTTTTTTTTTACTATCACTCTGAACTTCCTGATGAACATCTGGTTGACCTTCTCTTTTCACTGTACATACCACTCAAAGAAAGTTTATCAATTCCCATGGCTTCATCTACTCTTTGCTAGTGATTCCCTAATTTTCTGCCTGGTGTAGAAATTACCTAGCCATCTTTGACTCTTTTTTATGGACATATCCTGTCCATTCCATACCGTAAATACTCTCTGTGCACTCCCCACTGACCCCATTGCTGCTACTATTATAGACTGTGATGTTATCATCATTCTGTGGATTGTTGAAATCAACTTCTAATTGACCCTCTTACCCTGTCTCTCATTATCTTCCTTGCCATGCTGAAGAATCTAAGACATACCTTTAGCATGCACCCCATTTCCTCCAGAGCTCTATTAACATGCCAGTCAAGGCTCTGAACGTGCTTGCCACAAACTTTTTTCAGAGCCAAGTCAAATCCTCTCCCCACATATAAATATTACTCTTGATTGAAGAGAGTGTACCTTGGGCCTCTTGCCTCTATTCCTTTTCTTATGATCTTCCGTATTCCCAAGATATACTCGCACTCCCTTCTCTGCTTTACAAGTTCTTACCCATTTTTAAAGTCTTAGCACAAATATCACCTCCTGTAGTTTTCCTTGATTCTTCTGTCAGAATAACTTTTTATCTTCATCTGAGTTTCCATAGACCTGTGCATGAACCTCCATTATAGAACTCAGCACGTTGTACTGGAGGGAATAGTTTTCATACCTGGCTGATTATAGTAGACTGAGAGCTTTTTGCAGGTAGATGTGCCTTATTTCCCTAGTCCCCAATGCCAAGTATAGTTTCAGAAATTAGCAGGTACTCAATAATTGCTTGAATCACTATTTCATCATATGGAGAGGCATAGAAGAAATAACTGTCTCAAAGGAAGAGTGGAGAAACAGACCCAAGAGGATTAAAAGCAACTGAACTTGAATTTTTCTCACAAAAATATTACTATAATCAAGACAGATGTCATTAACGGGATACAGTGAAGCGGCAGCCCTTTGGAGTGCAAGCTGAACTTGGGGAGGTGGTTCTGTTGCTACATGGTGGGGGAAGTGGGTTTGGTGAACATCTACCTAGACTGGACAAGTGAAGGTAGGAGTGAGAGCAGCACATGAGTATTAGCAACAGAAGATGGCCTCTAAATTAAGAGTCTAATTATAAAACAGCTTTACCGAGATTCAGACATACAGACTGCCCCTAGCCCTCCACTGGACAAGGTCCAAGCCTTCTTATACTCACATCTCTCTTACCTGTAATATCCGTACTCTTATTCTTTGTTCTTCCTTTCTTGTTCACATTCTTCCTCCAGATTAAAAAAAAAAAAAGTTGTATGCGGTAGGGAGGGAGTAAGACTAGGGAAAACAACCGATAAGAAAGAGTTTCTTGAGATTTATAAACGCTGTTCTCGATGCATGCTTATTCTTTATTAGAGAAAGTAGTGTTAGCGATACTACCAAGTAAATTCCAAAATGTCAGTGGTTGGGCACAATGGAGGTCTACTCCTTGCCCATGTAAATTCCAGTTGGCAGTTTGAGAGTCGGGGGTGAGGGTAGGATGCGTGGGTAGTGGGTGTGTGGGAAGGTCAATGTGTGAAGTATGCGCAGTAGAGGGGGTTTCTGCTCCAGGAGTCATTCAGGAGCCCAAGCTGACACAGACTCTACTTTCTTCAATCAGATGGACATTTGACTCTACAATGCAGTCTGTGAAATGAATTCTAGCCACCTGCCCAGGAGAAAAGGGACTCGGGTTATTGAGCAAGCAGTCAGTCTCTGCCCATTAAGTACAAGTGATGCTACCAAGAGATAGCAAGAAGAAAGTTTTAGCTGTTATATTTATATTCATGTACAAGATGTATATATGCACATATAAAGCAACAAAAGACATTCTGATAGAATATTCTTTAAAACCATAACAATAACTAAACACATACTTTTCAGATGTCTCCATATGACATCAATAGGCTATGCTTCAGTAAATTTATTTTATAGTCTGGAGGCAGCGACTGTAAGGTTACATATATATTGTTTTGGCTCATTTTTCTAAAAAATGAGCCGTGAGAACTTTAAATCACACTTGCCTGAGGATTCAAAAGTAAAGAGATTTGTGGGTAGAAGTGATTTACGTGTCATATAAATAACGTTATTTCTGTTTTGAGGCAACTGGAAACAGTATAAAAAATCAATGCAGACATTCTTTTGAGTGAATATAGGAAACTTACTGTGGGTACATACATTGCTGGAGAACTGCGGAGTAAATAACATAGATTTGCCTGATGTTTACACAGTTTGGGCTGTAATTTCTAAAATAATGAGACTTATTTTACAGAAAAATTAAGTTAAATTTCAAAATAAAAGTGATAGTTGTGTCTAAGTCTAATGAATAATGTAATGTCAGATTCACTAACCCATTTTTGTCTACAAAACATCTACATATATACCATCTTCATACCATCCTCATAATTGCTGAATCTTAACCCTGGGCAATTAACAAATGTGGTGGGAAGAACCAGCATCCAAGTTTGCAGTTGATGAAACACAGGCCCCAAATTATTTTTCTTAGGATTAAATAGTGACAAATAAGACTTTAGATTAAAAAATTTTTTTAGTGTGGTCTGAGGATTAATTCCTTTGTAAGCTACTTCTCCACACATCATACATACTTAAACATAGTATTATAGGATTTCATGTTTCTTTGTTTCATCTTTGCAACAGATCAGCAGTATGATTCAGAATTCATGTCAGTGGACCAGTGTCCTGTGTGCTCCAGAAATGAAAGATGCTGCCCCTCTAAGTGGACTTCTTCATCCCTTTAGTGTTTGTGATTCTCTCTGCATTCAATATGTCAACTTCAAGTTAAATTGTGCCCCAAGTAGCACAGTAATTGCATTTGATGCCTGGAGGGGTGAACATCAATTAGTTACAAGTGTTCAAAAGGCTTCCGACTGGCAGATTACATTATTCTTGTATGAGGATTTCATATTGCTTTGAAGGCATTTTCAATAACCTCAACAGGTGGCAAAACTTTTAAAGGATTTTGCCACTTATATTTGCCACCATTCCCTTAGAGCCCTAGATTGATCTACAGTGTCTAACAAGGCCTGATACTGGCCTTTGTGGATTCAAAGTTTTCTTTCTTTTCCCTCTGTTTCAGTTTTTGCCGAAATTGATAATATAACCATGTGGAGGAAAGAGTTTTAATCATTTACAAGGAAGGGCTCAAAAAGTCAAAGTGATTTACAGCAGCTTCTCAAATTTTCATGTACCTACAGATCACCTGGGGTTTTTGTGAAAATGCACATTATGATTCAATCAGTCTGGGGATCACCTTAGATTCTACATTTCTGAAAAAGTCCCAGGTAATGCTGATGTTGCAGATCTATGGATCAAAATTGGGAGTGACAAGAAATAGTATTTCAGTGGTCTGCAAAGCCAAAGGTTAGTCACAGGCTAGGACAGATCCACAAATTTAGGTGTCTCATTTTCTGATTAGTAGAATGAAGTCTAGTATATTATTTAAAAATATAAATGTTGTTCGATATCCCTGGGTCCACTAGTAGCTACTCATAATTGCTCAACCTTAACCCTTGGCAATGAACAAATTCTAGTGGGAAGAGCCAGCAGTCCTGGGATCTGGCCTGAGGAGTCTTGCTCCTAAGTTCTGGAGAACAAATGGAGCAAATACGAAATTTGACGTAATAATTTGCTTCATAGTTGTCTTATTGCAGAGCCTCAAAGAAATGTGGACCTTTGGGAACGTCCCTGGTATATAGCAGAGTGTCTGGCATTTGTTTATTTCTCAATAAATGTTGAATGAATAAAAGAGTGAAATAATCTCTAATTGTTAAGAGATGTTGATAACCTGTGACCTACATAGGTTTGAATAGGTTAATCTTCCTGCTAGACATATTTTCTTCTATATAGGTGTATTAAATAGAAGATGTGCTCTCTCCCCAGATAATATGAATGGGCTCGTTGAAAGACTCACTATACAAACATATTAGAAATGATGTGGGTTCAGGAAGTAATACAAAAAAAGAAATCACCAAATGGAAGATAGGATAACTCAACTAGTAATAATAAGTAAACAAATGGACAAAGGTAACACAGAGAGTGAAGCAATAAGAAGAAATTCCATCTAATTAAAAAATAGGTAAAAAGCATTGTATCTAACACCAGCTATGCATGGAATGTGCTAAAGAGTGAATGGATAAAGAAACAGTTATTATTCTTTCCCACACCCCCAAACTGAATGCATGTTTTTAGGGAAGAAATGCATATTTCTACAATAGAGAAAGCAAAAAATTGTAACGCTAAAAATAATACATGTAGTGTCATGTCTGTTATCTCAGTGCTGAAAATTAGAAATTATGCAGCCACAAGTAGTGTAAAAGGGAAACTTTCACTTACAGTAGCATTTGACTAGGGCTGTCACCTGATGGTCAGAGGAGGTGGGGTGTTTGGTAAGTGATTAGGTCATAAAGGCAGAGCTGTCGTGAACGGGATTAGTGCCCTTATAAAGGAGACCACTGGTGAGCTCCCTCACTCCTTCCACCATGTGAGAGGTCAGCAGTTTGCAACCAGAAGTGAGCTCTCACTAGGACCCTGACCATCCTGGCACTCTGCTCTTGGACTTCCTAGCCTCTAAAACTGTAAGGAACAAATTTCTATTGTATGTAAGCCACATAGTCTATGGTATTCTGTTATAGTAGCCCGAACAGACTAAGACACTAGCTACTTTTAAAGCTCTGATGGTCTTTGTTTTATTCTTTACCAGTCACTGAATCGGTATATTTGCTAAGGAGGAAAGCATGTTTCAAGTATCAGTTAAGTTGACAGTAGTCAGATAGTCCCCTTCTATCCCCAACACAAGATGAATGATGCGATTAGGACAAATCTAGGAGATATTTTAAGGGTTGTAAAGCTGTAAACTCAACTTGAATGGCAAGAATGCACAGCAAATGTTTCCCCATTTTCTCCCAGTTAAACTATGAACTCTGGTAGAAAGAGGACATGGGAAATAAACAGCAAACAATGTGCATGGTGCCAGATGACATACCTACGTATTCTGGATATGATGGACTTTATCTTGACTATGCCATATATATGAAAATGTTTCCAGATAAAATTGAAACATCATACATTGTGGGAGATGTTAGATTAGATATATCTATCCATTCATGTATCCATTCATTGATTCAAGAAACATTTATTGAGTGCCTATTGTGTATCAAGCAGTATTCTATTATTCTTAGGAAATAGCAGTAAACAAAAGTGAAAATCCTTGCACTCTGTGTATAAATAGAAATTTATTAAAAATAAGTAAATTGTAGTGTCATATAGTGTGATATAGTGAATATAGTCTATGGAGAAAATGTCATCAGAAAAGGGGAATGAGAAGTGCTGGGAATGTGGGTTGGGAGAGTTGCATTTATAAATGGGGTAGTCGTTGCATTTATAAATGGGGAAGTCATAGAAGGTTTGGTTGAGAAGGGGTCACTGAAGAAGGTTGAGGGAGTGAGCCATATGCAAATCCGAGATCAGAGGTCCAGGTAGATGAAACTGCAAAGAGTTATAAGGTATGAACGTGCCTCGGGTATTGAGGAAAGGGCAGTGTGGCTGTAGCAGAGTGAGCTAAAGGAAAACTAATAGGAGATGTGGTCAGAGAGGAAAGGTTGGAGAAAAACGAATCAGAGATGGGGCATGGGGGGTGCTTTATGTGTGTGCATATGTATGGTGGTGCAATTATAAATCAGGTGGTGATTATATGTAATTTTTAAAATATTGGCTTTAAATTTGAGTGAAGTGGGAAGTTTTAGAAGGGTTTTGAGCAGAGGAAAGACATGACCTAATGCTACCGCAGAATCAGTTTGGTCATTGTGTTAGGAATAAATTGAAATGGAGTGATTGTAGAAATAGAGACCAGACTGAAAAAAATCCAGGTGAGAGAAAACTGGGACTTAAACTAAGGGGTTAACAGTGGAGATGGTGAGAGACAGTTGGATTCTGGATATATTTTGAAGGCAGAAATGGAGATATTTGCTGATGGATCTAATGAGGTATATGAAAAAGATGAAAGAAGTTAATTAAAACTTCAATATTTGGAGGCTTAGGAAATGGAAGGTCCAGGAAGGATATATAAATTTGGAAGTCATCAGCTTATAGAGACAGTGTTTAAAGGCAGGAAACTAGATAAAAATAATCTTGGTATGAAAGAGCAGAGGCTAAAATTCTGAGTTCTGCAATGCTTCTGTATCAATAAATAGTTGGAGAAATGAGCAGGAACCAGCAAAGGAACCTAGGAGGGAGGGGCTAGTAAGGTAGAAGAATGAATTATTATAGTAATATTCTCAGTGATAAATTACTCCCAGACCTATACAGAAGAAACCTCCAGTAATTCAAAAGTGACAATAATGTTTTCAGAACTCTATGTATCAATATACAAATGGAAAAGAAAGACGGAAAGAAATGTTTTCAGAGCTCTATGTATCAATATACAGAATATAGAGAGGAATAGTTAGAAATATGGTGAGATACCATCATCATCATTGTTATTAACAATGAAAATTTCAAAACAAGTACCATTTAAGTTACAAACTTTATTTAATCTTCATAAAATTGTGGTTTAATTATTCACACTTTTTATGGAAAACGAAGATGAGAAAGGCAAGTAACATTATCAAGGTCATTCAGGTACAAAGGACTCAAGAGGAGATGGGAGTTACAACTGGAATTCAGGCACCAAGTGGAGTAGAAGGCTATAACTTTGAACTTAGAACACGCATTTTAATTAATTTACAGGTGTTCGAGTAGCATACGTTCAGCAGAGTGTTAAATATAAGTACAGTTTAAAGAATGATTATAAGGCAAATATTAGTATAACCACCACCAAAGGCCTAAAATTGAATATTGTCAGAATTCTGGAAACTTTGCCCCTTCCAGGTCAGTACCTTCCTACTCATCCCAGAGGTAACCACCACCCTGGCTTCTTTATTGTTCTAACTAATTCTTTGTTGTTCTAAGTAATTCTGCAACCTATGAATGAACACTTAAACTATATAATTATTTTGCTTACTTTTGAACATTATATAAACAGTGTCACACTCTTTTTAGTATTTTGGGTTGAGAACTGCAACAAACTGCATCGGACATAGCTATTAGGACTAAGAAGTAAGTGTTGTCAGCATGACTTCGTTGTTTGTTCCAGGAAATCTTTGCTCAAAAAAAAAATAAAACTATGAACCAAGGAATAGCACCACTGCTTGCTTAAGAAAATTTGTGCCAAAAAATATGAGATAACTGCTTTAAGACAGTTCAGGACCATCACTTTGCTGTGTCTACTAGTCTGGAAGTTTGATGTCACACACTTTGCAAAATCCAGTCAGTTTCCTGACTGGAAAACCTCACTTTAAATTACTTGTGCCAAGACCTCAAGATCCTAGAAATAGCCCTCTTCTGACTCTCACCTTCTCAGTCACTGCTAAGACGTTGCTGAGATAATGTTTTCCCTTACTGCAGTGGCTCTGGTAAATTTAGCTATTCTTTATTAACAGGTTGTCTGATGATGCTTTAGGGAGTTCAGCAAACTTGGAGAACTTTTGGGGGAGTCCCGCTGAGATCAATTCAAGACTTCCTGCTTGCCATGTTCCAAGAGGCTTGATTCAGAAATAGTGTGCTTCTCAGAGGTCCTTTGAGCCTCCCACTCACAGTGGATCTTAGCCCTGATCTCTTTTCTTTGAGCTCCAAATGTGAGGTTTATTTTGTATCCCAGAAAGTAAGATGTTTTAGGGGAGGCTTTTGTTTTCTTGATCAGATTTGAAATCTCTTTCTTTTGGTGGAAACGTATCTTGTGACTGCAAACACTACTGTGTGTTTTGTCTGTCCTTTTCAATTTAGATTGTAAATCTGTAAGAAACATACTATAGGGAGAATATGGGCATAAGCTGAATAAGTCTGTCCTCAAAACAAATTCTGAAAGGCTCTTCAGGAGTCCCTTGGGCACACTTTGCCTTGGGTCAGGTTTTCAGAACCTTATAAGCACCTTCCTCAATTGTTTTTGTAACTGACCTATTTAGTTCTCTCTATTTGGATCTGAGAAATTTATTGGGCTCTTGGTGGGTGATAGACAATCTGTTGACTAATTTCTTTGCAGCACTCTCAATGACTGTTGCAATTCTCATGGGCTATTCACATTTAGGTCTTTAATCCACAAGGAACTGGTTTTTCTGTAAAGTATGAAGTAAATATTTAATTTCATTCTCCTTCCATATGTATGCATAATTTCCCAGGACATTTATAGACAAGTCTGTCTTTTCCCACTGATCTGCAATGACATTTCTGTCATATAGTGTGTCTCTGTATGTGTAGGTCAGTTTCTTGGCTTCCTATCGTGTTCCTTTTGTCTAGCACAGGATTATCAACCCACT
This sequence comes from Delphinus delphis, assembly GCF_949987515.2. Taxonomy (NCBI): domain Eukaryota; kingdom Metazoa; phylum Chordata; class Mammalia; order Artiodactyla; family Delphinidae; genus Delphinus; species Delphinus delphis. The sequence continues at coordinate 62,635,316 of NC_082693.1, forward strand.
GTTCCAAATATTATATTCTTATAATAAGTCTTGATATATGTTAGTGCAATTCATCCCAATTAGTTGTTCTCCTTTGTGAATGCCGTGGCTGTTTAGATCTCTTTCACTATTTAATGCAGTAAAGAATAACCCTGTCAACTTTGAACCAAAAAAAATAATAATAATAATAAGGAATTTGTTTGGGATAGCATTGAATCCATAAAATAATATGGGGAGAAGTGACATTTTTTCAATATTGGGTATTCCTGCCATGAACATGGTATATCTCTATTTATTTAGGTCTTTTAAAATATCTCTCAATTAAATTTTATAATTTTATTTACTAAAATAATATATATATTTGTAGATATACTCACAGGTATTTTGCACTTCTGATTACAAGTGGTATATTTAAAAATTTTGTGTTTTAAATGCTTGTTGATGATTTATAGAAAAGCCATAAGTATTTATATTTTTACTTTCTTCCTATCAACCTAAATTCTTTTATTAATTCTAATAATTTACTTGTAAATTCTTTTGATAATACAGATCACAACCGCAAAATACAGATACCATCACTAAACAATGAGAGTTTTGTTTTTTCCTTTTCTATCTTTAGTCTATTTGTTTATCCTTCTTGCCCTGCTGTGTAGTGAGGACCTCTCAGGTAAATGCTGAATGAAAATGTTGCTGATAGAATTAATTTCTAGTCATCATATAAAAGGAAAGCTCTCAGTATTTCACTGTTATGATATTTGCTCTAATTTCAGTGGAGGTACTATTTAGCAGATTAAGGGATGTTCTTTTTATTCAAGTTTGCTTAGAGCATTATTTGAAAAGCCGTGAATATAAACTTTTATTGATGAATTTTCTCTTCATAATTACACACACACACCCCTTGGTATCATCCTCCCTGCTTTTCTTCTGATTCTACAATCAGTCTATCTATTGGTCTCTACCTTCAAAATGTCCAGAATTTGACTACATCTCACCATCCTCAGCGCCACTACCCTTGTTCAAGCTGTTATCATCTATCACTTGGTTATTTTAAAAGTCTCTAACCTAATTGAACTCTGTCTCCACCCTTGTGCAGTCAGGGCAAAATGTTGAATGTATAAATTAATCAGACCACATGACTTTGTGACTCAAAAGCATCCAATCGCTATCCCACTCACTCAGGATAAGAGCTAGAGTCCTGACCAGGACCGTCAGGTCTCCTCCCACCTCTGCCCCGTGTGTAACCTCTCTTACTTTATTCTCTGTCCTCTTCCCTGGTTCTCTAGACTCCAGCACAATAGTGTTGTTTCTGTTCCATGGATATGCCAGGCCTGTTCTTACGTCAGCACTTTGCGCTCATTGGTATACTACTCAGAACACTCTTTAATCTATCTGCATGCCTGATGTCTTCATTTCCGTGAAGTCTTAACTCACACGTCATGTTTTTATTGATGACATTTCTTTATTGATGACCTTTCTAAACACTATAACTTAAAACTACGCATGTGGCCCATTCATACCTTTCCCCTTATTTTTTCCTTAGCACTTATCAACATGCATCATACCATAAATTTGACATATTTTTTACCTCCCTCTCTGCAAACTAGAATGTAGTCTGCACAAGGGCAAGGCTTTTCATCTGTTTTACCCATTACTATATTTTCCAAGCATAGAACAATGCCTGGGATGTACCATGGTGGAATGAATTAGTTAATATTGTAATTTTTAAAATTCCTGAAAATCTACTTTAAGAAATAGGAAATGTCACTCTGTACAGTTTCCTATTCCCTGCACATACTTTCACATTTTATTTCTTTAAATCTAGTAAGCGTACTGTACTTTAATCTGTGTCTGATAATTCCAACATCTAAATTCTTTTTGAGACTTTTAGCTCTTTTATTTCTGTTGGCTCTCAAAGAAAGTGTCATTTCCTTGTGTCCTTAGTTTTGACAGGGAGTTACCCCAGAGAGTATTTGCATTTCCTTCTGACAAGCACCTACCAAACAATTTCTCCGGACTTCATTAAACTCAATGTGTAACATTAGGGTTTTTATTGTTGTTGTTCTCGTTTGAGTACATACATGATCTCATTTTGTCACAGAGATCCACAGAGCACCATTTGAGGATTTTATTTTCCCTTTCAGCTTTGCTTGAAGCCAAGGTGATTTTTCATGCAGTGTCTTGTGGTGGAGGTAGGGGAACGTTTATTTATGACTTACTCTTTCACTAAAGTATAGACATTTGGAATTCCAGCGTTCTCTTCTGTTGGACTTCCAAGCTTGGCCAGTGATTGTGTTTGATTTTGGCCCCCCTTCTCTAGCAGGCTATCAGAAGGAAAACTCAATTTTGCTAGTTTGGTGAATGCTTTCAAGGTAAATATGGTTTCATTGATATGCTTATGTCTCTTAGTTTCTACCTTCTCTTTGATTTACTATCTTGCCACATATTTAAAACTTTAAAAAGGATTTTTAAAACAATGTTAAAAGCACCTCAGTTGTTTTCAGCAGAAGGGATAGTCGAAATAGCTTAGCTCATCATATTACTGGAAATAGGATTTAAATATTTCTTTCCAATTGTTTTATAAAAATAGCATAAAAATATTATGAAAGATTTAGAAATTTAAGAAAAGGAAACAAATCATCTAACAATGTACCATACAAATACTAACTGAATTGGCATTTTAATTCATATAATTTTTAATTCATAGTTTAAAATATGGTTTTTGAACTTTATGCATGATTTTGCATTGTTTTAATAATTTAATGTCATATCAAGAAGTAGTAAATCTTGTTGCAGCATTAATAAGTAGTTTTTATGTTATAGTGTTAAGAACTCAAAACTTGGAGTCAGATTGCTTATTTCTACTTTTTCACTTTTACTGTGATCTAGAGTAGGCCATTTAAACTCTGTTTGTCAGTTTTCTCATCTCAAATTTGGTTATCTTCCTAGAGTTCCTGTGAGGAAATTAAATGAAATGAGTGATACATTTAAATATCTAGGAACAATATTTGTCACACAGTAGGGCCTTAGTAAATGTTTATTTTTATAATCAATTCTCATATTTTAATAACTTTATTTAATCTATGCATCAAAATAAAAACCAACTCATATTTTTTTTTATTTTATTGAAGTATAGTTGATTTATAATGTGTTAATTTCTGCTGTACAGCAAAATGATTCAGTTATACATATATATATTCTTTACCATATTCTTTTCCATTATGGTTTATCACAGGATATTGACTATAGTTCCCTGTGCTATACAGTAGGACCCTGTTGTTTATCCATTCTGTATATAATAGTTCGCACTTGTTAATCCCAAACTCCCAATTCATCCCTTCCCACCCCTGCCCCTGCCACTGTGGCAACCAAAGTCTGTTCTCTGTCTGTGAGTCTGTTTCTATTTCGAAGATGAGTTCATTTATGTAATATTTTAGATTCCACATATAAGTGATATCCTGTAGTATTTGTCTTTCCTTTTTTGACTTACTTCACTTAGTATGATAATCACTAGGTCCATCCATGTTGCTGCAAATGGCATTATTTCATTCTTTTTTATGGCTGAGTAGTATTCCATTGTGTGTGTGTGTGTGTGTGTGTATATATATATATATATATACACACACACACACACACACACACACACACACACACACATACCCCGTTTCTTCTTATTCATTCATCTGTTGATGGACATTTAGGTTGTTTCCATGTCTTGGCTATTGTAAATAGTGCTGCTATGAACATTGTGGTACATGTATTTTTTTGAATTATAATTTTGTCCAGATATATGCCCAGGAGTAGGATTGCTGGATTACATGGAAACTCTATTTTTAGTTTTTTGAGGAACCTCCATACTATTTTCCATAGTGGCTGCACCAATAGACATTTCTACCAACAGTGTAGGAGGGTTCTCTTTTCTCCACACCCTCTCCAGCATTTGTTGTTTGTAGACTTTTTAATGATGGCCATTCTGACAAGTGTGAGGTGGTACCTCATTGTAATGTTGGTTTGCATTTCTCTAATAATTAGCAATGTTGAGCATCTTTTCTTGTGCCTATTGGCCACCTGTATGTCTTCTTTGGAGAAATGTCTATTTAGGTCTTCTGCCCATTTTTTGACTGTTTTTTTTAAATTTTTGTTTTTGTTATTGAGTTGTATGACCTGTTTGTACAGTTTGGAAATTAAGCCCTTGTTTGTCTCATCATTTGCAAATATTTTCTCCCAGTCTGTAAGTTGTCTTTTCATTTTGTTTATGGTTTCCTTTGCTGTACAAAAGCTTGTAAGTTTGATTAGGTCCCATTTGTTTATTTTTGTTCTTATTTCTGTTGCCTTGGGAGACATGACCTAAGAAAACATTGGTATGATTTATATCAGAGAATGTTTTGCCTATGTTCTCTTCTAGGAGTTTTATGGTGTCATGTCTTATAGTTAAGTCTTTAAGCCTTTTGAGTTTATTTTTGTGTATGGTGTGAGGGTGTGTTCTAACTTTATTGATTTACATGCAGCTGTCCAACTTTCCCAACACCTCTTGCTGAAGAGACTGTCTTTTCTCCATTGTATATTTTTGCCTTTTTTGTTGAAGATTAATTGACTGTAGGTGTGCGGGTTTTTTTCTGGACTCTCTATTTTGATCCATATGTCTGTTTTTATGCCAATACCATGCTGTTTTGATTACTGTAGCTTTGTAGTATTGCCTGAAGTCTGGGAGGGTTATGCCCCTAGCCTTGTTCTTTTTCCTCTGGATTGCTTTGACAATTCTGGGTCTTCTATGGTTCCATATAAATTTTAGGATTGTTTTTTCTGGTTCGGTGAAAAACGTCGTGGGTAATTTGATAGGGATCACATTAAATCTGTAGACTGCTGTGGATAGTATGGCCGTTTTAACAATATTAATTCTTCCAGTTCATGAACATGGTATATATCTTTCCATTTCTTTGAATCACCTTCAGCTTCCTTTATTAATGTTTTGTAGTTCTCAGCATGTAAGTCTTTCACCTCCTTGGTCAGGTTTATTCCTAAGTATTTTAATTTTTTGGTGTAGTTTTAAAAAGGATATTTCATTGTCAGTGTAAGAAAATACAGCCAATTTCTATATGTTAATCTCGTGTCCTGCTACCGTGCTAAATTTATTTATCGGTTCTAGTTGTTTTTATGTGGAGTCTTTAGGGTTTTCTATATATAGTATAATATCATATAATTTTTTATGCTGGTTTATTTTGAATTTTTAAAATTGGTTTAACTAATATAAGTAATACTATGATGGGCACCACTGAATATCGCTTTTCCCCATATTTAAATTATTTCCTTAGGAAAATCTCAAAAAAGAGTTATTTTGCCACTACATGCATATATTGATTGTTTTAGTACATGGTGCCAAATACAAATTCAAAAGGATTACACTAGTGTACAATAAAAGCTTTGCCAAGCTTAAGTTTTCTAATGTTTAATTATTACTAATAGGAAAATTTTTTTTTGTTATTTTGATTTGTGTTGATTACTGGTATGAATGAACATTTTCTCAAATGTTTGTTTAGTATTTGTATTTCTGCTTTTGGAAAGTATCTGTTTATCTATTTGCCTGTATGTCTTTTAAGTTTTTTCCTATTTATTTTATGAGCTTTTTAGATAATAAAGAGATTAACCTTTGGTCTGTCATATTTCCTGCCACTATGTTACTATGTTGTTTGGCTTTTAATTCTAGTTTCTGTTTTTGCATGCTTTTATCATACAAGTACACTTTTAACATATTTGAATCTGTAGACACTTTCCTTTGGACCTTCTCTTGCTTCTAGATTAAGAAATTTCTTACCCTGAAGATATTTAATAGACAGTATTTTTTCTTGTCTGGCTGAAGTTTAGAGTTTACATTAGGCTGTTTGGTTAAAAGTCAGTTTTTTTGGTGTATGATGCTGTGTAGAGAACCAAACTAAATCTGTTTTAGATTGCTAACTATGTATTCCAAATCCATTCATTAAATAACTGACACTCCATTGATCTGGGATGCTTCTTTTATATTAATTTAGTAGCTGTGTTAAAATTTTAAATGTGATTTTCATTTTTTTCTTCAGTGTAAACCAATATGTTTATGGCCCCTGGACTATCTTTATAATAGGTACATTATATTTTGAGATAGGGAAGGATTCTCTATTAAATTACAAATTCACAGTAAACAGATTTTGAGGTTATCAGTTATGATCCTTTGTGCTGAAGGGTAGGTATCCTCATTCATTAATAGCTGCTGAGTGGAAACGAGATCAAATCACTTAATTTATCTTTAAAATTACAGTAAGTTGGATTGGCACAGAGCTCATTACCAGTTGGAGGATTTTCATAAAGACTCCTTGTTGTTTAATACTGGAGGACTCCAAGGTCCATTTCAGCTTTAAGATTCCATGTTTCTTTAATCTACCTATGAATAAATATTTTTCACAGTGTAGGACTTAGAGGACAGGAGTATTTTTGATTAACTTTTGAGTAGCTCCTAAACCACAGAACAAATCAGTTGTTTCATTTAATTCTATTTAAATTGCCAAATTTGCATAAATTCTCATCAAGTTTAATGCCTATACTTCCTCTCTTTTTTCTCAATAAACAGTAAAGTTCCAGGGAATAGGTACATACCTAAGAGAAACACAAGCCTGTTTTAGAAGTTCCCTAGGTAGTTTTAGAAGTTGAATAAAATAATTAACTGGATTTACCCAACAGGAAAGCCCAGTAGGGGCTTCATGTCATTACTGAAAGGGGAGATACATGTTACCAGACTTTAAGGAGGATAATGATGATGAATCGTAAAACCATACATAAGTTTCATTAAAAGCAAAGTTATATCTCATCTATTTAGATAATTGAGGAAAAATACAATACTGAATTATAGGATATTTTAAATAAAAATTTATAAAGCAATAAGTCAAAAATTTAATAAAATATGACTTTATAGAAAAAAGTACATTTGTTCTATAAAATAAATTTCAACAAACAGATGAGAGTAAATTATAATTAATATAGGTACTACATTTAACATAGGTGTTGCATTTAGAATTAAAAAGTTTAATTTCCCTCATAGTTCGAAAAATATTGATGAATTGTAACATATTAATATGCCTATTAATCTTTTTCTGTGATAACCTAAACATTAGCCTGAACCCTAATTAATCAAAAAAGTTAAGTAGGTGGTTCTCATTGATGAAATTGTAATGCATTGATACATGTACTGTAAAGCAAAGAGAATGCCTTAGAAATAAACATCGCAGTAGAGGCAAGAGTCTGTGGCTTTTACCATGACTCTCAGGAGAAGCTCAGCCATGAAATTTCTGCATCCCTGACTCCAAGAAACTTTGTAAGCAGGTCACAACAAATTGCACATTTTGGTACCTTCTATTCTGCTGTATGTCTACAGACACAACCTGAACTGCTTACATGGTACAGATGGCTCACAGTTCCTAGAACAAACACAGAGGAATTTGTAATATATGATCATCATTTCAAAAATTTTGCATTTATTTTCTTCTTTGGAGGAATCATTTTGTATAATGTGACTACTAAAGATAATTTTCATTGTAAAACGTAACACACATTCACAAATGCAAAGTGGTTTTATATTTTTGAAAAAGAGCATCCTTATTTTCAAATAAATTGGCATAGGAATGTAGGTTAAAAATGATAGAAGTAGGGCTTCCCTGGTGGCACAGTGGTTGAGAGTCTGCCTGCCGATGCAGGGGACACGGGTTCGTGCCCCGGTCCACGGGCATCCCACATGCCGCGGAGCGGCTGCGCCCGTGAGCCATGGCCGCTGAGCCTGCGCGTCCGGAGCCTGTGCTCCGCGGCGGGAGAGGCCACGGCAGTGAGAGGCCCGCGTACCGCAAAAAAAAAAAAAAAAATGATAGAAGTAAATAGTGTTTTAATATTATTTTGTAAGGAACAAGATGGAAATATTTTGTGTCTCAGTTTACTCAACTATTCAATGAGAATGATGGTAATACCCAGTTCATTGGGTATTGAAAAGATTAATAAGTATAAAGCACAAGTGCTATGTTAAATGCAAAGCATATATTTATTATTGTTCCTTAAAGTTTAATTAAATGAGATACATTTTTGTTCAGTTTGATGTATGTTTATAAACTTGTGCTAGGCACAGTAGAGAGGACAGGGTGGAAGAGACAGATATGAGGTTAGCCAGTTATAATGTAAGATGGACCATGATGCTAGAATAAATTGACAAAGGAGACATGTTCCAGCCTAAAGGTGGGGGGATGGTTGAGGAAGATGACCTAGGGGGAAAGGTTTAAGCAGTTATCCATGTTGTAGGCTTCCCTAGACCAAAAATATTCCATATAGACATAATCCAAACTTCCCCTTTGTACTCTCTTAAGTAGCCCAATACTCTACCACTAAAGACATCCTTGGTTAGGTTCAGAATCATTTAAAACATATTAATTTTCCAGCTCTCTTCTCAATATGTTGTGCACTTTCATGTCCCTAGGCCTTTAAATAGGCAATCGTCCCTTCCTGGAATGCATATTTTCGCTCCCTTCCTGTCCACTACAGACTTTGTCTGAAAAATTTGCACTCCCCCTCCAAAACCTAGCTGAAAATCACTTCCTTTGCATAAAATTCCTATACAAGAACATAGGCAGAACACTCCTTGACATAAATTGTAGCAATATTTTTCTGGACCTGTCTCCTAAGGCAAAAGAAACAAAAGCAAAAATAAACAAATGGGACCTAATTAAACTTAAAAGCTTTTGCACAGCAAAGGAAACCATTAACAGAATGAAAAGACAACCTACTGAATAGAAGAAAGTATTTGCAAGACATATGGTCGTTAAAGAGTGAATATCCAACATATATAAACAGCTCATACAACTCAATATCAGGAAAACAATCTGATTCAAAAATGGGTAGAAGACCTGAATAAACATTTTTCCAAAGAAGATATACAGACAGATGGCCAACAGGCACATAAAAGATGGTCAACATTTTTAATCACCAGAGAAATGCAAATCAAAACCACAATGAGATATTACCTCATACCTGTCAAAATGGCTATGATCAAAAAGTCTACAGATAACAAGTGTTGGCGAGGATGTGGAGAAAAGGGAACCCTCCTAAGCTATTGGTAGGAATATAAATTGGTGCAGCCACTGTGGAAAACAGTATGGAGGTTTCTCAAAAAACAAACTAGAACTACCATATGACCCAGCAATTCCAGTCCTGAATATATATCCCCCCAAAATGAAAAGACTAATTCAAAAAGAAACATGCACTCCTATGTTCATAGCAGCATTGATTACAATAGCGAAGATATGGGAGCAACATTAAGTGTCCATCAGCAGATGAATGGATAAAGAAGAGGTAGTATATACCTACAATGGAATAGTACTCCTCCCTAAAAGGAAGGAAATTCTGCCATTGGCAACAACATAGATGGGCCTAGAGGGTATCACTGCTTAGTGAAATAAGTCAGATAGAGAAAGACAAATACTGTATGTTATCACTTATATGTGGAATCTGAAAAATAGAATGAATGGACATAACAAGACAGAAACAGACTCATAGATGTAGAGAACAAACTAATGGTTACCAGTGGGGAGACGGAAGTGGGGAGGGACAAGATAGGGGCAGGGAATTAAGAGATACCAACTACTATGTGTAAAATAAATAAGCAATGAGGATATATTGTACAGCAGAGGGAAGTATAGCCATTATTTTGTAACAACTTTAAATGGAGTATAATCTATAAAAATATTGAATCACTATGTTGTATACCTTAAGGTAATGTAATATTGCAAATCAACTGTACTTCAATTTAAAAAAATCACTTCCTCTTTGGAACCTTCTTCAAATCCTGCAGTATGGTGAACTGCCCTTTCCTTGTAGTTCTCACAGTGCTTTGCTCTGTGTCCTGTGATGTATTTATCAGACCATGTATCATAATTTGTGTGTACTATCTAAAATAGTGTGGAGATTTACCCCCAAACAAGGATAGTATCTTACCTATATTGTATTTCCTAAAATCTAGTATGTACTGTGTTTCTAACAGATGTTTTTGCTTGAGTTGATGGATATAATAGCTGAGGGAGTAAGAGGGGACAGTCAGAGATAATGAGAAATCTTTAGGAATGACAGTTCTAGGAAGACACCTGGAAGCAAGACTCCAATAACCTTTAGACGAGAGGAAGGGTTTCCAGGTGTTGGAAATGGCTGCAGAATGTTAGATAAAATTACAAAACAAAATGCATACTTCTCAACTCTGCCCAGGGCAAGCTCTGAGAAGAAGGTCCTGAAATTTAAATTGCTGTTCCTTGAATTGTACCTCCTCCAAAAAAAGCCATCGAAGATACATTGTAGTAGACCTTATTGAATTTTATTATTTCTGTCTCTTTTATTCTGTTTACTCTCCAGGAGTTTAATTAATGTGCTAAGTTTAGTTTTTAAGTGTTCATGCTTCTTATAGTACTTTTTCCTTTTCTGATGAAATTTTGCAAAAAAAAGTCTTTACAAATTTTAAAGTAAAAAGCTTACATTTCTCATTATTAGTTCAAAAACATGTATTTTTTTTCAATCAAACCTGAGCTTTGTACCAGATCAGTACTAAGCTAAGTCTGACTGTGAAGGGGAAAGAATCATACAAAGATGTCAAAACATGGTGTCTGCTCCCAAGGAGCTCATAAGGTCATAGGATAGTAATGTTTTTTAGCATTTTATAGATAAAAATACTTTCATTTGCTAAGTCTCATTTCACTTTTTTATACAACTTATTTCTTAACAGGCTAAAAGTAAGAGATTGAATGACAACTGAGGTCACAGCTATTAAGGGGAAGAACATGGACTTGAAAATGGGTTTTCTGACTACAGATCACATAGCTTTTGGACAGCATCCTACTTTGTTCTTTTGCAAGACTCATAATCAAATTGATTAAGTTGGACCTCAGAAAACTCAGTTTAACATTGGACACAGGCACATTTCCAGTGTTACTATAGAACTCATGATATATATAAAAAAGACCCAAAGGGGATGAGGAGCTATAATATTTGGAATTGAGATGAGAAGGAAATTTCCTGAAGGAGTTGATTCTTAAGCTGAGTTTTGAAGAAGAAGTAAGTTCTAACGTGAAAAGGATTGGGGAGATTGCCTCCATGCAGTGAGGACTGAGTGTATATGTGTACAGAGGTATGTAGAGACAGAATACATGTGGGGAAATAGCAGTACTGCAGAGAGACTGAAATAGAGAAAGAAGAGAAAGGAGGAGTGGAAGGCGCTGAGCTAGGAGGCAGACAGATGTTAGCTTTTAAAGAGGCTGACAGACTGAAAAGAAATCTGTTTTTTTGTTTATGGAGTGCAGACCCCACAGAAGTGTGACACGACCAAATTTGTATTTTGAGAAGTTCATTCATTCAGCACAGTAGATGATTGTTTGGAGGGAGGACAAGGATTGTTTGGAGGCCCAGACGGAAGGAAGCCATCACAGTCACTCAGGGGAGGAGGAAAGAAAGTTTAACACGCAAGAATGGCAGTACAAATGGAAAGGAAAGGACGTGGAAGATGAGGCAGGCAAATATGTATAGAACTGATACGTGATTTTATGGTTGAGGTGGGAGAGAAAGCAGGATCTATGGTAAGTCTCAGGTTTACCACTTAGAAACCAAATGGATTGTGTTGCTGTGTCCTGAAAGAGAAATTTGGAGCAGGTCTGAAGAAAAGATGCAGTGAGTTTAGGCTGGCATATGTTGGATGTGATGTAGCTTTGAGGCACTCAAGGCAAGATGTCTAGCTATCGTTTGTTGTAGAGAAAGCAATAGAACCCAGGACTTAGGGTTGCAGTCCGTGAAGCTAAGGTGACTTACATTTCAAGCCCTGCTTACCACCTACCAGCTGCATGACCTTAGGCAAATTATCTAATATCTTAAAATCTTATGTTCATAACTAGTAAAAAAAAAAAAAAAAGGGGGGGTTTAAAATAGTTACCTTAAAATGTATTTTGAAGATTAAATATGATCACATGTGTAATTATTTACGGTCTGTCTTCCCAACTGAATTGTCTGCTTTTTGAGAATAGAGACTATGTCTCTTTTGTTTAATTCTTTATCTCAGTACCTGGAACCATACTTGGAATGTAGTAGGTACTGAATACATACTGAGTGAGCTAAATGACCAAATGCCCAGAGACTCTTCTGTAAAGAGCAGGTATAAGTATCATATAGGAGGTTGAAGCTTAGCAAAGAGGGTTGGGAAAGAGAATGTATGTAAGTAATTGAGTGTAGGTATGGATCCATAGTAGTCACTCTGTGGAGTTTGTACACAAAATGTATCCCTGAGGAAAAGAATTTTTAAGGAACAACTGAAGGAGAAGGAATCTCTGCTGCTATGACTCTTGACTATGTCCAGCTGTTCTTTTTCTAAGCTTATCAAATCTAACACTCTTAATATCAGAGCTGGTTCCTGGAGACACCCCTTCACCTGTTAACACCAGACTCCACATGGTGAATTCTTCCATGATGTGCACTGGGCAGTCAAGGGTAGGTCCCACTTACAAACTGGTGATCCTCCTTCAGGTGGCCTACTGCCCATCTGTCTTCTGAGTTTCCGGGTTCCACCAGTAACATTCAAGAGTGCCCTTGGCTTTAATGGGAGCATTTAGAGCACAGACAAGAACAGCTGCTCCTTCCGTGCATTCCTGTATATAGCAAGCTGTAGGTGTTCCCTCTATCTGGATCCATCTCACAACGAACTTCTGTGCTGCTGTTACTAAAATATGGGACAACTGTGACATCTTTAGATGGGAAAGTCTAATTTGTTTCATACTATTCTAGATTTAAGTTTCTAAGTAAACTCAGAGAGGTGACAACATTGTGGGTGTGTGAAGTTGTCTTCCTGCCAGCTAAGTGTTTCTCTTTTTTGCTTGTGTGGCAGAGAAGGTTGTGCTGTGCTTTGTTAACGTGCACGACAGTTGGCTTTTTGTCAACAGCTGGCCGTTTGGGGGTGCACTCAACTGTTCTTCAGTCAGATGACAGAAATGTCTTAGGGTGGTTCTTCAATCACAACCAAAAGAGTTTTTTTTTTCCTGTATGTCTAACTAATAACAACAATAACAATCATTTTCTAAGCTTCTATTACACTGCAGAACATGAAGAAGACAAGGAGGGTAAGAATGCACACCTGTTAAGGAGCTGCTTGTTGTGATCTAAGTACAAAGTGCTAGTGACCTGAACTAAGATGGGGACAGTGGGATTAGAGGGAAATTAAGGGATAAAAATGTAGAAAGAGCTGTGAATTTTATGACTTGGTGCTAGATTGGGGGATAATAAGCAAGAGGGAGAATCAGTGATGACCCACTCCCACCCTCAATAATTTTAAGTACCCCGTTTACGTGCTCTATGCACTCTTCCTCTTATATTTCTTGTTAAATTTTATTCTTCACTGTTGGGTTGAACCTGAAGGAAGGCAGGGGCCACCTCTGTCTTGTATACTGCAGCAGCTCTTTAGCAGCTGGTAGAGTGAATACAAGCCATTCACCAAGGTGTGGACCACAGAGGAAGGGGTGGGTTGGAATTGTGTGAAGAAAATGATAGTTATGGACATGTGTGAAACATTCAGATGGAGCTGTGTTGTAGCAGAACCGCGACAGCCGTCTGGACTCAGGAGGGAGTTCTGTGCTGGACATTTAGATTAAGGAGCCATCAACATTTAGCAGTAATGGAAATTATAGAGGCTTTGCAATCTATGCAGAATATTTAGGGTGAGAGAAGACAGGCCAGAACTCTGGGAACACTGGGACTTAAGGATAGAGAGAGAAAATCCCACTTTCTTTAAAGAAGTTAGATTTCTCGCTCTCTTTTCCCACCCGCCTTAAAACAAGAAAAATCATTTATTATCTCATAGTTTCTGGAGGTCAGAAATTTGGGAGGGGCTCAGTTGGACAGTTCTGGCTTTGGGTCTCTCACGAGGTTGCATTGCCTGTAGGCTTCACTGAGGTGGAGGATCCCATTTCAAGGTGGCTCCCTCACATGGTCGGCAAATTGATAGTGGCTGTTGGCTGGAGGTCTTAGTTCCTCTCTACATGGACCTCTCCACAGAGCTGCCTGAGTGTCCTTGTGACATGGTAGCTGGCTTCCCCCAGAGTGAGCATTTCAGAGAGAGTACCAGGTGGAAGCTGTATCCTTCTTATGATAGTCTTGGAAGCCACATAGTATTCCTTCTGCCACATTCTATTTGTTAGAAGTAAGTCACCAGTGACCCACATTCAAGGGAAGTTAGACTTCTCCTTAAAGAAATTTAAGCCAACAGAGGCATTGAAAGCAACCTTTGCATTTAGTACCAGAGATCTCATTGATTACCTTGCTAAGGGCAGATTCTATAGGGTTTTGGCAATGAAAATGCATTTGTAATAGGTAATCTGGCTTCTGCCACTGTCTATTTTGTAATGGCTATTTGCTTTTATGTCAATTTAGAATCCTTGTCTTTCTCTCTCCACCACTGCTCAGGGTCTACGCTTTCAGTACAGAGCTTTCTTCAATTCTATTCCTAAGGAGGTATACTTTACTCCAGGAGAGATCTTTTAAAACACTGCCTCTATATTTTACCTGTGACTGTTTTTTTCCTCCTGTTATGTACATTCCCTCTCTGGCTGTTCTTTCGGACTTGAATGAGGCACTCTAATGGTTTTCTATGAGTTTTTATGAGTTTCTAATAAGTTTGGTAGAACTGTCCAAGCTGACCCCCAAAAGACTTGTATAGCTCTTATGAAACTTCGGTGTGAAATATCACAGGTAGCCTTGACTTGAGAAGCTCAGTGTTTTTCTATCTAAATTTTAATTCTTCCGTAGGTGAAGACCATTCAAATCCATCTCAGATTGTTCAGGCTAGAGGTAGAGGAATGGGCAAAAGTAGTAATCTGCCAACATACCAGTCACATCTGAACTAAAGTGAAACATATCTTCAGTAATTCTGACCTTTAAACAGTCATCGTCTACACAGCCATGTTCAAAATAAACTCATCACCAAATGTTCTGTGTATGCAGCTGGAGAAACTGATGCAGGGAATAATGAAATCCATATCAAAGGGCTAACAAAGCATGGCAGGAGAGTTCAGGCAAAGATTTGCTGACAAAGATCTTTGAAGAATGATCATCTTTGCCTTGATACACAGCAGGTGTGCCCATTGGACGAGAATTAAGTCATCTTTTGATGCCAGCAAAGGGCCTTGTTTCTACACTGCTATCAGGGAGCATCTACTCCCCTTAGTTGCCTGGAATCTTATAAATTGAATCCTGGCTGCCATTGTGGCAGCCTGAATTATTTGTAGGACTTCAGTTATCATGGGCATACCATGGGGCTTGAGGAAGAAATTATTTGCCCCCTAATGTTGTAAATTTAATTTTCTTTCCGAACACCTGCTAAAGGACTAACGAAATCATTTGCCAGTGTGAAATATATCACACTGAAAGTTGATAGTGGCTGTATTTATTCTCATTGGAACCATATTTCCCAAGAAGCCTGCCACAGTCTATAGAACAAGGGATGAATTTCTTAAAGGAGGTTTTTACAACAGTTGGATCTTTCCAGGCTAAAGAGAATTGTTAAGTTTTTACAGGTTACACATAGTAGTCAGAATGGTGATTAAAATGTAGAAAGACTTCAGTTTCTTTTTTAATGGTACATTTGTCTCACATTTTAAGTCTCTCAGCTGTAAAAACATCATGTGCAATCATTACACTTTTACTCAAAGAAGTCCTGATTGCATTCCCACCAACAGTCTCCACAAACAAGTCTAATAATTAATAGGTAGGAAGACCAAACTGTCCTCCTACTGTAAAAGGTAGGACAGAATTAGGGCAGACATAGTTTTGGGAGGAAACTTAGAAACTTTACCTTGCTTTTTGAAGGAAAAATAAAGTTTCTACTTTGCATCTCCTTGATACTTTCCTAAAATAAAAAATGAGCTACTGAGGCTAAAGTTAGAGAAATAAATTATTAATATGTACATTAATTAATATTTGCATTAATTTTGTAAATCTCTGAGCTGTAGAAAAGAGAAAAAAGCGAATTTCATACCTCTGGTATCCTCAACAGTATACGTGAATTTGGGAAAAATGTTTTAAGTATACCTTGGAACACCCTATGACCTGTAAAAATTTTTTTTAAATGAAGATAATGGATATAAATCTGATAGTACTGTCACTATAGTTTAGCATACTTATTTACTTTGGGATATATATGCCAATAAAGTCATGTTTTGGGAAGAAACAGAACTACATTTCTAAATTGAAAATGATCTTTAAAGTAATGATTTTGGGAATTATAGACATTTGGTGAATTCCTCTTTGGGAATGCCTTCAGAATCAGAGTCACACATGAAATTCAGGTTTTATTTTATAGCAATATATTTGGGACCCTAATATATATTACCAAGATGTCACATGTTATTCGTAGAATTTGTCAAAACACTTTTTATTGATTTAAACCAATCTATTATACTCCCAAAGTACAATATCCAGTATGACCTAAATGTATAATACAGAAAATCATCCCTGCCCAATCCCTTGCCATTTCTTAAAAAAAGATCTAAACTCTGAAGTACGAAGGCCAGGTAAGTCAAACCTAACTCAAGGCAGATCTGGGTCATTGTCCATTTTTAGTCTAACATATGTCAGTGGGACACAGGAGCAGGACTTCTGTATGGCAGACTGTCTCAAATTCCATCTGTAGAACTGTAACAACTCTGGAGGTCTACCTACTGTGATATCAGAGGAGCTGGAAGCAGTGAAAGTATTGGCAAGAACATGATTCCAATCCTTAGAGGGAAATGTAACGAAGCTCTTGATATGCTGCAAGTTTGGGTTCTCAATATTTACAAACTAAGAAGAGATACCATTTTTGTTGCCTGTAGGTAGACAAGGCTGATGCAGACAGGGACACACAGAGTGGATGAAAATGGGCCTTGAAATATTTTAAAATAACGTGCTTTAGAACCTAAAGATAACTTTGAAAGAGGTGTATGGTGATACAATTTGAATGGAATTATTTGAATTGGAATCAGTCTTCAGACATACAAGTTTGCTACTTTGAAGTGCCTCATCATCCATTTGGGTGTATAACTTCCAGTATGTTGTTAAAATAATACTAAATAGGGCTTCCCTGGTGGCGCAGTGGTTGAGAGTCCGCCTGCCGATGCAGGGGACACGGGTTTGTGCCCCGGTCCGGGAAGATCCCACGTGCCGCGGAGCGGCTGGGCCCGTGAGCCATGGCCGCTGAGCCTGCGCGTCCGGAGGCTGTGCTCCGCAACGGGAGAGGCCACAACAGTGAGAGGCCCGCGTACCGCAAAAATAATAATAATAATAAATAATACTACCCTCTTTTTAAGGTCATAATGCTTATGTTCTTCTGCTTCTGCTGTTTGGATTCTAAATTCTCTGAATATTCAAGTTTGAAATTTGCTCTAAAGAATAATAGGCATACTATGACCCCCAGATCCAAATTGGATTTTTATTATTTTTTATGCTATTGGAATAACCTATGAGAGTATCACCTGCCTCTGCTCTTGCACAGTAAAATTTCTAATGTTTGAGATACCAAGGTTTTATGTATTATATTAAAAATATGCTCTCCACCAATAATACTCCAAAAGGCCAGCTGAGATTAGTTCAGCATTCCATAATTTCTCCCTTATGACCTTTATTTACTCCTATTAATTGTGTGCATATCTGTCTTCACAATTGATTTTAAGCTCCTTTAGGGGTATGGACCATATTTCACTGAAATTTATATCCTCCACATAATCTAGGGGAGAGTTTTCTATTTTATCATTCTTATTAAAATCTTTAGGGCACATAAGAATTCATGTGGATCTAAGGACGAAGTGCAAAAAAAGAGAAATGTGGGAAGGGTGGGTCCCACCTTATAGTTCCACACGGCTGCTTTCCTAGGCAAACTGCATAAGCAACCGTCGTTTTCCTGAAAGAGCTATGCTACGTATAGCTGCTCCTGTGAGTTTACCACGGCGAGGGAGCTCTTAGGAGATGCTCTAAAATTATTGCAGTGAAGTAGTAGAACGCTACCTTATAAGGTCTTGTTTGCTATAACTGAGGATAAGACTGGTAGTAAACTGGGCAACAACCAAACTGAATTATTGTTAAACTGAGGACCAATAACCAATAGGCGGTGATGAGCTGAGAATGTGTCAGAGGAACAGGACAGAGGAGCTGCTGATGTACACACAACTGGACAAAATTAGGAACTACTGCAAGGCTAGTACCACCCCTCCACCTTCATCGGGTTAGAATTTTTCACACCCTGAAGGTTGTGGCAAGATGGAGGTGGGAGCACAAATTCCACTCACATTGAAAAATTTTCACTACATATTAAAAAAAAATTTTTGTTTGGCTACGCTGGGTCTTCATTGCTGCGTGCGGGTTTTCTCTAGTTGCGGCGAGCAGGGGCTACTCTTTGTTGCGGTGCATGGGCTTCTCATTGCGGTGGCTTCTCTTGTCGCGGAGCACGGACTCTAGTAGTTGTGGCATGCAGGCCCTAGAGTGCGCGGACTTCAGTAGTTGTGGTGCGTGGGCTCAGTAGTTGCGGCACGTGGGCTCAGTAGTTGTGGCACGTGGGCTCAGTAGTTGTGGCGCACGGGCTTAGTTGCTCCACGGCATGTGGGATCTTCCAGGACCAGGGCTCGAACCCGTGTCCCCTGCATTGGCAGGCAGATTCTTAACCACTGCGCCACCAGGGAATTCCCTTCACTATATCTTAAATGAAGATTGAGCTAAGATGGAGGTAGGAATGTGAAGTATTTATGTTTTATGCATCTTCAAGCAGAAAGCTGAGATTATTTAAAATGTTCATGCAGAGCAAGAAATCGAAATACCAGAAAGGATCAAGTGGCACTGACTTTGGAATATGACCAGGTCTTCAGTTTCTGGGGAGAAAGAAGAGGAGGGAGCTGCTTGAGGAAAATCCTTGGAGTAAAGAAAGAAACAGAAACACTATTCTCTTTTAGAAATATTCGGTAGTTAAGTGCTTCAAGTTTTGTCTTTATAGTTAGCCATCTAACTCCTTAATGGAATTAGAGTACTTCGTTGGTTTCACTGTTTGTTTTACATTTTAATTTTATTTATTTTTAATTTTTCTTAATTTTAATTTCAATCTCTTTTATTTTCAAAACCACTAAGCTTTATTTCTTTTTAAAAAATAGAAAATAGTTGGGCTTGTATTAGTTTTCTTAGCTCTGTTAAAAGAAGATTGAAAATGGATTATGAAGTTGCTCATTCATGAACAATCAAATATCACATTCTTTGCTGAAATGACAGCTTTTGGTTAATTAATTATGTTGTAGGCATTTACACTTCTTCTGTGGGCAGTGCACCATAGCAGAAGTTGCTCACATGAGCTGCTTTAAGAATATTCTACACTTAATACTCACGTATTATAAGAACTTCAGCTAGTAAAAAAGTGTGTTTCTTTTTATTAATTATCATCCCTTCCTTTTGCTTACTTCTCTGGAATCTTCGCTCACGTAAACCTAAATGTCCACTTGTTCTCACCAAAGACATTGAATAAATCGTTCTCTCTGAAAATTGCGCTGTTTCCTAAGCTTTCAATTTCCAATGTATCCCTGAATTTTTCACTCTCTACCCTTAAAACATTCTCTCACTTTTAGTTTGTGTCAACAGCTCACCCTGCCTTATCAATCTCTCTTGTCTCTTCTGTTGCAGAAACTGCCCATGTTAGGAGTGGTGGATATAAGATTTGAGCTTTAATTTCCAATTCCGTATGCTCTTTAACCATGTCCTAAGGAAGCTGTGAGATTTCAGTATCCCATTTTTTAAGCAAGAATTTGTTGTAAATAAGTCTGGCAGATGGCCACAACATCTGGGACAATTAAGCCCCAGGAATGGATGAGTAGTTTTCTAAGGTGAGTAGAATTTTCCATCTGTTCAAATGGCACGTTAGGGGTTTAGACAAGCCAGTGCTGGCTGCTCGGGGTGTGTGCCTTACACAAGCCTACTTTTTGTCCCCCCAGATACTTTCTGGTTGTGCCGCTAAAAAGTGGAGAAAGTAGGAAAATAAATATTTTGCTCTTTTTACAGCTGTCTGGCTGTTGTGAATGGATAACTTAGGCTTCTTTGGGTTTAAGCAATAAGATCAAACAGTTTTCATGAAATTCCACTCACATTTCAATGCATGACTTATTTTGGTTTATTCTGTTGTAGAATATTCCAAAGCCAGAAGTAAATGCTAAAGAATAAATTATCCCATTTAAAAGATATGGATGTACCACATAACAGATTGTGGCCACAAACATTCTGAGTCAGACCTTCCCCTCCAAATGCCCCGTCATCCCCTACACCCAGGCAACTCTCTAATTAATGTGTGATGGAATCATACCAAATCAGTATTAGGAACATATTATTTAGAGCCTAGGTTATTATTTTGAAGCTCTGTTGCTTAGGGTAAGCCACAGAAAATCAGTGAATTAGGCAGGATTTTTGTTTGTTTTCTGTTTGAGGAGGTACAATAAGTTGGCTAGTACAAGGAAGCTCTTACATCCTTGCAAACTTCAGTCACATTGCCATGTAAAGTCATTGCCAAGTTTTCAAAAATGAATCTGGACTGCTATTCTAATTCATGACTGTTCCGCCTCCGTGACAGTTGGTGCTCGCTTTTGCAGGGGACACAGCTGAAACTGCGTGGTGGAAGTGTCATTCCACTGCTAAGGTTTTGGATTTTGTTGCTCTGAAGAACTCGTATGTCAAAGAGTAGCAGCTTCTTGGTCTTCTTCTCTCCCCATCAGCAGCTGATATCTACTTTTCTCCCTATTTCCTCCAGACCGTCCACTCCCCAGCATCATTTCTGGAATATAACTCCGCCTTTCTTTCTGCATTTTATTTTCTTTTTGGTAAGCATATAGACTTACATGGTTTGCTAATAATTCCTGAATATGCATTTGCAGCCTTGAATCTCAGTGCCTTTCTGGCTTAACTATCTGGGCAATCTTATGGCAGTACTTGGAGAACACTGTAAATGCTGAGACCTGACCTTTCAAACAGTTGAAGTATTGACCACACCAGATTTACACTTGGCTGTGCCATTTGCTATCACTGTAGCTTTAGAGCATATATTTGACCTATGCTAACTATTTATTTATTTATTTATCTATTTCACATCTTTATTGGAGTATAAATGCTTTACAATGTTGTGTTAGTTTTTGCTGTACAACAAAGTGAATCAGTTATATATATACATATATCCCCATATCTCCTCCCTCTTGCGTCTCCCTCCCACCCTCCCTATCCCATCCCTCTAGGTCATCACAAAACACCGAGCTGATCTCCCTGTGCTATGCACCTCCCACTAGCTATCTATTTTACATTTGGTAGTGTATATACATCAGTGCTACTCCCTCACTTCATCCCAGCTTTCCCGTCCCCCTCTGTGCTCTCAAGTCTGTTCTCTACGTCTGCGTCTTTATTCCTGCCCTACACTAGGTTCATCAGTACCACTTTTTAAATTCCATATATATGTGTTAGCATACGGTATTTGTTATTCTCTTTCTGACTTACTTCACTCTGTATGACAGATTCTAGGTCCATCCACCTCACTACAAGTAACTCAATTTTGTTTCTTTTTATGGCTGAGTAAATATTCCATTGTATATATGTGCCGCATCTTCTTTATCCATTCTTCTGTTGATGGACACTTAGGTTGCTTCCATGTCCTGGATATTGTAAATAGTGCTGCAATGAACACTGTGGTACATGACTCTTTTTGAATTATGGTTTTTTCAGGGTATATGCCCAGTAGTGGGATTGCTGGGTCATATGGTAGTTCTATTTTTAGTTTTTTAGGAACGTCCATACAGTTCTCCATAGTGGCTATATCAATTTACATTCCCACCAGCAGTGCAGGGGGTTCCCTTTTCTCCACACCCTCTCCAGCATTTATTATTTGTAGAATTTTTGATGATGGCCATTCTGACTGGTGTGAGGTGTTACCTCATTGTGGTTTTGATTTGCATTTCTCTACTGATTAGTGATGTTGAGCATTCATTCATGCGTTTGTTGACCATCTGCATGTCTTCTTTGGAGAAATGTCTATTTAGCTCTTCCACCCATTTTTGGACTGGGTTGTTCGTTTTTGTGATATTGAGCTGCATGAGCTGCTTGTATATTTTAGAGATTAATCCTTTGTCAGTTGCTTTATTTGCAAATATTTTCTCCCATTCTGAGGGTTGTCTTTTCGTCTTTTTTATGGTTTCCTTTGCTGTACAAAAGCTTTTAAGTTTCATTAGGTCCCATTTGTTTATTTTTGTTTTTATTTCCATTTCTCTAGGAGATGGGTCAAAAAGGATCTTGCAGTGATTTATGTCATAGTGTGTTCTGCCTGTGTTTTCCTCTAAGAGTTTTATAGTGTCTGGCCTTACATTTAGGTCTTTAATCCATTTTGAGTTTATTTTTGTGTGTGGTATTATGGTGTGTTCTAATTTCATTCTTTTAAATGTAGCTGTCCATTTTTCCCAGCACCACTTATTGAAGAGGCTGTCTATTCTCCGTTGTATACTCTTGCCTCCTTTATCAAATATAAGGTGACTATATGTGCGTGGGTTTATCTCTGGGCTTTCTATCTTGTTCCATTGATGTATATTTCTGTTTTTGTGCCAGTACCATACTGTCTTGATTACTGCAGCTTTGTAGTATAGTCTGAAGTCAGGGAGTCTGATTCCTCCAGCTCTATTTTTCTTTCTCAAAATTGCTTTGGCTATTCAGGGTCTTTTGTGTTTTCATACAAATTGTAAAATTTCTTGTTCTAATTCTGTGAAAAATGCCTTTGGTAGTTTGATAGGGATTGCACTGAACCTGTAGATTTCTTTGGGTAGTATAGTCATTTTCACAATATTGATTCTTCCAATCCAGGAGCTTGTTATATCTCTCCATCTGTTTGTTATCTTTGATTTCTTTCATCAGTGTTTTATAGTTTTCTGAGTACAGGTCTTTTGCCTCCTTAGGTAGGTTTATTCCTAGGTATTTTATTCTTTTTGTTGTGATGGTAAATGGGATTGTTTCCTTAATTTCCCTTTCTGAACTTTCGTTGTTAGTGTATAGGAATGCAAGAGATTTCTGTGCATTAATTTTGTATCCTGCAACCTTACTAAGTTCATTGATTAGTTCTAGTAGTTTTCTGGTGGCATCTTTAGGATTTTCTATGTATAGTATCATGTCCTTTGCAAACAGTGGCAATTTTACTTCTTTTTCAATTTGTATTCCTTTTATTTCTATTTCTTCTCTGATTGCTGTCGCTAGGACTTCCAATACTATGTTGAATAATAGTGGTTAGAGTGGACAACCTTGTGTTGTTCCTGATCTTAGAAGAAATGCTTTCAGTTTTTCACCATTGAGAATGATGTTTGCTGTGGGTTTGTCGTATATGGCTTTTATTATGTTGAGGTAGTTTCCCTGTATGCCCACTTACTGGAGAGTTTTTATATAAATGGGTGTTGAATTTTGTCAAAAGTATTTTCTGCGTCTGTTGAGATGATCATATGGTTATTATTTTTTAATTTGTTAATACATTGTATCACATTGATTGAAGAATATATTGAAGAATCCTTGCATCCCTGGGATAAATCCCACTTGATCATAGTGTATGATCCTTTTAACGTGTTGTTGGATTCTGTTTGCTAGTATTTTGTTGATGATTTTTGCGTCTATGTTTATCAGTGATATTGGTCTATAATTTTCTTTTTTTATGATATCTTTGTCTGGTTTTGGTGTGAGGGTGATGGTTGCCTTGTAGAATGGGTTTGGGAGTATTCCTCCCTCTGCTATATTTGGAAGAGTTTGAGAAGGTTAGATGTTAACTCTTCTCTAAATGTTTGATAGAATTCACCTGTGAAGCCATCTGGTCCTGGACTTTTGTTTGTTGGAAGATTTTTAATTACAGTTTCAATTTCCTTACAGGTGATTGGTCTGTTAGTATTTTCTAATTCTTCCTGGTTCAGTCTTGAAAGTTGTACCTTTCCAAGAATTTGTCCATTCCTTTCAGGTTGTCCATTTTATTGGCATATAGTTGCTTGTAGTAGTCTCTTATGATCTTTTGTATTTCTGCAGTGCCAGTTGTAATCTCTCCTTTTTCATTTCTAATTTTATTGATCTGACTCCTCTCCCTTTTTTCTTAATGAGTCTGGCTAATGGTTTATCAATTTTGTTTATCTTCTCAAAGAACAAGCTTTTAGTTTTATTGATCTTTGCTGTTTCCTTTGTTTCTGTTTCATCTATTTCTGCTCTGATGTTTATGATTTCTTTCCTTCTACTAATTTTGGCTCTTTGTTCTTCTTTTTCCAGTTACTTTCGGTGTTTATTTGATTTTTTCTTGTTTCTTGAGGTGAGCTTGAATTGCTATGAACTTCCCTCTTATAACGGCTTTTGCTGTGTCCCATAGGTTTTGGATCATTGTGTTTTTGTTGCCATTTTTTTCTAGATTTTTTTTTTATTTTCTCTTTGATTTCTTCAGTGATCTCTTGGTTATTTAGCAACGCACTGTATAGCCTCCATGTATTTGTGTTTTTTACTGTTTTTTTTTTCCTGCAATTGATTTCCAATCTGACATTGTAGTCGGAAAAGAAACTTGATTTCAATTTTCTTAAATTTTCCAAGTCTTGATTTGTGACCCAAAATGTGATCTATTCTTGAGAACATTCCATGTGCACTTGAGAAGAAAGTGTATTCTTCTGCTTTCAGTGGAATGTCCTAAAATATCCATTAAGTCTATCTGGTCTGTTTTGTCATTTAAAGCTTACGTTTCCTTATTTATTTTCTGTCTGGATGATCTGTCTACTGGTGTAAGTGGGGTGTTAAAGTCCCCCACTATTATTGTGTTACTGTCGATTTCTCCTTTTATGGCTGTTAGCATTTGCTTTATGTATTGAGGTGATCCTACGTTGGATGCATAAATTTTTACAATTGTTATATCCTCTTCTTGGATCAATCCCTTGATCATTATGTAGTGTCCCTCTTTGTCTCTTGTAATAGTCTTTATCTTAAAGTCTATTTTATCTGATATGAGTATTGCTACTCCAGCTTTCTTGTGATTTCCATTTGCATGGAATATCTTTTTCCATCCCCTCACTTTGTCTGTATGTGTCCCTCGGTCTGAAGTGGGTTTCTTGTAGTCAGCATATATAACGGTCTTGTTTTTGTATCCATTCAGCCAGTCTGTGTCTTTGTTTGGAGCATTTAATCTGTTTACATTCAACATCGATATGTATGTTCCTATTACCATTTTCTTAATTGATTTGGGTTTGTTTTTGTGGGTCTTTATGTTCTCTTGTGTTTCCCACTTAGAGAAGTTCCTTTAGCATTTGTTGTAAAGCTGGTTTGATAGTGCTGAATTCTCGTAGCTTTTGCTTGTCTGTAAAGCTTTTGATTTCTCCATCAAATCTGAATTAGATCCTTGTTGGGTAGAGTAATCTTGGTTGTAGGATTTTCCCTTTCATCACCTTAAATATGTCCTGCCGTTCCCTTCTGGCTTGCAGAGTTTCTGCTAAAAGATCAGCTGTTAACCTTATGGGGATTCCCTTGTATGTTATTTGTTGCTTTTCCCTTGCTGCTTTTAATATTTTTTCTTTGTATTTGATAGTTTGATTAATATGTGTCTAGGTGCGTTTCTCTTTGGGTTTATCCTCTGTGGGACTTTCTGCACTTCCTAGACTTGACTGACTGTTTCCTTTTGCATGTTAGGGAAGTTTTCCACTATAATGTCTTCAAATATTTTCTCAAATCCTTTCTTTTTCTCTTCTTCTTCTGGGACCCCTGTAATTCCAGTGTTGGTGTATTTAATGTTGTCCCAGTGGTCTCTGAGACTGTCCTCAATTCTTTTCATTCTTTTTTCTTTATTCTGCTCCCTGGCAGTTATTTCCACCATTTTATCTTCCAGCTCACTTATCCATTCTTCTGCCTCAGTTATTCTGCTATTGCTTCTTTCTAGAGTATTTTTAAATTTCAGTTATTGTGTTGTTCATCACTGTTTGTTTGCTCTTTAGTTCTTCTAGATCCTTGTTAAATGTTTCTTGTATTTTTTCCATTCTGTTTCCAAGATTTTAGATCATCTTTACTATCATTACTCTGAATTCTTTTTCAGGTAGGTTTCCTTTTTCATCTTCATTTATTTGGTCTTGTAGGTTTTTACCTTGCTCCTTTTTCTGTAACATAGTTTTTTGGCTTTTTTTTTTTTTTTTGATGAGTGGGGCTGTATTCCTGTCTTAGTAGTTGTTTGGCCTGAAGCTTCCAGCACTGGAGTTTGCAAGCAGTTGGATAGAGCTGGGTCTTGGTGCTGAGATGAGGACTTCTGGGAGGCCTCACTTCGATCAATATTCCCTGGGGTCTGAGGTTCTCTGTTAGTCCAGCGGTTTGGACTCAGAGCTCCCACCACAGGAGCTCAGGCCCACCCTCCGGCCTGGGAACCAAGATCCCACAAGATGTGTGGTGCGGAGAAAAGAAAAAAAAAACTAAAAAAGGAGCAATACAGTAACAAAGAATAAAAACAAAATAAAATCAGAAAGATAAAAAATATATTAGGCAAAATAAAAATTTATTTGAGACAACTGCAACAAGGTAAAATAAAACCACAACAGAAGAAAAAAGAAACAAAAACAAAAGCCTTGGCTATGGGGGGTGGAGTTTAGGTGGGGGTGGAACTTAGACAGGGGCAGGGTTTAGGGTGGGGCAGGACCTAGGCAGGTGGGGGGTGACTTTTGGGCATGGGTTGCGACCTAGTCTCAGGACCCAAGCCAATGGAAAAGGCAGTGGGGGCAGGGCCTAGGTGGGATAATGTTCACGAGTGGCATGGGGCCCCTGCTTAGGACCTGCACAGAAGGGGAGAGGCAGCACCTCCAAAGGAGGGCCTCTGGAGTGTGGAGTTCTACAGTTTGGAAGTTAAGTCCCTGGGTGAGGGTGTGTGGGTGGGGTTTAGGCCCAGTGCAGTTAGAGGGGTCTAAGAGGGGGTCTCCGAGTGTAGAGGAAGAGCCGTGGGTGAGGGTGTAGGGGTGGGACTTGGGCTCTGCACAGCAAGAGGGAGGCTCCTAGGGCAGAAGATTGGGCCTGGGAACCAAACAGGCTCCCCAGTGCCTAAGTGGACAGAGAGAGCGCTGTTTGCATTCTGTTCTTCTGTGCCCCCCTCCCCCACAGTCTCCCACAGGGTCTCCCCTGTCCTGCTGGACCCCTAACCATGGGTGGGTCCTGCTGGGTGTAGGAACTCCTCCCCTCCCCCAGGCCCCCCTCAGGGGAGGCTGGTCCCAGAGGTCCAGCCTTTACTTTCGCTCCCCCTTCCCTCCCTCCCACTCCCTCAGGACCCACGTGGCTGGAGGGGGCCTTGGTAGGCAGAGGATCAGTCCCAGGATCTCAGCAGGCTCCCAGGGGTCCAAGTGGGCAGGGGAAACCTGGCCACACTCCCTTTTGGTCCTCTGCCTTCCCAATGGTCCCCCAATATCCCCCTTCGGGTGTGGGATTCCTTCCCCTCCCCCAACCACCCCTCAGGGGAGCCAGTCCTGTCCCACCTCCACTTCTCCTCCCCCTTCACTCCCCCCCATGCCCCATGTCCTACCTGGTTTCTGGGGTTTCCTCCCGTCCCCTTAGGTGTCTGTGGTTCCTTGCCAGTACCTGGTAGGTGCCCTAGTTGTGCGGAGACATGAATTCCGTTTCTTCCTAGTCCGCCATCTTGTCTCCACCTTGCCCCTATGATATTTATAAAATGGAAATAATCATTCTTTAGAAACCTCACAGGGTTATGAGGCTTAAATGAAGTTGAATCTTTATGTTTGATATAGTAAATGATAAACAATTGTGTTCTTCTCACTGCCAATCTCCTAATTGTTGGAAACTTCCAACTTTGGAATTATCCTTAATTGTTCACACTTTTATCTTCTAAATCAAATCCATCACCATGTTCTATTAATTAGGGTCCCCCTCTTTCTCTGTGTCCATGGCTACATTTTTTATTGGTTCAGACCATCATTGTAAACCAGGAGTACTGCTGTATTTTATATCCAAATTTCTTTACTTTTTTTTAGCCCATTTAATATAATTAAATTTTCTTTCAATTTAGCAAACATCATTTTGAACCTACTATGTGCCGTAAAGATTGCTAGGCCATATTGTAAGTGGCCTTGGAAGACACTATTAGTTAGAGCTTGGGCTCTGGAGCTGGATTGCTTGGCTTCAAATGCCAGCTCAACTATTTATTAGCTATGTAACTTTGGACAAGTTAGTTAATATTTCTTCATTT
Source organism: Delphinus delphis (assembly GCF_949987515.2). Classification (NCBI taxonomy): domain Eukaryota; kingdom Metazoa; phylum Chordata; class Mammalia; order Artiodactyla; family Delphinidae; genus Delphinus; species Delphinus delphis. The sequence continues at coordinate 62,663,565 of NC_082693.1, forward strand.
CAGCTTCCTTGTCTCTAACAAGGATATAGATAATAATAGTATCTCATGTCATAATGATTATCATAAGAAATAAAGGAAATGGTGCATATAAACATGCCTAACATGCAGAAAGCACTCAATTATTAATTTTTCTTATTATCTTTGAATTTTTTTTCAGCATTTGCCTCCCATTTTCATACCTACAATGACCACCTCTTCAATATAAATTAAATTGGAGCCTCTGTATTTGAGTTTTCCATTAACTTCCTTTTAATCAGTTCTCACTAAATTCTTTGACACCTGCATAAACATAGACATTTAGCCTGATGGCATTTAGTCCATCATCCCTAGACTTCCAGTCACTGACAGGGTTTCTCCACAGCATAGATTCTCTGTCTTAGTTAAGCCATTGTACTTCATGTTTCTTTATTTTTATCTGATGTAGTTCTAGATTCAGTGCATTTACCCAAGTCATTCCTGTTTTTCTATTGTTTATTTTTTTGCTAATTTCAAACATTCTGCTTTGAGCTCGCTTTTCAAGATTCTTTCCCTTACTAAGTGCTCCTAAACTAAGCACTCTTATATTCCCTCTGCTTTTAGAATAATTATGTTCTGCTTGTGCTATGTTGAATCCCTTACTCCATAAGCCTAAGCCTTTCTGCTCCAGTCATATTAGTCTCCTGCTATTCCTGAAACATGCCGAGCATTCATCTATCTTAGGACTGTTGCATCTGCTTTTCCCTTTAACTGAAAATAATGTTTTTCTCTAGACATATGCGTGGTTTATGGTCATACTTCATTCAGGTCTCTGCTCAAATATCACTACCACAGAGAGTCACCCCATCATCCTTACATGGTTTCATTTTTCTTTGTAGTATTTGCTATAGGTAGATCTGATATTTATCTATTGTCTTTTTTCCTCACCAGGGGGCAGGGCCATTGTCTTGTTTTGTTCCCTGTTCTATCCGTAGCTCCTGGCACAGTGCCCTTTATATAGGAGATTCTCAATTAATATATATTGGATGGATGAATGAATAAATTGTAACTTGACATCCCCCACCAAAAATCATTCTAAACACTTAAAATATTTATGGACGATATATTTGATTTTATAACATACCACTGTATATTGTGATATTGATGAAAACATGCTGGTTTTAGGACAAAACTGACTCAAATTTCCAATTTCTCAATATTATCTGAGTGAATCCCAGTAAATATTTCTCTGAGCCTCAACACCTTTATGTATAAAATATAGTAATACTCACTGTGATGATTAACTTTATGTCAGCTTGCCTGGGGTATAGTGTCTAGTTATTTGCTCAAACACTAGTCCAGATGCTGTTGTGAAGACATGTTTTAGATGTGAATAACATTTACACAAGTGGACTTTGAGTAAAACAGATTACCTTCCATAATGTGAGTGGGTCTCAAACAATCAGTTGAAGGCCTTAAGAGGAATAACTGAGGTTTTCAAAAGGAGAAACACTTCTGCCTCAAGACTGCAGCATAGAAACCCTGCCTGGATTTCTAGCCTGATGGCCTGCTCTAAAGCTTTTGAACTTATCACCCCCACAGAATGCTGTTTGCCAATTCCTTGAAATCTCATATATTCTTATTCTCTCTCTCTCTCTCCCTCCCTCCCTTCTTCCCTCCCCCCTCCCCCCTCTCTCATTCATATATATCCTCTCTCCGTATGTGTGTGTGTGCTTATATACATACATATCATATCATATTGGGTTTTTTTCTTGGGAGAACGCTGACTAATAAACCTACCTTGCCTGATTGAAGTTGGGATTGAATGAGGCATGTTTAAAACTCTCAGTAAATAGTACTGATTATTATTACATAGTACAGTAAATTCTTTTGGCAGGTTATTGTGCCTGCCACATAGTAGGTGCTCAATAAGGATATGATGAAAGAATGAATAAATATTTTCCAGAACAAATATTATTCCAGAAGACTGTAAAAGCTCTTACATTTTGGTCACCATTAATCATTTCTGAATAGTCTTTTTCGCTGAATGTACAGCACATTGCATTCCCTGTAAAGGTCTAAGGAAGCCTATTCATATGCAACATCATTCACTGAAAATAAGTCAGTATTTCTTTTATGACGGCAAAAGTACTGTTTGCAAATGAAAGGAGGTCGAGTGCCAAATCACTCCATGAATCTTCTAGCAATTTTTAGATAAATCTCATTTTCTACATCTGAAAACACTTTCTAAGAGTGTTTTGAACACGAGTTAGCTAATTGGGGCCATGGTCTTTGAAAAAATATATATATATACATATTGTACAAATGTTAAGTATTTTAATTCAGGTGGAAATGGGAAGTGGCAAGGTATCTTTTAAATGTTTGAGCATCTGGAAATTAAGTACACGTATTTGAAGAATATACAAATTCAGATGGGGTTCTAGTAAGAACGTATTCTGTTTCAAAGAACTGAGGAGATTGAAATAGTCGCTGTTGAAGCTGAACAGATTTCATGGATTGTAAAGGTATTTTGCAGTATATGGACTTGGAGGCCTATCAGGTGCCATCGTATTTGGGGTTTCCCTCAACGTATCAACTAGAAGACTAAGAGATAGACCCATGTGGCAGGGATGGCCGAACAAATACCAGGACCGTGTTAAGAGTCTTTAGTGCCAACCAAACACACTCACTAAAGGCTAGGCTCTTAGACAGTTAGGGAGAAGATGAGAGGAGGAGGGAGTGATTGAAAGATCCAAAATGAGACGCTGGAAACCAGATTGTCTGCCTTCAGTTTTGCCCAGTTTCCCAGCCAGAGTCTTCCAAAAGAAAACAGTATTTTTTAACTCCATTGACATTCTTACCGTGGTGGAAATATCCTGAAATTCAGCAGAAATTTGAATTTCTACATTGTTAAGCCTTAATGTATGACAAGGTTCTAATCCTACTGCCTCTGTCTTTCCAATGCCCCTTGATTTGGTAGTTGGTCGTAAATGTCCTAATGAGAATGTTTTTGTTAATTAGGATAGGAAGATATCCTAAAAATATGAAAATATCTTTACCACTTTTAAATATGCTTGCATTATAAACCTACTCACTGGAATAACCAGCTCCTCAAACATCATTAACTACTTATTTAAAAATTCATTTTTAACACTTTTATATTATATCAAGTTTTATTGCAACAGATGCTGAAATAAGCCTACCAGTTTCATGGGGATTTTAGTGACAAGATAGGGGAAATGTCTAGACTTCAGTTCTTTTCTCAGTACTTGAATTCAGGCCAACTGCAGGATATCAGCTTCTACATGTGTTCAAGCTCTCAGATTTTTTTGTTTTAAATGAAAGTTACATAGATTGGAACATCAATGCATTGGAGATATTTGAGGGAAAGAAAGAGGACAATAAAAGAATAAAAGTGAGTTCGTGGACTTCCCCCTAGAATCCTAGATTCCCTAAATGACATAAAATGTCATGTGGCTATGTGTGGCTAGATAGTGACATTTTGGACATAAATTGAATTCCCTGTTTGAAAGAAGAAGAGAGGTTTGTCCTAGAACAATAAAGCTTGCAAAAATGAAGTACTGTAAGCTGAACTGTATTTAAAATTCACTATATATATGTATAACTGAAAAACTTTGCTATACACTTGAAACCAATACAACATTGTAACTTAACTATACTTCAGTAAAGAAACATAAAAAATAAAGAAGATGAAAGAGAAAAAAATTCACACTACACATCTGTGCCATAAGGATTCAGGAGTTGTCCCCCACGTTGCCTTGTCAGTACTCATTTGACTTGTAGTGGGCATATGGCAGGGAGGCATCAGAGCATACCTGAGAGCACACACCACCTGGGAAGCAAGTGGAGATGGCAGTGGCAGGGGAATAATTAGGGTGGCCTTGAAGGGGAAGAGCATTACAGGGGATTGAGACTGTTCTCCATAGCCAATCACTGAGATTTACTGCAGTATGAGGAAGAGGTCAGGGACCAGCAGAGTGACTTAGGAAGAACCATCCAGGGATCTATTCTAACCCAAATGATCTGTAATTTGAGGGATCCAGTCTCTGAATGCTCCCCCAAATATACCATCATTTTTCACTAAGCAACATGGAATTTGCTACAAATGACTGTTCTGTTGATACGCAGAGGTCTAAAGTGCCTTCAATCTGATAACACTGTTCGGTAGGCTTTGAGACACCACTCAGCATGTGCATTTTTTAAGAGAAATTAAAATAGTTGCCTCAAAAGCTTTCAACAGAGGGGAAGAACTTCCCTGCACCCCTGTCTCTTTAGTTTATATCTCTAAGTTCCATTGTTCTGTGCATAGCTGTCTCTTGGGCCTTTTCAGAAAGCCTTGTCACCAAAGTTAAAAATACCTGCCAAACTGGATTCTAAGAAGAGCAATGCACATCTTTACTGACTTTTTTGCTTGTTTGTTTTCAGTTTTGCTAAATTGCAAGTACATCATTCTCTGCACAGCTGGACACTGTGCTCTTTCAAATATTTTTCCCTTCTCAGAAATTAAAAAAAAATATATATATATATATTTGCCAAATTATCTTTCACCAAAACATACCCCCCCAAAATCATTTTATTAATTTTTTTTATGCTTCATGGTGACAGATCTAACTTCAGAAACGTGTCACTAAAGGGCTAGATAACCTGGTATTACTTCAGACAGGCAGCCAACATGTTGGCCACAGGTTTTATTGTCCAGATCTGCTCAGTGAAACCCCACACCAACAGTGGCCATTACTCAATAGAGCTACGGATATTGTCAGAGAATCTAGAGACCATAAAAATCTGTATGTTGTATGCATAAATTTGCATATGGAATTAAAGAGGTCTTAACTTCAAGTGGGAAATTGTGACTTCGTGAACTTAATGCTTTGATCTCAGTGGTCATATCTGGACATCTGAAATTTACAACTGGTTGTGCCAAGATACTTGGGAAGAGTCGGGTAGGAGTGAGAACATTCTTAACAATTAGCAGGGGACTAAGCTTCAGGTAATATACATAAGCACAAATGGACAGAAAAGGTCTCTGCTGTTCTGTTTGTCTCCTTTTCCACGGGTACATGAGGCCAACAATTTAATTTTCTATTTTAATTAATCTGGTAGCCACAGTTCAACACTGGCTTGTGGTAGAGAAAGAATTGGACAGCTCTTTCTGACTTCGTATTTTTGTACTTTTCTTCTATCATATTGTCTTAATATGATAAACCATAACTACAATAAAGGAAAGAATTTGGAGACAATCCACATTAATTTTACAAGTACTTAGATCTCTCCCTCTCGAACCTCACAGGAGCTGCCTGAGTGATTGTTCATGGATACTGAAAATAGCCAATCATTTGTTATCCATACAAAGTTTTACTTAGAAGATAAACCTCCATAAACTTTCACCAAGGCAGTAGTCTCCTAGTCTATTTCCAGCCTGCTTACTGAGTCATGTTCTAAGTACAAATCTATTTCTCTATTGGTTGCCATAAATAAAACTTCCCAGCTTACTTAGTACAGTGGTTCCAAACTTTTTGATCTACTAACCCCTTTACACCCTTAAAAGTGATTGAGGATCTGCAAAAGCTTTTGCTTCTGTAGGTCAAATCTATATGTACTTACTGTATTAGAAACTAAAACAATTATTAATTCATTTAAAATACAACAGATTTATTATATAGTAACACAAATAACACATATTTATGAAAAATAATATCTTTTCCTAAACAAAAACGAAATAGTGAGCAGAGTGACCTTGCTTAATATTTTTGTAAAATGTTTAATGTTTAGCTTGATAAAAGTCAACTAACTGTCTGCTTCTGCATTCAACCTGTTGTGATATGTTGTTTTGTTTGAAAAATGTGACAAAAATCATACCTCACAGAGATATGTAGTTGGAAAATGAAGGAATATTTTAATAGTCTTTTTCAGATAATTGTGAATATCCTTCTTTGGTATTACACCAAATCTCAACAAATGGTAGTTTCTTACAGGGTAGTTGAAATGTATGATCTCAAGTGATGCCCATGACATTTAAATTAAAATCTATTTGTCTAACTTGCGCTTTAAAAGGAACTTGTACCCATGTGTGATCTTGTAATACCATGTTTTGATTATATGAAAAAATTGGTTCACTACGTTATACAGATATTCCAAAGGTTGATGCATTTCACTGTATAATATCAAGAAATCACATTCACTGATACCATCCCAAATCTCATTTTTTCTTAAAAAAAAATTGTTGTATACTGGGATGCTGTTAAGTTCATGATGGCAGATACAAGTTTTCCAAAATTCTAATTTTCTTTGAAATTTGTCATTGGCAACAAACACTATTAGTTATTTTCCTTACAATGACAGGTTCACTTTGTTCATTTTCAAGAAAATGCCTGCCAAACAAAACTCATTTCAACATTTTGGAACACCCTGAAAGAGTCTTGGGGACCCCAGAGGTCTATAGACCATCCTTTGAGAACTGCTGTCGCAGCTTTTAATAAGATCCCCTACAAGTTGCAGCCTACCTTCCAGCCCTACCATACCTCTAATCCTCTCTGGCCTAATCTAATCTATCTTTCCTCTCATCTGCTCTGCTCATTTTTTGGCCAAGATTCATGAACTCTTTCCTGATATTTTTTCCATGTATTATTAAAATATTATTAAGATAATCCCTCCTTGAGTTGTCACTATATATATCGTGTACTTTCTTTTAGCGTTGACCTTGCGTAGTTTCATTTGTTTATATACCTGTCTCTTCCTTTTAGACAGTTAGTTGCTCAAACACTGGGACTCAGTCTTGTTAGTATCTATATCAGAAAGTAAATACTAGATCTACCAATTATTAGCTTGAACAAGTTTTTTAACCACTCTGTGTCTGATTTCTCACCTATAAAATGGAATACCATTACTTACTCCACAGAGGACTGAAAGAGAAAATGCATATATCAGCTCAAAATACTGTTAAGTATGATCATTATTACTACACGTTTTTGAGGGATTACCCCGTTGATGAGGTATTTCCTGTTTTAATATCAAAAGGATTAGTTATAATTGAGTCTATAGCGTTGTCTGAGTTTACAAGGGTTTCTTGTCTTGTATTTTTTATTTAGGGCCTAAATTCTAGACAATGATTTATTTGGGTAATTTTTGATCTATCGTGAGTTCTGTTTGGTAAGCAAACATTTTCAGGTTAGATACTTCTGTCACTGTGTTTATTCTGTGAAGTACCATATTTTAAGCACATGTATGTGGTTCAGGCCCTTACTGATGCAGTCATTCTAGACCCTGTCCTCTCCCTGACCAAGAAATCTCTCACATTACTCCTCAACTCTCCTCCCTACTGCTACCATTTCAGGGTTCATCCTTATCCCTTCTCTTCTGGACTTTTCCAAATAGTCTCCAGTCTCTCTCACCTACAATTTAACCTCCATTCAGATTCTGGAGAGTGCAAATTCTTCATAAAATGTTAATATGACTAAAAACCTATCTTAGCTACTTGTCACACACAAGATGAAGTCCAAACTCTTTGGGGTGGGTATTAAGGCTCTTTATATTCTCACCTCTTTATTTCTTGCTAAACTGACTTCTTATTCATTCTCTTAGCCCTACCCCACCTCTCATGCACCTGCTGTGTTGAGCAACTTGCAGTTCCTAGAATATGATATATCTATATTTATTGGCTCCAATTTTTTTTCTATTTCTAGGCTATCTTTCTGAAAATTACCACTGAGTCTTCCAGACTCAGCTCTTTTCTGCTCTGGTGTCATTCTGCTATGACTTTCTCCTCTCCTGTTTTTTTAGGCTCTGTATCCTATGTTATAGCCCACACAGTACTTTGTTACCTCTATTTGTGTTTATATCTGTCTTCCTTCATACACTAAGACATATTCACAGAACCTGCCAGTCATATGATCTAACAAGAGAAACTGTTCCCCCTCAGTCCCTGCTATATAGAGATCTATGACTTGGACCACTAATTCTGTTCTCCTGGCAAGATCTTCAGACCAGCTGACAGGAAGACAGCAAATCCAAAGGATGCTCTGTGATCTGTGACTTAGGACCAATGGCATACCAAGTGTGAACGTTTGAGATAGGCTGAACAGGTTCTCCTGCCAAATTGAGTTGGAAAGAACTGAGACATAAAGTGAAGTTGAAAGAATTTCTAGGAGTACTTATATGAGTCCCCTCCATATCCACTCATCTGCTTCCATCTGTGTACATACACCCTGCCTCCCTACCTTTATCACAGGTGTACTAACTGACCATTCTTACTTAAGGCCAACCTCTCCACTGGAGCACTCAATCCTAGCCTCACTCATTTATTGGAGAACACCAGTCTAGCAGTTCTCTCCTACCTTATCTTTTTCCCCTTCTGATAAATCATTCTTATTGGCATACAAATATGCTGTAATTTCTTCACTCTAAATATATATAAATATTTTTCTCCTGAATCTACATGTAGCTCCCTTTAGCTACTGTCCTATTTCTCATCTCTCTTCTGTGGAAAAATTTTCTGGAATAAAATAATCTCTAATAGATACAATCATAGAGTTCTCTACTTTCCTGAACCTGCTCTAATCAAGCTTTTACTCCACCACTGCAGAAGTTAAATTTTGGTCATCTTCTTCCTTGACAATTCAGAGGTATTATACTGGTAGTCAAGTCTTCTACCTTCAAATACTTTCTTCACGTGTCCTTCAGGAGATCACACTCACCTGAGTGGCCCTCTACCTCACTTACCCTCCTTTGGAGCTTCTGTTTTCTCCTTGTCTTCACGCATCAAGGTAATTATTTTTTCTGTCTGTACTGGCTCTGTTAGTATACTTGAGTCAGGTGATTCTATAATACACCTAGACACTGATGATTCACATATTTTAATCTCCAGTTCACACTACTGCCCTCAACTCCAGACTCCAAATGCCTCCTAGATACACCCAACTGCATGTCTCCCAGCCTCTGCATTTCTCTCTGCCAACAATAATTTTATTAATGCAGTAGCCAGAGTAATCCTTTTATAAAGTTAGTCAAAGGCTATTATCCTTCCTTTGTAGCCCTCTCAAGGGACCTCAATGTCCCTACAGGATCTGTTCTGCCTCTTCCCTGTTATCTCGCAGACTTCATCTTCTACTATCTTTCTCCTCTGTCTCAGGACTCCCATCAAGCATGCTCCTGACTCAGGGGTTTTATGCTTGTTCTTACGTCTCCCTGGAATTCTCTTCCCTTAAATATTTCCTAGGGTTAATCATATTCCCTTCAGAACTCTGCTCAAAGTTACCCCACCCCAGCGCTTAAAAACTCTCCTGCCTTTTGTTAATGGAGTTGAACTCAGTTCTGTACTGAAGTCCTCTCCCCTATTGCAATAACTCAAATAATACTTGTCATTTTTTAATGTACCCAGTGAAATTTCTGTTTTACGTCCCTGTACTTTCTTTTTAACATTTCACGTACTGTGCCTGTACATATTATACTTCTGGAAATTTGTTGTGTGGGTAAGTGGATGCAAAGCCTCATAAAAGCTAAAAATTTGAGAGGGTAGGAAAGAGGAATAGAAGATAAAGACTTCAGTAGACAGAGGGAGAATGAAAGAGTATATGCTTAGAGAGTAGGCAGAGGGAAGGAAGGGGAGAGTGAGAGAGCAAAGCAGAGATGACCTGTGGGCTGCCTCTGTCAGTTCCTGGTTCACATATATATATTTTATGTATATGTATATATACACACACATATACACTATTCGAAAGTATCAGAGTGGGGCTTCCCTGGTGGCGCAGTGGTTGAGAATCTGCCTGCTAATGCAGGGAACACGGGTTCGAGCCCTGGTCTTGGAGGATCCCACATGCCACGGAGCAACTAGGCCCGTGGGCCACAACTACTGAGCCTGCGCGTCTGGAGCCTGCGCTCTGCAACAAGAGAGGCCGCGATAGTGAGAGGCCTGTGCACCGCAATGAAGAGTGGCCCCCGCTTGCCACAGCTAGAGAAAGCCCTTGCACAGAAACGAAAACCCAACACAGCAAAAATAAAGTATTTAATTAATAAATTCCTACCCCCAACATCGTCTTAAAAAAAAAAAAAGTATCAGAGTATGTATGTATAGTGTATATATGGAATGTATAATCAGGATATATATTATATATAAGTAGCATATAACAGTAAATATATCCTTACAGTACACCTGCTTCTTCTTAAATTTAGTTGCGTGAATTTTCTAAATCACTGATCCTAGCTACTAGATGAGACCAATTGGAATTCTCCATTCCTGTGATCTCTTATACAAGAACCCATCTTTGAATCTGGAGTGCCTGGCATTGTACCTACTGCATATCAAGCATTCACTGGCCAACTTTTAAATTAAAATATAAATATGTCAAGTCTTACTTTTCTACTACCCTCATAAGTAAGTCTTCTGTTTATGAGAAGATTATGGACAAAATATATCCTCCGTGGTTAAGATTGAAAAGAGAGTTATTTAATTGTCTTACCTTGCGATAGAAATATTAACTTCAAATACCAGCAGAAACAAATCAAGTTCTCTTGGAGTTGGCCGTTGTTAACTGAGGCCTCCACCAATTTCTGGTTGTTAGAAGTCAGACTTGAGGCAACTTAGTAAACCTCTAGACCTACTAATGAAAGAAAAATATATTTAGATTTCAAGTTTCAATTTCATTATTACTTCTTTACATTTTGCCAACATAGAATGCATGGTTTTGCTGGAAAATCCAATCAAAGCTCTCAGAGGAAACAGCCAATAAATATGTAGTATAGAGATGCATTTTCCCTTTGTTTGAATGACCCCTTTACCCTATGGCTTTTTCCAATTCTGGAAAATTTCTGGAAAATTCTTTTTCCAATCTTCCAACCAAACACATACAGCTCGTTAAACAGTCTTATTGAAATTTCATTGAAGTTACCATTGTCCTCATATGGCAGCAGATCTTGTTGCCTTTTCGTACGTATTTTCAATCTAGGAGGCAGAAAGTTGTTCTGCAGAGCTTCATATGCAATCTTTTGCCAGTTGATAAACTCTGTGTCGGTTCACCACAAAACAGGACTGCCCCCCCTCAGAATATGAAAGTCTTTCATATACTTCTGTTTTGACCTCCAAAGCAAAACAGCAGGTATCTAAAGGATTCTTAAATCCCCCATGCTAATTATTATAGCAGTTTGGTTGAACAGGGAGATAGATTTTATGCTTCTATTTTATCGATCTCTTTCCGTTGAACAACTTCTTGTGTGAAATATTTCTTTCTTTAAGCAGTCAAGTGAGATGTGAGGCAAGCATCTGTTTTTGCCTCTCATTCAGGGCTTCTTTTTTTTTTTTTTTTTTTTTTTTGCGGTACCCAGGCCTCTCACTGCTGTGGCCTCTCCCGTTGCGGAGCAACAGGCTCCGGACGCGCAGGCTCAGCGGCCATGGGCCACGGGCGCAGCCGCTCCGCGGCATGTGGGATCCTCTCGGACCGGGGCACGAACCCGCGTCCCCTGCATCGGCAGGCGGACTCTCAACCACTGCGCCACCAGGGAAGCCCTCATTCAGGGCTTCTTAAGGACCAGGTCCAAAGGGATGAGTATCGAATGATTCATGATAAGACTAAAGATATGGAATTTACTTCTTTTTCTAAGGTCTGAATGTCAAAGCCAAATTGAGATTCTTAAGGCAGTCTTCAGCTATAGAGCTATAAAGAACAATGCTCTCTACCCAATTCTCAGCCAGTTAGGCCTGCCCCAGCTAAATGCTAAATACAAACCCAGTACAGATTACATGAAGAGAAGCCCGAGGGGATGTGTTCTGCAAAGGGGTCAAATACAGCAGTTCAAATCTGTCTCACAGTGTCCTGGTTGCTTAGAAAAGTGTAGTATATTGAGTGTTATGGATGGTCCAGTGGGACTACAATGTGTTTTATTCTGCCCCTATTATGTAAAAGGATTCAGGGAAGGTTGGAAACAAAATATAAATCACCCACTTGGGTGCATGCACACACATGCATTTAATTATCTAATGATCTGCTTTCATTTGACAAAAGCAGAACTATTCAATGTTAAAGATTGCATGACCCCTCAGGAGACAAGGTTTGGAACATCATTTATTAACGTTACAGTGAAATGCTTAAGTATTTCATGTTTTCATGATCTATGGGAAATGTGATCAGATGGCAGCAATAAAATCTGGATTTTCCTGATCCTCACTCCAAGATCTTATTTTTCTTACTTGTCTTACTTTAGCTTTTAATTATATTTAACACTTATTATTACATATTCACAAGTAAGTAGGGCCTATAACCTGCTGAGACATGTTCCATCTGTCCTTCCCTAGGAGAGTTTGTTCTGACATTTCAAGTAAACTGTTTAGATGTCTTTTCCACTTTTCAATCTGGGGAAAAATTATGGGAAACTTGTAGTCTGATTCAAGATTTGGATAACTGTAAAATCTCCCAGAAAATATGGCTTGCTTAAAAGTTTAAAATATCTTATTCATTGCAATTACAGTTAGGAGGAATTTAATTGAACTGTGATAACTGCTATTTAATAAGTATTATTATAATTTGTACTACTAAGGAAAATATGGTAATCAGGCTTAGAATATGATGTGTGGTCCTGGTTAACATTCTGGAAATTCCTGAGTCTTGAGCAAGTAGTTGAGGCTATAGCGACTGATATGCAGAAAAGTCTTAGGACCATGTATCTGGGAAGTAAAAATATGGTCAATAATTTAAATTCTTATATCACACATCATACACAAATATATTGATGTCTCTGTTCTATACACTGAAGGAGTGCAATATTGGTGCAGAAAATGAAAAGTCTGCTAAATTCCCTACTGAAGTCAAGTTTTTCTTGATGATAGACCAATGAATGATAGTATTTTTCTGGTGGTTCATTCAGTTTCTGTTAGTCATTTAAGACAGCTTAAAGGAGCTCAGGCTTACTAAGGAAAGTGTGATGGATATGTTCTGGGAGTTGTAGACCTATGTTATTAATACCAAAGTAAGTAAACAGTGTAGTCAGAGATATTAGAACTCTCTCAAAAATGCTCAAGGGCTTCCCGTTACTTTTAGAATAGTTGAACTCCTTAACATGGCCTTTATCTCCCAAATCACTTCCTATGCTTTTCTTCTTGGTCACTTTGCTCCAACTACATGGGTCTTTTAAGTTCTTGGTCATTTCAAGACTTTTCTTCAGGTTTCTGTCTAGGCTCCTCTCTCTGTCTGGGCTGCTCCTGCCCTGCTCTCTGCATGGCTGTCTCCTCTCATCCTTCAGGCCTGGTGTAAGTATTGTAGCCACACTGTGGTTTTCCCTAACCCCTTATCTAAGCAGGCTTTTTATGTCAGTTTCTACTCTTTTTCTTTGCATATTAGCTTCATTAGCACAATTCATAATCATATACTTACCTATTTATTTATATATAAATATCTTTCTTTTCCCATTCTAAATTATAATCTTGATGAGAACCACTATATTAAAAATTCTAGTATGTAGTAGGGGCTCAATAAATATTTTAAGAATAAATGTGAAAGAAAGGAAGTCAAAAAAAGAGGGTTGCAGACCAATATCACTGATGAACAAAGAGGCAAAAATCCTTCACAGTATGTTAGCAAACTGAATTCAGTAATACATTAAAGGGATCATATGCCATGATCAAATGGGATTTATATGAGGGAAACAAGGATGGTTTACTATCTACAAATCAAACAATGTGATACACCACATTGACAAATTGAAGAATAAAAATCAAACGATCATCTCAATAGATGCAGAAAAAGCTTTTGACAAAATTCAACATCCATCTACGATAAAAACTCTCAACAAAGTGGGTATAGAGGGAATATCCCTCAACTTAATAAAGGCCATATATGGCAAGCCCATAGCTTACATTGTATTCAGTGGTGAAAATCCTATCCTATCCTCTAGGATCAGGAAAAAGACAAGGATAACCAATCTCACCACTTTTATTCAACATAGTATTTGAAGTCCTAGCCATAGCAATCAGACAAGAAAATGAAATGAAAGGAATCCAAAATGGTAATGAAGAATTACAGCTATCACTATTTGCCAATGACATGATATTATATTTAGAAAATCCTAAAGATGCCACCCCAAAGCTACTAGCATTCATCAAGAAATTTGGTAAAGTTGCAGGATACAAAGTGAATATACACAAATCTGTTGCATTTCTATACACTAATAATGAACTATCAGAAAGAGAAATTGAGGAAACAATCCCATTTAATTGCCTCAAAAAGAATAAACTACCTAGCAATAAATCTAACTAAGAAGGTAAAAGGCCTGAACTTGGAAAACTATATAAATCACTGATGAAAGAAATTTAAAATGACACAAACAGATGGAAAGATATATCATGATCATGGATTGGAAGAATTACTATTGTTAAAATGACTGTACTACCCAAGGAAATCTACAGATTCAGTGCAATCCCTATCAAAATATCAGTGGAATTTTTCATAGAACTAGAACAAATAATTCTATAGTTAGTATGAAAACACAAAATTCCCCAAATAGCCAAAACAACCTTGAGACAGAAGAGCAAAGCTGGAGGTATAGCACTCCCTGATTCCAAACTATACTACAAAGCTACAGTAATCAAAACAGTATGGTACTGGATCAAAAAAAAGACACATGGATCAATGGAACAGAATAGAGAGACCAGAAATGAACCCACACTTATATGGGAAGTTAATCTATGACAAAGGAGGCAATAGTATACAACAGAGAAAAAGCAGCCTCTTCAATAAATGGTGTTGGGAAAAGTGGACAGCTCCATGCAAAAGAATCAAGATAGGGCTTCTCTGGTGGCGCAGTGGTTGAGAGTCCACCTGCCGATGCAGGGGACACAGGTTCGTGCCCCGGTCCGGGAAGATACCATGTGCTGCGGAGCAACTGGGCCCGTGAGCTATGGCCACTGGGCCTGCATATCTGGAGCCTGTGCTCCGCAACGGGAGAGGCCACAGCAGTGAGAGGCCTCCGTACCACAAGAAAAAAAAAAAAAGAAGATAAACTACTTTCTCACATCATGAGCAAAAATAAATTCAAAATGGATTAAATACTTATATGTAAGATCTGAGGCCATTTAAAAAAATGGTCATGAAGAACTTAGGGGCAAGATGGAAAGGAAGACACAGACCTACTAGAGAATGGACTTGAGGATATGGGGAGGGCGAAGGGTAAGCTGGTTCAAAGTGACAGAGTGGCATGGACGTATATACACTACCAAATGTAAAATAGATAGCTAGTGGGAAGCAGCCACATAGCACAGGGAGATCAGCTTGGTGCTTTGTGACCATCTAGAGGGGTGGGATAGGGAGGGTGGGAGGGAGGGAGACGCAAGAGTGAAGAAATATGTGGACATATGTATATGTATAACAGATTCACTTTGTTATAAGGCAGAAACTAACACACCATTTTAAAGCAATTATACTCCAATAAAGATGTTTTTAAAAAAAAAGTTCTAGAAGAAAACATGGGTAGTATGCTCTTTGACATCAATCTTAGTTATAATTTTTTTGGATATGTCTTCTCAGGCAAGGGAAACATAAGCAAAAATAAACAAGTGGCACTACATCAAACTAAAAAGCTTCTACACAGTGAAAGAAACTATCAACAAAACAAAAAGGCCACCTACTGAATGGGAGAAGATATTTCCAAATGATATTATCTGATAAGGGGTTAATATCCAAAATATACAAAGAACTCATGCTACTCAACATCAAAAAAACAACTCAATTTAAAAATGGGCAGAGGATCTGAATAGACATTTTTCCAAAGAAGACATACAGATGGACAACAGGCACATAAAAGATGCTCAGCATCACTAATCGTCAGAGAAATGCAAATCAAAACCATGGTGAGATATCACCTCACACCTATCAGAATGGCTGTTATCCAAAAGACAACAAATAACAAGTGTTGGTGAGGATGTGGAGAGAAGGAAACCCTAGGCGCTATTGGTGGGTTGTAAATTGGTACAGTCACTACGGAAAACAGTATGGAGATTCCTCAAAGAATTAAAAATAGAACTACCATTTAATCCAGCAATTCCACTCCTGTGTATATTTCTGAAGAAAACGAAAACACTAATTAGAGAAGATATATGTACCCCCGTGTTCATTGCAGTACTATTTACAATAACCAAGGTATGGAAGTAACATAAGTGCCCATCAACAGACAAAGGGAAAAAGAAGAGATGGTATATATATATGTGTATATATATGTGTGTGTATATATATATGTAGTGCAATATTGTTCAGCCATAAAAAGAGAATGAAATTTTGCCATTTGTTACATGGATGAAACCAGAGGGTATCATGTTAAGTGAAACTAGTTAGAGAAAGACAAACACTGTATGATTTTACTTATATGTGGAATCTGAAAAACACAACAAATGAACAAGTATAACAAGCCAGAAACATAGTTGTAGATACAGAGAACAGGTGATTACCATAGGAGAGGGGTGTGGGGGGAGGAAAGAGTAGGTAAGGATGATAAGAGGTAACAAGTTCCAGTTGCAAAATAAATGAGTCATAGTTATGAAATGTACAGTGTGGGGAATATAGTCCCTAAGTATATCACATCTTAGTATGGTGACAGATTGTACCAGGACTTAATTATGGTGATCGTTTTGAAATGTATAGAAATATCAAATCACATAGTGTTGTAGGTCAATTATACTTCAAAAACAAACAAATGAACAAACAAACTCATAGAAAAACATCAGATCTGTGGTGACCAGAGGTGGAGAGTAGGGAGAGGGGGCGTTGGACAAAGGCAGTTGAAAGGTACAAACTTCCAGCTATAAGATGAATAAATACTAAGGATGTGATGTACAACATGATAAATATAATTTACACTGCTGTATGTTATATATGAAAGTTAATACAGTAAATTCTAAGAGTTCTCATCGCAAGGGAAAATATATTTTTCCTGTTTCTTTAAATTTTTATCAATATGAGATGATAAATGTTTACTAAACTTATTATGTTAATCATTTCATGGTGTATGTAAGTCGAATCATTATGCTGTACATCTTAAACTTGTACAGTGCTGTATGTCAATTATATCTCAATAAAACTGGAAGAAAAAAGGAAAGGAAGTGGTCACAAAAAATTTCGCAGATATGGTAACATTTTTCTTATTTATCAGTATCAATCCCATGATTTCTGATAGCTGTTTTTTTTTCCTCTGTGAAGAAAATTCTTCCAAACAAAGGGCAAGGAACTAATATCCAGGCTAGCACTAAAACACTAAAAAAGCTCTCTCAGAAAGATTAGACCGATCTATTTTACTGTCTATCTATCTACCTCCCTCCCTCTCTTTATCTCCATTTGGGGTACACTTGTAAGGATATTGAACTATAATCATCTTTTTCTAATCATTGTGGAACAACAAATGTTTGTGAAACGATTCCCTGCCACAAGGCAGGAGAGAAAGGACCCTAAAAGGAGAGAAAGAAAGATGGTTAAGGTTTATCACTTTAGTCACTTTGAAATAAGTGAAAAGAAGAAGAGACCACTTCTACCTGATCGTTATTTACCTTGTAATCCTTTACTTTTTGAAAATTCCACCCATAACAACTTTAATCCATCCCAGTGTAGGAAATGTGATCCACCAAATTCTTATTTCTCTCTTTTAGAGTGAAATAAGGGAAGGAAGAAGTGGTGAGAAACCATACTCTTTCTAGAGTATGTCTAGCAACCCTTTTGCACTTGAAGAAATGGAAATGGAAAGCGAGTTGTGCTAAATCATGTATCTATTTGTGCATTCTATCTTCAAATCCACTTCTCCTTCCACCAACACAACCATGTCTGGTATTGCTGTAGAAAATCTGGGTTTGACATAAATATACACAAAAATTTCCAACATTAAAAAAAAAATTTCCAGCATAAAAATAACTTAAAATAATAGAAGTGAAATTTTTATTAGGAAGAAGATAAGGTAGTTATTGCAAGGATTTTTCATTATACATTAGAATAAAAGAAGGTACAAAAATGCATTTATTACTCCTGAGTCCTTGGTAATTAATGTTTGAGGATTTGACAGGTAAGGAAGGTCATTTCTTAGTCTAAGTGTGCCAAATCACACTGATTTCTGTTGTGGACCCCTGACCTCATAGGGCAAGAAATTTCCGCAAACAGATACTCCATACTTGAAGGTAGTTAGAAACTTCAGGTTGCTTGGCATCTAGCAAAGCAAAATATCTAGAACATTGATTTGTAAAAGAATCTAGATATTTAGGGATTATGTAGTCTAAATCTCTACTTAAAGTTGTCAGAAATTGTGTTTTTCTGATGAAATAGATATTTATAAATTCACAGTACCTTTCTCCCTTTTAAAAGTTGTCTGAAATTTTAGAAAACATTAAAAACTGTGACGTTAGCATATCCTAGTTATATAGGGTATGCTCTTGGCATTGTTTTGTGTAAGTTTAGTCTGTTACTTCACTGTCCTTTATATTTTAATATATAAACCTAAATTACAATTTCCTTGTGCTCCTGCTTTTTTTCTCTTTTATAGTAAATGGCTTCATAGTTCTTTGTAAAAATCCAATCATCTCTCTTGTCCATATAAACCATTTTCTCAGAAGAAGTTTGCTTTGAAAGCTCACATCATTCTTGAAAAATTCTGCTTGTCTCTCCCTTGTAGTTGAAGGTAAACTGTTGTATTTCTTGGAAAACAAAACTACTGAAATCCTAGCTTGTAAGTCAAATAGTAGGACACAGTGACTCTTCAATGTGAAAGGTCATTTCATCATACCTGATTAGATGAGATATGTAACATCTGGATAATTGAAGTAAAACCTAAATAACAAACCAGTTGAATTTCAGTAAAATTTTGGAGAAAATTGTGTAAGTTGTCCTATATGGAACAAATTAAATGCCATCTTTAAGTGGCCTGTTTTTATATCAACAGAGCAGAATAGGGTTATGTAGTGAACTAAAAAACAAAAATGAGTCACAGTGCTAGTTTTAAAAGCCCACATGTTATTGAAATATAAAGACGGCTGTATAATTTCCAAAAGCTACCAAGTATTTGTTTCTAGAAATCAAGGGACCCCTTGGCTACTGAACTGGCTTTCCTGGAAGCAAAATGTGGAAGTGTTTAGGAATCTCTTATATTTGTTTAAAAACTTGATGCTATTTTATAAAGAAGTTTACAGTCGTTCAAAAGAGGTTGAAAAAATAAAAAAAGAAATAGATGCTGTTAGAGAAGCATGAGTTGGATTATACTGAGATTTTCAGGCCTGAAATGGGAAGGGGAAAAAGTACACAGTGCAGATTATCTATGGAAAATGAGAAACCTGGTATCAAGGATTTTGCTATAAGTGGCTGGTTGCCATGGTAGCAAGAAGTAAATGTAGATACTAATGGGGAGCAAAATACCATGTAATGGTATCAGACAGGATCAGAGTGGCAGGAGAGAGTTTTGTTTTCCTTCTGATTAGGAAAGAAAAAAAAAGTGAAGAGTGAGGTTGGCTGGGGGCAGATTCTAATGCAACTGAAACAAATCCAAAGTAATCAGTGTATTACTGCAGGCTTATGGGGAGAGCCAGGTCCAGCGAGAGACTCCTACTCCAAGCTACTAGTGATGGGCTACCTCATAACCATCCTCTAGATGGGGGAGAAAGACAAGGGCTGAACAGTTGGATCCTGGATTTGCTATGCCTCTGGATTTAATACAGATGGTCTCATATATGAGTTTTGTACACATATATTTGTGTCTTTATTTTTTTCAGAAGTAGTTATACTTTTAAATTTTAGGCATGAGTGGATGAATGATGCATCAGTAATAACTTTTTCTGAGAAAAAATGTAAATTTAACTTTTAATATATTATGCATACAAGTTGTTTAAGAAAAAATAAAATGTGAAAAGCTAGGATTTATTTTGTTATGACAGAAGTTCTGTACATACACATAACACCGTCTAATGCAAAATATAAATTGTAATCTAGATTAGCATCAAGCAATTTCACATACTGTGTTTTTTATTTGCTCTTCAGATTCCTTCAGATTTCCTGAACTGTCATCCAAATGGGAATCTTACCACTCTGCTCTCTCTCAGAATCCTTCCCTCTCTACTCCTCCCTCATGCCCCTCACCCAGCCCTGCTCCTCGGTACAAGGAACGAGCGTGAGGGCCTAGTGCTTCTTCAAGAATCACTGGCCTCCTCCCACCTTCTGAAGTTAGAGAATGTAGCTCTTTCTGGAAGTTTCTGGAAGCAGCTCTTTCTGAAAGTTTGCACTTTCCAAAACACCTTTCCCCATGAGAAACTTTGTCCTCCTTTGGCCAAAAGCCCTGTGCTCAAATGGAAAAGAAGAGCGATCCTTTTGGTGTTAACATGTGCATATAACCAGAGAGGCAGTGACTAATGCAAGGGTTTTGCTTTGGCCCATTTTGTCTCACTGTGCCACGAGGGACACCTCCTAACCATCTGTCTGTTTCTGAGATTCTTGCCTTGTTCAAAGACACTTGGTCATATAGGCAAGCATATACACAATCAATTCCGGTGTGCAGTTTCCTTGCTAAAGCATGAGCACTCTCGTAGGGGTTTGTCTTCCAAGAGGCAGTCCCTTTTTGAAATTTTTGCAAAAGTACCACCTAGACTTGTTAGCAGTGACTCGGTGAGCTGCTGGTCGCAAGTGGGGTACTTCTCCCCAGATACAGTTTGAAGCAAGGATAGACAGACCTAGGTATGGATGTTATTGTATCTAGAAATCCTACAGGAATCTGGGCATTTTTCTTCAGCAGCAGTAGAAGCCATAAAATGATAACAATAGGGCTTCCCTGGTGGCGCGGTGGTTGAGAGTCCGCCTGCCGATGCAGGGGACACAGGTTCGTGCCCCGGTCCGGGAAGATCCCACATGCCGTGGAGTGGCTGGGCCCGTGAGCCATGGCCACTGAGCCTGCGCGTCCGGAACCTGTGCTCCGCAACGGGAGAGGCCACAACAGTGAGAGGCCTGCGTACCGCAAAAAAAAAAAAAAAAAAGATAACAATAAATAAATATCATTCATTCAGCACTTACTATATACCTTCCTCTGTGCTTTATCTGAATGATCTCAAGATCTCATTTAATTCTTAAAATAAACTTGTGAGATGTGGTTTGACTCCTCAAGTTTCAAATAAGGCTTAGGAAAATTAAGTACCTCATCCAAGGACAAACTTCTAGTAAGCGGAAGAAACAGGATTTCCTCTGAGGGCTGACTGAGGCCAACAGCAGGACTCTTAACGCTTTGCTTTCCTGATGCTTCCAAGTGATACAAAACCAAACTTCTAAGAACTCGCCCTTCAAAAGTGCCAGTGACTAAAGTGCTGTGAGAACATCATAGTCCCAGAAACAGTGTATCCGTGGATGTCTGCTTGAGAGATGACACTTGTTAAGAATGGAATAAGATCAGAATTCTCCTCAGTCATATGTATTTATGTATAAAGTTAATGGTAAACGAAGACCATATAGTCATCTAGATAAATGATGCCCCCCTAAAAAGATCAGCCAACTTCAACACTCATTCTCTCTAGCTCCTACCCACACACAAACACAGAACAGGAAAGCTAAAAGAAACATAAAATATTTTTTGAGCTAGAGGTAAAATAAAGCAATATATGTGTAGTCAGTTTCTGAACTGACTTGTGTTGCTCAGTAATACATGGTCTTGATCCTTGTGTCTTTTATTGTCTTAAATAATTTAGTATAAGTCCTCCAGTTGTGTTCTGCATTTTAAAATTGTTTTGAGACTTCTAGGTCCTTTACACTTCCAGATAAAATTTGGAATCATCTTCTCAATTTCTACAAAAATAATTGAATTATTATTGGGGTTGTATTATTTATATATATAAACATAAATTTGAAGAGAAATGATATCTTAACAATGCGCCTTTCAATCTGTAACCATGATATGCACTTCCATTTATTTAATTTCTCTGACCAATCTTTTGTAGATTTCAAAATATAACTGTCATACATATTTTGTTAATTCATGCTCAGTATTTGATGTTTGTTGGAATGTTTGCTTATTGTTTGTTAAAAATGGCAGGGCTTCCCTGGTGGCGCAGTGGTTGAGACTCCGCCTGCTGATGCAGGGGATACGAGTTCGTGACCCGGTCCGGGAGGATCCCACATGCCACGGAGCGGCTGGGGGCCCGTAAGCCATGGCCGCTGAGCCTGTGCATCCAGAGCCTGGGCTCCGCGACGGGAGAGACCACAACAGTGAGAGGCCAGCGTACCACAAAAAAAAAAAAAAAAGGTAACTGGCATGTTTTATAATTTTTTGCTAGCAAATGAAACTACAGTTGTTTTTTGTATATCAACTGTGTATCCTGTGTTCTTTCTAATTTACTTATGGTTTCTAGCAATTTTTTATGGATGTCCTAGGAGCGTCTTCAAATCTGATATTATTTCCAAATTAAGAAAATTTCATTTCTTCCATACAAATTTATATGCCTTTCATTTCTTTCTCCTGCTTTATTGCACTAGATAGGACCCACAGAACAATGTTGAATAGAAATGGTGAGAATAAAACTCCTTTCCTTATTCTTGATTTTAGGGGAAAAGCATTCTGTAGTTCACATTTAAATATGATGTTAGCTCTAGGTTTTCATACATATCCTTTCTTAGGTTGAAGAAGTTTCTTATATTCCTGATTTACTGAGAAGTTTATCATAAGTGGGTATTGAACTTTATCAAATGATTTTTTAGTATATGATCCTATTTGGAAAGGCATAAGGCTTTTATTTTTTTAGAATGTTTATGTGATAAATTATTTTGATTGGTTTTTGAATGTTAAACAACCTTATATTCATTTAACAAACTTATTTGGACATAATGTATTACCCTTTTAATATTTTGCTGAATTCAATTTGCTAGTAATTTGTAAGGGTTTTGCACCTATGTTTAGGAGGCATGTATCGTTCTCTTGCTTTCTTTGCTTGTAATGTCTTTGGCATCAGGATAATGCTGACCTCATACAATAAGTTGAAAGAGATCTCCTCCTCTTCTGTTTTCTGGAAGTTTGCATAGATTTGGCATCATCTCTTCCTTAGGTGTTTGGTAGATGCCACTGAAGGCATCTAGTCCTGGGGTTTTTTCAATGTGGGAAGGCTTTTAACTATGAATCTAATTTATTTAAGAGATACAGGGTCATATAGGTTATCTGTTTCTTCTTGGATGAACATTGGTGGTTTGTATCTTTCAAAGATTTTGTCCTTTTCACTTAAATTGTCAAAATTATTGGCATAGAGTTGATGAAAATATTTTGCTATTATAATTTTAAAATGTCTGTAATATTTGGAAGGATAATCCCCCCTTTTACTTCTAGTATTGTAATTTGTATCTTTTCTCCTTTTTAAAAATAAGTGTGGCTAGAGGTATGTGAATTTTATTGCTCTTTCAAAGAAACAACTTTTGGATTTTTTTTGTTTTGTTTTCTGTTTTAGTGCTTCTTCTTGCTTTAAGTTTAATTTGCTTTTCTTTTTCTAGATTGTAAATATGGGAAGTTAGATTATGAATCTTAGACCTTTCATATTTTCTGATACAAGCGCTTATGGTATAAGTTTTTTTTCTAGGTGCTATCTTAGCTGAATTAAATATATTTTGATATTTGTGTTCTAAGTCACTCAATCCAAAATATTTTTTGACGCCCAGGTTCAAAACTAGGAATCATCTTTGATCTCTTTCTTAACTCTTTCTAATAGCTGATCAGTTTTCAAATCCTCTCAGTTCTACCTTGGAAATATTTATTAGTCATAGTGTCTCCCTATTGCCAATGTCACCACCCTGGCCAAGGCCCAATTATGTTCACCACTGGTCTCTTACAACACCTTTAAATCATTTTTCCATTCACCCATTTTTCCTCATTCACTTCATCTTGTCCATTGATATGTCTAATAATTAAAAATGAAAACAGTAAGCAACTGGTTTTTGCAGGGCTATACTTAGATTAACGGCAAATGAATCAAAAACCCTAACATTTAAGAAATCTGATCATGTTCATTCCCTTTCCCCCAAATATTAAAGACATTGATTTCTCCCTAAGTAGTTCCAATTCTTTCTTATAATATTAAAGGCCCCTTCATGCAGCTATGGAGCCCCTTTTTTTTCCCCTCAAAGTATCTTTATTTTCAAATCCGATATTCAAAAGTACTAGGTACATAGAGCAAATTGAATCTGCTACAAGAAAAATAAACAGGCTTCCAGAGACACCATGGCCAGATCTCCTTACCTCTCCCACAAAACTCTCTCCCTTCCACCCCCCCTGACCAGAAGCAACTGGGTCCCAGTCTCATCTCAGCTGAGCCCAGCTCGGCCTCGCTGCCTGTCTCAACACCGCTTTCATGCTTCAGATCAAAAGTCTGGTTTGGTTTTGTCCGCTTGCCTGAGGGTGGAGAACAGTTAAGACTGGGAACATACCACCACTTATGGAAGAACTTTCAGTGTCTTTTTTGTAATTGGAAGTTCTTGAGGAACAAATGATGTATGTTAAATCTCTTTGAAAATCATGAATTAATATTCCAAAATTAGGACTTATTGGTATTAGGCCTTAGCAAACAGAATTTGGCTCTTTATAAGAAAGAAATTTTTGTCAGTAAATGATGTCCAAAATTGAGTAGTTGGCTGCCTTGGGCAGTCAGTGCTCTCAGTGCCTGGAAGTCTTTAAATTTGATGTCAGTGGATGGGAATGCTGTAGAAGGGATTTAGCTTCGATTGAGAAAGTAAAGCAGATAACTTTGATAACCCTGCCAGATATTTGAAGTGCAAAACTTCGTAAGTAATGTATTCTAACCACTGGAGTGCTGGAGTTCATGTCGGTGACGGTTTGTATCTATTTCTGACCAGCTTTATGTTCAGTGGCATCATGCTGACATCTTGAAATCAGCCACAGCAGATGTAAAAATCAGCAAATACTTTCCAATCAGGACATTCCCTCTGATCAGAGGGCCAGTGGGTCAACATTGAAACCAATACTTTCAACAAAATTCAAGCCAGTAGAATATTTCCATTAATATATCTACCTAGCATTTGAGAATTGGAATAAAATGTAGTTTTCTTCTATAACATAAAATAAAAATCTTTGCCTAGGACCAGATTAAGTCACTTAGAAGACCTAAACTGAAAACATTACAGTGCCCAGCAATACCAAATCATGAAAATATGTGTAAGGAAATCCAGCTAAGGTCTTTCATCTCCATGCACAAGAAAGAATTTTGACACTTCTTTGAAATAATCACATTTTTTAAAATGTGGTGCCTTTGCTCTTTTAGTGACTAAAATATCTGGTTGATATTTAAAATTAAAGAATTTAAATCTAAGAATTAAAATTATGTTTAGAAAGGAAGACTGACCCATTTATTTTCCAGTATATGGCGTGGATGAATGGATAGATAGATGGATGGACGGATAGAGAGATAGCTTGATAGATAGATATTGTGTCTTTTAATTTCATTATTAAAATAACACTGTAAAAAAGGTGTTACTTTCCAAAATCTCATTGCCACATTCTTGATCAAGACTGGGAATGAGGATTTACAGCCAGTGCTTCAAGTACGGTAAATAAAAAGTATGTATTGGTTGCTATTAATATTACTGTTACTGTCCGTGTTTGGCCATTGAGTAAACTGCTTGACTTTCACTAATTTACTTAATAACTATGTGGCTCAGTTTCTTGATCTCAAAGAAAATTAGGCTATTGACACCCTATTGTGTAACTAGAAACATTTCAACAGGCACAAATCAAGATAATGTATGTAAAGTCAAGATAATGTATTGATGAACAATATACAAATATAGTCACATTATCTTTTGATTAATAATACAGAGCCATAAATCTTGGTTATCAAACATCAGGAAATTTGTTTTGCATATATCAAAGATTTCATATTACAGCAGAAGAGTTGGTCAGAGTAGTTAACAAATAATTGCCTCAAATATCACTCTTATCTGGGAGCTGTCTGTTCTCCTCAGTCTGACTCTAAAAGTATTCTCTTGGTAGCTCTAGATGATTAAGGTTGAGTTAAATTCAGTGTGTTTTCAGTGCAAAATATTCCACTCAGGGTGCACAAAAGCACTCCTTACCTACACAGCAGCCAGGGCCACAGGAGGTCAGTGCTCAGTGATGGAGGCGGGCAGGGAGATTTATTCCCTTTAGAGCTTCTTCCTAGGTCAGATGCCATATAGGCCTCTGACATTTGAAAATGTATTTTTTTTTCTTTTTTCTTTTTCTTTCTTTTTCTTTCCCCATACAGCTTTTTCTTTTCTGGCATTGAAGTGTTCGATTCATTTCCCCAAAGAAGCAACAGGGAAATGAACTGTAACAAATACTGTTTATTTCTGGAATGAACACCCTCAAGTCCTAGAGAGTAGCCTGGGATTAGAGAAATCACTGATATTCTTAAAAGAAATCATCTTTCCACTGAATCAAAGGAGCAGAAATCACGAATGCTAAATAAATAAATCCATAGAAATAAAGGTAGTTGTAAAAAATATTAAATGAAGAACTTGAGAAAAGGCTAATTTCATGTTCCTTAGATGACAGCTTAGATCAGGTGGTTAATGTTTTTAATTGATCTTTGATGAGAACCCTGAGGCATAAATCCAGTTAACATATACATGGATGTATGTATACAATCAAATAAATTTATTCCATATTTTATTAAAATGAGAAGCCCTTCTGGAATTAAAAAATGTGGATGTACAGAAATGAATCTCTTTAGATAACCCAATTATGAATTGCTTAAACTAATTTTGTAATAATACCATTGCTTGTCACGTATAAAGAATGCTAGTCATCTGTGAATAGTTCAGTTATAATTAAAAGTATTCTACTAAAAATCCGTCAGGAAGATATATGCAAATTAGTACCCTTTTTCATTGCTTTTTTTTTCTTGACAACTGAATTCTTTTCTTTCTCTCAGGTATGAATATACTACCAATAATTTTTTTAAGGGAAATAACTTCTTTAACAGAGAGATGAAGGAATTAAAAACATTTTTTTATACAGCACATTCTTATGAGTTATCCATTTTATACATATTATTGTATATATGTCAATCCCAATCTCCCAATACATCCCACCACCACCACCCACCACCACATTCCCCCCTTGGTGTCCATACGTTTGTTCTCTACATCTGTGTCTCAAATTCTGCCCTGCAAACTGGTTCATCTGTACCATTTTTCTAGGTTCCACATGTATGAGTCAATATACGATATTTGTTTTTCTCTTTCTGACTTACTTCACTCTGTATGACAGTCTCTAGATTCATCCACATCTCTACAAATGACCCAGTTTAGTTCCTTTATATGGCTGAGTAATATTCCATTGTATATATGTACCACATCTTCTTTATCCATTCGTCTGTCGATGGGCATTTAGGTTGCTTCCATGACCTGGCTATTGTAAATAGTGCTCCAATGAACATTAGGGTGCATGTGCCTTTTTGAATTATGGTTTACTCTGGGTATATGCCCAGTAGTGGGATTGCTGGGTCATATGGTAATTGTATTTTTAGTTTTTTAAGGAACCTCCATACTGTTCTCCATAGTGGCTGTATCAATTTACATTCCCACCAGCAGTGCAAGACGGTTCCCTTTTCTCCACACCCTCTCCAACATTTGTTGTTTGTAGATTTTCTGTTGATGCCCATTCTAACTGGTATGAGGTGATATCTCATTGTAGTTTTGATTTGCATTTCTCTAATAATTAGTGATGTCGAGCAGTTTTTCATGTGTTTCTTGGCCATCTGTATGTCTTCTTTGAAGAAATGTCTATTTAGATCTTAAGCCCATTTTTGGATTGGGTTGTTTATTTTTTTTAGCATTAAGCTGCATCAGCTGTTTATGTATCTTGGAGATTAATCCTCTGTTCGTTGATTGGTTTGCAAATATTTTCTCCCATTCTGAGGGTTAATGTTTCAGCTTGTTTGTAGTTTCCCTTGCTTTGCAAAAGCTTTTAAGTTTCATTAGGTCCCATGTGTTTATTTTTGTTTTTATTTCCATTACTCTAGAAGGTGGATCAAAAAAGATCTTGCTGTGATTTATGTCAAAGAGTGTTCTTCCTATGTTTTCCTCTAAGAGCTTTATAGTGTCCGGTCTTATATTTAGGTCTCTAATCCATTTTGAATTTATTTTTGTGTAGGGTGTTAGGTAGTGTTCTAATTTCATTCTTTTACATATAGCTGTCCAGTTTTACCAGCACCACTTACTGAAGACACTGTCTTTTCTCCATTGTATACCCTTGCCTCCTTTGTCATAGATTAGTTGACCATAGGTGCGTGGGTTTATCTCTGGGCTTTCTATCCTGTTCTGTTGATCTATATTTCTGTTTTTGTGCCAGTACCATATTGTCTTGATTACTGTAGCTTTGTAGTATAGTCTGAAGTCAGGGAGTCTGATTCCTCCAGCTCTGTTTTTGTCCCTCAAGACTGCTTTGGCTATTTGAGGTCTTTTGTGTCACCATACAAATTTTAAGATTTTTTGTTCTAGTTCCATAAAAAATGCCATTGGTAATTTGATAGGGATTGCATTGAATCTGTAGATTGCTTTGGGTAGTATACTCATTTTCACAATATTGATTCTTCCAATCCAAGAGCATGGTATATCTCTCCATCAGTTTGTATCATCTTTCATTTCTTTCATCAGTGTCTTATAGTTTTCTGCATACAGGTCTTTTGTCACCCTAGGTAGGTTTATTCCTAGGTATTTTATTCTTTTTGTTGCAGTGGTAAATGGGATTGTTTCCTTAATTTCTCTTTCAGATTTTTCATCATTAGTGTATAGGAATGCAAGAGATTTCTGTGCATTAATTTTGTATCCTGCTACTTTACCAAATTCATTGATTAGCTCTAGTAGTTTTCTGGTGGCATCTTTAGGATTCTTTATGTATAGTATCATGTCACTTGCAAACAGAGACAGTTTTACTTCTTCTTTTCCAATTTGTATTCCTTTTATTTCTTTTTCTTCTCTGGTTGCCATGGCTAGGACTTACAAAACTATGTTGAATAATAGTGGTGAGAGTGGACATCCTTGTGTTGTTCCTGATCTTAGAGGAAATGCTTTCAGTTTTTCACCATAGAGAATGATGTTTGCTGTGGTTTTGTTGTATATGGCCTTTATAATGTTGAGGTAGTTTCCCTGTATGCCCACTTTCTGGAGAATTTTTATCGTAAATGAGTGTTGAGTTTTGTCAAAAGCTTTTTCTGCATCTATTGAGATGATCATATGGTTTTTCTTCTTTAATTTATTAATATAATGTATCACATTGATTGATTTGTGTATATTAAAGAATCCTTATATTCCTGTGATAAATCCCATGTGATCATGGTGTATGATCCTTTTAATGTGTTGTTGTATTCTGTTTGCTAGTACTTTTTTGAGGATTTTTGCATCTCTATTCATCAGTGATATTGGTCTGTAATTTTCTTCTTTTGTAGTATTTTTGTCTGGTTTTGGTATCAGGGTGATGATGGCCTCATAGAATGAGTTTGGGAGTATTCCTTCCTCTGCAGTTTTTTGGAAGCATTTGAGAAGGATGGGTGTTACCTCTTCTCTAACTGTTTTATAGATTTCACCTGTGAAGCTGTCTGGTCCTGGACTTCTGTTTGTTGGAAGATTTTTGTTTGTTTGTTTGTTTTTGTGGTACGCGGGCCTCTCACTGTTGTGGCCTCTCCCATTGTGGAGCACAGCCTCCGAACGTGCAGGCTCAGTGGCCATGACTTACGGGCCTTGCTGCTCCATGGGATGTGGGATCTTCCCGGACCGGGGCACGAACCCGTGTCCCCTGCATCAGCAGGCAGACTCTCAACCACTGTGCCACCAGGGAAGCCCTGTTGGAAGATTTTTAATCAGAATTTCAATTTCATTACTTGTGATTGGTCTGTTCATTCTTTCTGTTTCTTCCTGGTTCAGTCTTGGAAGGTTATACCTTCCTAAGAATTTGTCCATTGCTTCCAGGTTGTCTATTTTATTGGTATAGAGTTGCTTGTAGTAGTCTCTTAGAATGCTTTGTGTATCTGCTGTGTCTGTTGTAACTTCTCCGTTTTCATTTCTAATTTTATTGATTTGAGTCCTCTCCCTCTTTTTCTTGATGAGTCAGGCTACTGGTTTATCAATTTTGTTTATCTTCTCAAAGAACCAGCTTTTAGTTTTATTGATCTTTGCTATTGTTTTCTTTGTTTCTATTTCATTTATTTCTGCTCTGATCTTTATGATTGTTTCCCTTCTGCTAACTTTGTGTTTTGTTTGTTCTTCCTTCTCTAGTTCCTTTGGGTGTAAAGTTAGATTGTTTATTTGAGATTTTTCTTGTTTCTTGAGGTAGGCTTGTATTGCTATAAACTTTCCTCATAGAACTGCTTTTGCTGCATCCCATAGGTTTTGCATTGTCGTGTTTTCATTGTCATTTGTTTCTAGGTATTTTTTGATTTCCTCTTTGATTTCTTCAGTGATCTCTTGGTTATTTAGTAACGTATTGTTTAGCCTCCATGTGTTTGTTACGTTTTTTTCCCTGTAATTGATTTCTAATCTCATAGCATTGTGGTCAGAAAAGATGCTTGATATTTTTTCAGTTTTCTGAAATTTACTGAGACTTGATTTGTGACCCAGGATGTGCTCTATCTTGGAGGATGGTCCATGTGCACTTGAGAAAAAAGTGTAATCTACTGTTTTAGGATGGAATGTCCTATAAATATCAATTAAACCTATCTGGTATATAGTGTCATTTAAAGCTTGTGTTTCCTTATTAATTTTCTGTTTGGATGATCTGTCCATTGGTGTAAGTTAAAGTCCCCCACTATTATTGTGTTACTGTTGACTTCCTCCTTTATAACTGTTAGCAGTTGCCTTATGTATTGAGGTGCTCCTATGTTGGGTGCATATATATTTATAATTGTTATATCTTCTTCTTGGATTGATCCCTTGATCATTATGTAGTGTCTTTGTCTCTTGTAACATTCTTTATTTTAAAGTCTTTTTTTTCTGATATGAGTATTGCTACTCCAGCTCTCTTTTGATTTCCATTTGCATGGAATATCTTTTTCCGTCCCCTCACTTTCAATCTGTATGTGTCTCTGGGTCTGAACTGGGTTTCTTGTAGACAGCATATATATGGTCTTGTTTTTGTATCCATTCAGCAAGCGTGTGTCTTTTGGTTGGAGCATTTAATCCATTCACGTTTAAGGTAATTATCAATATTTATGTTCCTATGAACATTTCCTTAATTTCTGGGGGTTGTTTTTGTAGGTCCTTTTCTTCTCTTGTGTTGCCCACTTAAAGAAGTTCTTTTAACATTTGTTGTAGAGCTGGTTTGGTGGTGCTGAATTCTGTTAGCTTTTGCTTCTCTGTAAAGCTGTTGATTTCTCCGTTGAATCTGATGAGATCCTTGCCGGGTAGAGTAATCTTGGTTGTAGGTTCTTCCTTTTCATCACTTTAAATATGTTATGCCACTCCCTTCTGGCTTGTAGAGTTTCTGCTGAGTATCAGCTGTTAACCTTATGGAAGTTCCCTTGTATGTTATCTGTCATGTTTCCCTTGCCGCTTTCAATAATTTATCTTTAATTTTTGCCATCTTGATTACTATGTGTCTCAGCCTGTTACTCCTTGGATTTATCCTGTATTGGAATGTGCACTTGTGGACTTGGGTAGCTATTTGCTTTTCCATGTTAGGGCAGTTTTTGACTATAATCCCTTCAAATATTTTCTCAGGTCCTTTCTTTCTCTCTTCTCCTTCTGACCCCTTTAATGCGAATGTTGTTATGTTTAATGTTTTCCCAGAAATCTCTTAGGCTGTCTTCATTTCTTTTCATTCTTTTTTCTTTATTCTGTTCTGCAGCAGTAAATTCCATCATTCTGTCTTCCAGGTCACTTATCCGTTCTTCCGCCTCAGTTATTCTGGTATTGATTCCTTCTAGTGTAGTTTTCATTTCAGTTATTGTATTGTTCATCTCTGTTTGTTTGTTCTTCTATGTGTTTATTAAACATTTCTTGCATCTTCTCGATGTTTGCCTCCATTCTTTTTCCAAGGTCCTGGATCATCTTCACTATCATTATTCTGAATTCTTTTTCTGGAATATTGCCTATCTCCACTTCATTTAGCTGTTTTTCTGGAGTTTTATCTTGTTCCTTCATCTGGTACATAGCCCTCTGCCTTTTTATCTTGTCTGTCTTTCTGTGAATGTGGGTTTTTTTCACAGGCTGCAGGATTGTAGTTCTTTTTGCTGAGATGAAGGAATTTCAGGCTTACAGTTGAAGTACCTGACCTAATTCAATCAGCTAGTAAATATCACAAGCAGGGCCCCGTATCAAACCCCCAGTTTTCTGTTCTCTTATCTGCCTTATGTTACCATGCAAAGAATGAGCCTAGAAATAATTTAAGCCAAACTTCCACTCAACATAAGAATGCAGATTACCAAAGTGTGCAAAAGAGACCTTTCTTTCTCTGATGAAACAGATTGGCACACCATCACCTATTTCACCTTTAGATATTTCTGACTTGTTAAGTCGTTCTAATATTAAGCTGACAGTTGCCTTTGGACAATTTTCAGTCATTGCTTTTGCATTTAGGATCTAGTACATTAAAGAAAACATCTTCTTTCAAAATGTAAAAGTCAGCTCTTATAACACTTCCACCCCCCCCAACTCAGTATCTCATTTTTCAGGTCAAAACAGTTCCATCAGTTATGCACTGAATGCAGTAGGCCCTCAAGGATAACCTGTTGAAATTAATTGAAATGAATTGAGTTATTTATGGAGTCTTCACCATGATTTCTTAAGTATAATTCTTTAATTGCACACCTCAAATTTTGCACTTGGAACAAAAACAATCAAAAAAAAAAGAAAGAAAAAGAAACACAGACACACAAAAACAAACTTAATTCTAATACACTTTGACCAATAAAATTATAGTGAGGTTTTTAAAATGTTTCTTGGTTTTATAGTACAGTGTATAAATTCTGTTCTTGCCGGATACTTTTGTTACCTTTAATGTACATTTGCCAGATAACTTGTGTTCACAGGGATAGTCTTTTGGCATAGAGCAGAGAGGCTCCAGCTATAAAGTGACTACAGGATTATGACTTCCTTAAATAAATTAGCTATATTACATCTAATACCCCTTAATGTTTACTATATTAAGGCCTACAGTTAAAGACTACTGTTATAAGAGGCATGTCCCAAAGGGGTTTGCTTGTCTCTCTGTAAACCCCATTTATTATCTCTCACATGAACTAATAGTAGAACCTAGCCAGCTTGCTTGCCTCAAGTTTCTCCCCCAATTCATTCTTCATATTGACAACAGGATTATTTTTAGAATATACATCTTCTTATATTTTTGCTATAGGTAGAACTTGAGTTCAACGTACTTAAAAAAATAAAATTGAGAGGATTGGTCAGATTATGTAGGGCTCTGAATTTCAGGTCAAAGACTGGGAGAAATTATATAGGTAATGGAAAGTCATTAAAAGTTTTAGAATAGGATACAAAAATGATAAAAATTTTGACCTCTAGAAGATTTTTCTGGCAGTGCCTGACAGAAAAAATTATACAAAAGGTAAACTGGAAGTAAATCAAATAGAAAAATTTCCCCTTCTTCTCTGATATGTTACTGATAGACTGGGGCAAATTAAAAAAAAATTAATCCTCTACTTTCTATCCCATGAAACAAGGTGATTCCACTATTTTATGAAAAATAAATATATGTATTTATGTGGTATTTCAAAATAAATGTGTTATCCCTTCAAAGAAAAGATAAAGTAGCAAGAATTATGGTGAAAGTACAGTAAAGTACTCCAATTTTTAATATCATTATATAAATATACACATTTCAATATTATAACTTCTCAAATTCTCTTTTAGAATTAAGAATAATGAAAATGTAAAAATGATGTCCACATTAGTACATTGATTAAGATAAGTGAGGTTTAACAGGCATAACCTATTGCTTTGTTGATGCTTATAGGCGGATGGGAAGTTATAGAGTCTGTATGTGAGCATAATAGATGGAAAATAACCAATAAAATGAAACATCAGCTGTACAGCTTTTATAATTTCCATTCAGTTATTAATCCCATCAGTTTAATTTAAAGCAATATACAACACAGTGACAAAACCAATTCATGGTTACCATGGTAAATTCAAACACATAGAGAAAGCCAGTGGTGAATCAGTATTTCAAACGTTCAATTATTAACTCAATCAGCTTCAGTTAAAGGACCAACTACTGTATTACACAGGCAATTAATAACTACTGCAGAATAGCCAAGTGTTTTTTACACTTTCTCATTTTTATGTGTAAGGAAAGACTTTGACAGTATTATCCACATAACATCACCCACCACAGGGTCACCAGAACTGCAAGTTCTCATTCTAGGGTAGTGAAATATTTTAATTTATAATATAAATAAAAGTAAAAGTTACAAGTATTAACCTATTAGGTTTTAAATATATTTTATATAAAGGATTATAGCAGTTGATAAAAAATGACTATTGTTTTACCTCTCTTAGTCACAGTGAATACTATTTGCATAAGGAAACCTATTACTAAAGTTGAACAACAGCAGTAATTCAAATTTCATGGCTAGATTAGTAAAAAAAAAAAAAAGAGAGAAAAACTCATAAACTTTTATCAGTCAATATAAATTTACTGATTTTCTTAACTTCCAGGTGTCAATATCAATATCACCCAGAGCTCTCTCCACACCCCACCCAGTATATCTGCACACATGCATGTGTGTGTGTGTGTGTGTGTGTTTAATGTGGACTCAGGGAGCAGAAGAGATGAGGTAGATATTATGCATCATTAGAAGATAAACATCTAGAAGCCAAGAATTTCTGTCCCTTTTGATTACTGTTTTATCCCCAGTGAGACACAGTATATTAATACAGGATATCTGTTCAATGAATAATTTTGAAAGGGCAATTCCATAGATGTTTGAAGCAAAATAACCTAGTTACATATTTTGCCAGATCAATATCATTTGGCTATTTAGGCTCTCAGAAGTGCATTCTGTAAAAGTTACTTCTCATTTACATTTACACGTTTAGTTGGTCTTTAGAGTCCATAGTTTAAAAAGAATTTTTAAAGTCCCATACAAAAGGGAAAAGAAGTGACCTGGCAATAAACAAACTACTCAATTGTCTAGATGTTCACATCTAATCCTTTTGGTTTCTTTGATTCCTTTGTACATAAAGTATCAAGAAAAAGAACCAATATATATTCTTAAAATCAGACTTCTGAGTTGTGGTCAAGATTTTGGTGCTCAGGAAGGGCAAATTCCCTTTCAGAATGCCTTTAGAGTGTGAATTTTTAGATTAGTGTATCAATTTTCTTTTATAAATGTATGAACACTACTCAAATTTTTCTCATTTTTGGTTGATTACTATGGGTTTTGCTGTCATTTCTAACAATCTTGGAAGTTGTCCATTCATTATTAATTTAATGAACAAGTACAGACCACCTCTTCTGTGCCATCACCCAGCTAGATGATACATATTCCTGATGCATAGAAGATCTCATGATCTAGTCAGAGTAGGTAGGCGATTAAATGGTATAGAGGGCAATTTAGGATTCCGATCAGAGAGAGTTGTGGCCTAAGAAAGAATGCTGTGAAAGGTAGATGGTGTAGGCCTGTAAGAGTTGAAGTTGTAAAGTTAGCCAGGCATAGATCATTTTAAAAACCTGTTTTATTTAGATATTTTCAACAGGCAGTGGGCTGCAGAAAATGTCACGACAGCTAGTTTGATGAATGAAAAGTTGGCAACACTGTGTGTGATAAGTGCAAGAGAAAAGACACTAGAGGCAATTTGACAAATTGGAAGCATAATTTGATAGATAAGCCCCAAAATGATGAAAGCCTGACTTAAGTAGAAGCAGTGGAAATGCAGGAAAGAAAACAACCATGAGAGATGATAAGCTGATATAATTGACAGTACTTGGTCATTCTTGGAGGTTGGTGACAAGGAAGAATATGGAAAGAATATAAAATAACTTGGGAGCCTGGATGAATAGCAATAGCATTCACTAAGACGGGGATAACAGAAGAGAGATTAAGTTTTGGAGGAAAAAAAATGATATCAACTTTTGGGTACTAGATTTAAGTTGCCAAATTGCAAGTAAAAATTTCCAGGAGGCAGATAAATGTATAGTGTTGCAATTCAGAAGAAGTCTGGGGAGGGATAACATTTGAAAATGATCAGCATAATTAATAACTAAAACTATGGGAGAAATGATGTTATACTGGCAGAGTGATGAAATAACATTCATTTGTTTGCTTGTTTTTGTGGGAATAGTCAGGAAAAAGTCATGTATCGATAGAAATGCCATTCATTTATTTATTTTTGTGGGAAAAGTCATGTAGGAAACAAAGTTATGTGCCTCACGTGTTAAGACTGCTCAAGCAAATGACTTTTAAGAAATCTGTATAAACAGTAAATAGTTACGGGATGCAGAGAAATTGTTAGGGATCTTTGTTCACAAAGAGGCATGCAATTGACTTGTCCCTTCCTTCAGATTTCCTCCTTACTGCAGTATAATTTCCAAGAGAAACTAAGGGTATCTTTCCCTTATTCTCTGGCTGCACGTTGGAAATGGATTTAAAAGATCAAATTGTTTAAAAGGATTATTGAATTCACTTTTTAATATTTTCTTAAAAATGAGATT
This sequence comes from Delphinus delphis, assembly GCF_949987515.2. Classification (NCBI taxonomy): domain Eukaryota; kingdom Metazoa; phylum Chordata; class Mammalia; order Artiodactyla; family Delphinidae; genus Delphinus; species Delphinus delphis. The sequence goes on from NC_082693.1 coordinate 62,700,159, forward strand.
CTCTACCCTGAGTGTATGAGTTAGAACTCTTCTGCGGCAATGAATAAAAAATCAAAATAGTTTAAACAATGAAGAAATGTATTGACTCACATTACTAAAGGAGTAGTGGTAGGGAGAGGCTTACTGATCCAGTTATGTAGTGATATCATCAAGGACAATGTGCTTTCCATCTATACGCTTTAACCTTGGCTTCATCCTGAGGTTGGTTCTCTGAATGATTCCTCATGGTGTTAGGATGGCTGCCGGTAGCACACAAGTTACATGCTTCCATGTTCACATCAGAGGTGTAGAAAGAGGGGCTTTCTGCACCTCTTTTATGAGCAAGAAAGATCAGTCTCCAGAGCTTCCAGATAACCTCTGAGGAGAGGTTAGTATCATTGGCCAGCATTGGACTGCTTGATGGGAATTACTCTTACACAAATCAGACCCACTGCTAGAGTTGAGGGGTGATGTCAGATTCACTCAGCCATATGAGTATTGTGGGAGAGGGTAGAAATGTATACAAATTCAAAATCTATTAGGACAACATAAAATGGAGTGGTTGTTTAGGTAGTTGATGTCTGCTGTGAGAAGCTTCCATTCTAAATTATAAATATTCATAATGCTAATAGTTTAGAGAAATGTATCAAAAAAGTGCTAGGACTTTATATGAAATAGCACATTTAATTGTCATAACACTATTTAGGTGACATGATTATATCCATTTTGCAGTTGAAGAAATGGAAGTTTCTAGAGATTATGTAATTTACTTGTAGTCCAACAAATGCAGGTCTCGATTCCAGCTTTGTTTATCTCCCAAGCTATTTGCTATGACATTTCATTCAAGTGCAAGGAAAACTCTTTTATCTTTCTGCCTCATTTCCCTTTTGTTAATAAAGATATTGTTTCTTTCCAAACAATTGACCAAGGCCTGCTTGGTGACCTCAAATCTTCAGATGCCTGAGAAACATCACTCATATAAGAAATCTCCTCTTTCGTATTGTGACTTTACATCCTAGAGGTCCAGGAGCATAAAGTCACATGTTCAGAAAACAGTGTAGATTCCTGGAGTCTCTTGTACACAGCACGATATATGCAGCAGTTATACTGAGAAGCAGGCGCAAAAATAATTCTCTCACAGCTCTTCTTTATTAGAGGTGCTCAGAAAGAGGGACAAGCCTGAAGCTTTCTGCTGGAAATATATTTGTTTCACAAATGAGAACCAGTAAGGTGGATCAGAATTTAAACTCAGGCTGCTTCATGACAGCAAGTCTTTAGTTTAGCAAAGCTGCTTAGGGAGCCCAGCCGTTTAATGGAATGAGATAGCAGAAAACTGTTCTTTTCTTCACTAGCTATCCATTAGGCAAAGTGAAGGAAAATCTCTTTTATATCTGACCTAAAAAATGAGGATGGAGAGTTTCTTTTATGACACATCTCTTTATTAAAAAATTTTCATTCTAGATGAGAGAGATCTGAGAAGTGAACAAAAATGCTGACTATCAAAGCCTTCATTTGAAGACGCTTGTTATACTCTAATTTAATAAATGGCTAACTTCATTCCTTATATTGATCAAAAGTCCATATATCAAAAATTTGAATTAAAAAGGTCTTGGTTTTGATCATTTTAATGGGGTTAATTGGATAGTTTAGGAAGTGATCGGAAAATTTCAGTCACTAAGCACAATTCCTAGTTGGGAAGGAAGTAAAATGCAAGCTAAACCAATGTTAGAGAGGAAGAAGATGAATTATTTTCTCTTTCAATAAGCTATTTAAATATAATTTATTTTGTAATGGAAACTGTTCATTTACTTTAAAAACATATTTAGTACATGCAAGGAGTTATTATTCATAAAATGAGATGTGCATCCTGCCGTAAAGTGGCTGATAGTGGATTAGGGAAATGAGATTTGTATTTAAATAACTGCAATGCAATGTAAAATTGTAAGTGCCATGTAAAAGGTGCCAGTGAAAGTGTGGTATTACCAAAGGAACAGTATTCAATTGAGTAATCAGGGAAGATTTGGTGGGCGGGTAGACCTTGAGCTGAATTTGAGGATTTGGACTTGCAGATAAGAAATGAATCTTCTCTGCAGGGAGTAACAACGTCAAGATGCAAACTAGGAAAGTAGGAAGTATGAATAGCTACAAGCTGGTACATCAGTCTGACTGGAGGAGGATTCTGCAGGACAGTGCCTGGGCCCTTGTTTCTTCTTGGGGGAAGAGCCTGATCTTATCTAAGATTAAAATTTTTCTCATTTGGGCTTTAAGAGGTAGTGAATTTTTCTCATTTGGGCTCAGCTGAGTTGAGAATGGGCCCAGTTGGTTCTGGTCAGGGGAGGTAGAAGTGAGAGAGTTTGGTGGAAGTGGAGAGGAGATCTGGCCATGGTGTCTCTGAAAGCCTGTTTATCTTTCTTGTAGATTCGATTTGCTCTATCTACATAGTACTTTCAAATGTTAGATTTGAAAATAAAGATGGTTTAAGGGGAAAAAAGGGCTCCATAGCTGCATGAAAGGGAGTGAATATTATAAGAAAGAATTGGGACTACTTAGGGAGAAGTCAGTAAGTCTTTAATATTTTGGGGAAAGGGAATGAACAAGGTCAGATTTCTGAAAAGGCTGGGTTTGTGATTCATTTGCCTTTAATTCTTCAGTATCTAAGTATAGTCCTATAAAACCAGATGCTTACTAAGTGTTTTCATTTTAAATTATTGGACATCTTATATCAATGGACAGGATGAAGTGAATGAGGAAAACCAGGTGACTGGAAAAATGAGTTACAGGGGTTGCAAAAGACTGTGTAATTGGAACTTGGCTAAGGCAGTGACATTGGCAATGGGGAAAGGCTATGACTATTAAGTATTTCAAAGGTAGAACTGACAGGATTTGAAAATTGATCGGCTATTAGTGTCAAGGAAGAAATCAAAGAGGATTCCTAGTTTTGAACCTGGGGTTTGGGAATTTGATGGTGTAAAGAACATACCTATATAAGGAAGGCAACAGGAATATTTTGAAGAAAGATGAAAAGTTTAGTTTCAAGTATGTGTTTAAGGTGACAGATATATTTTAGATGTTTAATAATAAATAGTTGGACAGGTAAGCCTGAATTTTGCATGAAATAAGGGCAACAGATGAATACTATGGAGGCATTTGAATCATGGTGATTGAGAAAGGAGAGACTAAATAAAATTGAGAGCCAAGGGTGTATTTTGAGGAAATCTTTATTTAGGGGGGTTTGAAGAAAACTTGAAAAAGTTTTTATAGACATGATTTCAATAAGCTACTTTGTTTTTGGCAGTATTAGAAATTAATGAGATAATAGGAAGCAGAAGTTAGGACTATACTTGAACTCTTTCCAGGAAAGAGAAATCCAAATTCAAGTTTAAGCACCAGGATGCAAATCCACAGAAGAGCCATGTTTGACTTGTTTATCACTCTCTTCATTTTCTTATACTTAGTAGTTTCTGAATAAATATATAAAGATATTTGAATTAAATGGATTAAATAGGTTAAAAGTCAATAATTTATTGTGAAATAATTTCTCTGTTCTTTTGCTTTTTGGGTTTTATTTTATTTTTTAATTTTATTGAAGTATAGTTGATTTACAATGTTGTATTTAATTTCTGCTGTACAGCAAAGTGACTAAGTTATACATATATATTCTTTTTCATATTCTTTTCCATTATGGTTTATCACAGGATATTGAGTATAGTTCCCTGTGACCTTGTTGCTTATGCATCCTATATATAATAGTTTGCATCGCTAATCCCAAACTCCCAATCCTTCCCTTCCCCACCCCTCCTCCCCTTTGGCAACCACAAGTCTGTTCTCTATGTCTAAGAGTCTGTTTTTGTTTTGTAGATAGGTTCATTTGTGTCATATTTTAGATTCCACATATAAGTGGTATCAAATGGTATTTGTCTTTATCTTTCTGATTTACTTCGCTTAGTGTGATAATCTCTAGTTGCATACATACTGCTGCAAGTGGCATTATTTCATTCTTTTTAATGGCTGAATAATATTCCATTGTGTGTATATATCTATATCTATATCTATATTTATATATATATATATATATAGATATACACACACACATACACATACACATACCACATCTTCTTTATCCATTTATCCATTGATGGACATTTAGGTTGCTTCCATGTCTTGGCTATTGTAAACAGCACTGCAATGAACATTGGGGTGCATGTATCTTTTTGAATTATAGTTTTGTCTGGGTATATGCATGGGAGTTTAATGAGTTTAATTATGAGTTTAATTAGGTCCCATTTATTTATTTTTGCTTTTATTTATGTTGCCTTGGGAGACTGACCTAAGAAAACAGTGGTACACTTTATGTCGGAGAATGTTTTGCCTATGTTCTCTTCTAGGGTTTTATGGTGCCATGTCTCATATTTAAGTCTTTAAGCCATTTTGCATTTATTTTTGTGTATGGTGTGAGGATGTGTTTTAACTTCATTGATTTACATGCAGCTGTCCAACTTTCCCAACACCACTTGCTGAAGAGACTGTCTTTTTCCCACTGTATATTCTTGTTTCTTTTGTCGAAGATTAATTGTACATAGGTGTGTGGGTTTATTTCTGGGCTCTCTATTCTGTTCCATTGATCTGTATGTATGTTTTTGTGCAATACCATGCTGTTTTGATTACTGTAGCTTTGTAGTATTGTCTAAAGCCTGGGAGGTTTATGATCCCTGTGTTCTTTTTCCTCAGGATTGCTTTGGCAATTCTGGGTCTTTTATGGCTCCATATAAATTTTAGGATTATTTGTTCTAGTTCTGTGAAAAATGTCATGGGTATTGGATTTTATTTTTTTAATTATAAGTTTAACATATGCTTATTGAAAAAACTTATTGAAAAGTTTTTTCAAGAAACTTTCAAGAAACTCAATAAGAAAAAACTTATTGAAATGCTTATTGAAAAAAGCAAAAAGTATAAAGTAAGTAGAAAAAAGTGAGTAGGACATTACTGTGAATGTTTTGTATTATATTTTTAGACATTTTTATATGCAGCATATATATATTTATTCACTTATTTATTTATATTGGAATTTACCCTTTAACTTTCACAATATACTATGGGAGATTTATAACATTAGTACATGTACATCTATCTTACTGTTTTTAATAGCTGTGAATAATGTCCCATAGTGTGATGTACAATGATTATTTTTACCATACTACTAATGGGCACTTAAGTAGTATGCAGTTGTATTTTTTCATATTTAGCGATGACAATACATTGCCCATTCTTATATAAATATCTTTATGTACACATGTGAATAATTTTGTGAGATAGATTCCTTTTAGTCACAGAATATACTCATTTCAAATTTTGTTATTGACAAGTTATCCTTCAAACAAACAGTATCAATAAAAAAATCTTTGCAAATGTACAAGCAAATGTATAAAGCAACCTGACTGCACATTTTTTGCTTATTGCTATTTTGACAATAAGGATTTAAGTATCCAAGCATAACTTTTAATTTAAGTACTGAAAAAAAAATTCCTTTTTGAAATCTGGATCAATGAACAAGTATTTTCTGTAGTGAAAATATGCTAGACTATTTTTCTCCTTCAGTCCTCAACTCCTGATTCCACTAAAATATATGTGTTCCTTGAAAGGGTTGGGCTGATTGCAGGTGAGTTGGGTATCGCAGGTGTGGTAATTCTAACAGGAAAAAACCCACATATGTCCAGGGGACAATCAGTTAATAAGAATATGTGAGGTTGGCCACAGTTAATAGAATTGTGATTCTGAACAGGAAGGATCACATACCTAATATAGCAAAGGCATTAAAATTTAATTTATTTAATTTAATTTAATATTATAGTCATTTTCATATTAATATTCCAAATTCAATGTTATTTAATACATATTTTTAAATTATGCACATCAAAGCACGAAGGTCTGTGAGCCAGATTCTACCAGCATGATGCTAGTCTTGACTCAGTTCTTAATAGTGATGCTTAGGGCCCAAATTGGGTCTGACTGGATGACTCCCATGCTATTCCGGTATCTCTGATACTGGTATCTCTGATACTCCTAGAGAGGAGGGAGGTTTTAGAGGGCTTCTTCCATGTCTGAAAAAGGGTAATTCGATCTCCTCTGAAAGCCTAGTACTTGTCTTATATACTTTATATTTATTAAGCAGTGTAGTTAAAAAATATGTAAGTCTGTTACTCTGTAAGTTATTATCAAAATTTTATAGCTTGGAAATTAAAGATGCCCAGATAAGTAACTTGCTCCAAGTTTACATGCAAATAAATGGCACCAACTTAAATTTAATGGAAGATCTAGTGCCCTTTGTAAGATACCACATTTATTCCTGTGAGTACCTGAACTGATTTCTAGAGTGAAATTCTCTGGAAAAATCCCATACTGTATTCCAAGCTCCTCTACACTGCATGTTTAGGCATCAGGAAATTGAAAGGCCTCAGTGATTCAGGCCTTGTCACTGTGCGGGCACACACAACTGACAGATAACCATTCGGGGTAATTCATTACCTCAGTATGAGCACTGGAGTGTTATGCAAAGCTAACAACTAAGAAAAACAAGGCACAAATAGTAAGGACTCAATCTTTAAACCATGTATTCCTGTGGAAAATGAGAATTAACAACCAAGTTACTAGGAATACAAAAGTGATAATGTATATTTGAGAATGTTACAGTCCTTTTGAAAGGGCAGTTGTAGAATTTTATAGAAGTTACTAGAGATTAGTATGTTTCATGGGTAATAAAAATTAAATGAATTCTAACTAGCTCAATAAAATGACCAAAACTAAACTGGAGAAAATAAACATTTAAATAACTTTAAACATGTCTAACCTCTTATTTATATCATCCCAACAGCTGTGCCCCTCCTGTTTATTCCTGCTTTACAAGTCATTTTAAACTATTGATTCCCTGCAATCTATAAAATCAGCATTGTTTCTTGCCGAATGTATTCATATCACCTTTGTCCTCCTATCCATCCACATGCACTTCTTATGTTTCCATAGCACTGAAATAAGAGGAAATACCTGAATAAGAAAAAACCTGAAATGGTGAAAAGTAGAACCAAAATTCATTTCATTTGTCTTAGAGACTTGCTATGTAATTCTCTTTAGGGCCAACCTCATCCATTTTAAAATATATACTCATTTAATATTTGATATACACAACAGAGGTATATTTAGTCACCATATGCTAACTGCTATAGCAAACTATTCCTAAATCTCAGTGACTTAATACAATAAGGTGGTATTTTCTTTCTTGTGTCATAGACTGTTGTAAATTAGTTGGGAGAGGAAAGGCTATGCTCCATAAGTCATTTAGGGAGTTGGGCTCTTTGTGTCTATGGCCACATCATCCTCTGTGGCTCTTGAGTCCTCCAGTAGGTACATTATATCCTCATCAACGTTGGGTGTGATCAATCTTTTTAGTTTTAGCCGTGCTACTAAGTTTGGCTTGGTAATACTCATTGTGGTGGTGGTGGTGGTTTTTTTTAACATCTTTATTGCAGTATAATTGCTTTACAATGGTGTGTTAGTTTCTGCTTTATAACAAATTGAATCAGTTATACATATACATACATCCCCATATCTCTTCCCTCTTGTGTCTCCCTCCCTCCTACCCTCCCTATCCTACCCTTCTAGCTGGTCACAACGTATGGAGCTGATCTCCCTGTGCTATGCGACTGCTTCCCACTAGCTATCTATTTTACATTTGGTAGTGTATATATGTCCATATATACACTACCACTCTCTCACTTTGTCCCAGCTTACCCCTCCCCCTCCCCATGTCCTCAAGTCCATTCTCTAGTAGGTCTGTGTCTTTATTCCCATCTTGCCCCTAGGTTCTTCATGACCATTTTTTTTTTTTAGATTCCATATATATGTGTTAGCACACGGTATTTCTTTTTCTGATTCTGACTTACTTCACTCTGTATGACAGACTCTAGGTCCATCCACCTCACTACAGATAACTCAATTTCGTTTCTTTTTATGACTGAGTAATATTCTATTGTATATATGTGCCGCATCTTCTTTATGCATTCATCTGTCGGTGGGCATTTAGGTTGCTTCCATGTCCTGGCTATTGTAAATAGAGCTGCAATGAACATTGTGGTACATGACTCTTTTTGAATTATGGTTTTCTCAGGGTATATGCCCAGTAGTGGGATTGCTGGGTCGTATGGTGGTTCTATTTTTAGTTTTTTAAGGAACCTCCATACTGTTCTCCATAGTGGCTGTATCAATTGATGTTCCCACCAACAGTGCAAGAGGATTCCCTTTTCTCCACACCCTCTCCAGCATTTATTGTTTGTAGATTTTTTGATGATGGTCATTGTTTTTTTGATTTGCATTTCTCTAATGACCAATAATGTTGAGCATATTCCATGTTTATATATGCCATCCAAAATGTTTTCTTAGGTAATATCTCTATTCACATATCATGCCTATTTTTCAGTTGAGTTTTGAGAGGTAGCCCTTTCCTCTGATTCCTCAGTAGTATCTCTGTCCTCTCTAATAGAGGAGGTGGCTCAGCACCCTGGACCTTTGCCCTCTGGATTTATGTTGACAGCAGTAGCCCTGCAGACCTCTGAGCCACATTAACATTATTCTTTCATTTTCTTAAAGGAGACAGGTGTTCACAGCTGAGTGGCTCTCTTGGCCCATATCCTGCCTGTAGAGTCCCAGAATTCCAACAGCCTATTTCATTACATCTCATCTCTGCCCACTTCCATCCAAGCCAGCAGTGTTTCTGCTTTAGTGGTTGATCCATGAGTTGCATGTCTAATTGCTCCAGCAAAAGTTTGTACAGTCAGACCTTGGCCCTGTTTCAGATCATACTATCTGAACAAACTGAGCATTTTCCAAATCATCAAGTTCTGATTCATTTTTGCTTAACAGTTCCTTTTAAATTTTATCTATTTTCTCTCACATTTACTATAAGAAACAAGGAGAAACCAGGCTGCATCTTCAACACTTTGCTAGGAAATCTTAGCTAATTATCCATGTTCTTCACTTAAAGTTTCACTTTCCACCCAGCAGCAGAAAATAATGCAGCCCAGATTTTTGGCACTTTACAAAAGAAGAAATATCTGTATGTGTGGCCAAGATGATAAAGCAGAAAAACCCTGAGCTTGCCTCCTCCCATGGGTTTACCAAAATTACAATTATTGAGTAACTATCTATGAGAATGACCTGAAGACTAGCAGAAAAGATTTTCCACAACTAAAAATGTTAAGAAGGAAGCACAATGATATGGGTAGGAGGGAATGAGACACGAATGAGTCAAGGTCCATATCCTCAGGTAGGTGACCCACAAATGGGAGGATAATCACAATTACAGAGGTACCTCCCTAAAAGTGAGCCGGTCCTAAACCTATATCGGGTTCCCCGTCCTGGGGCTTCTGCACTGGGAAGACAAGTACCCAGAACATTTGGCCCCAGTGGGGCTTGTTTTCATGAGAGCTGGAGGGCTGTGGGAACAGAAATTCTGCTCTTAAAGGATGAAAACAAAATTTCACATGCCCTAAGTCCCAGCACACAGGCAATAATTTGAAAGGAGCCTGGTTCAGACCCACCTGCTGATCTTGGAGAGCCTCCTGGCTCTACTGCCTAGGCAGTAGGGAACTAGGACTCCTTTTGGGACATAGGTCCTGGCAGCAGCCATTTTGAGGAGCTCATTCTACCACAAAATCACTGGCGTTTCAAGTGCCATTCTGGAGCCCTTCCTCTAATCTATTAGCACTGAGGTTCAGCCTTGCCCACCAGTGGGCTGCCTGCTTGCAAGGTCTGGCAACCAACTGTGCCAGGGGCCAACCTTGAATATTAGTGCACCCACAGTAATTGGCTCCACCACAACAGAAGGGCTCATGCAACCACATAGGAGATACCCCTAGAGCATCTGTAACCAGAGAGGAGTGTGCCTCTGGGCCCCATAGGACATCTCTGATATAGGGCCACTTCTCTAAGATCAGGAAATTAACCAACCTACCTAATATATAGAAATAAACACAGAGAAGTGAACAAAATAGGAGACAAAGAAATATGTTCAAAATGAAGGAACAAGACAAAACCTCAGAAAAAGAACTAAATGAAATGGAGATAAGAAATCTACCCAATAAATAGTTCAAAGTAATGGTCATAAAGATGCTCAACAAACTTGGGAGAACAATGGATGAATAGAGGAGAAGTTTTACAAGTTAGAAAATTATAAAGAAGAACCAAACAGCTGAAAAATACAATAACTGAAATAAAAAATACACTAGATGGAAACAATAGTAGATAAGATGATATAGAGGAGCAGATCAACAAACTGGAAGACAGAGTAGTGAAAATCAACTAAGCTGAACAGGGAAAAAAAAAGATTTAAATGAAGATAGTTTAAGAAACTTCTGGGGCAACATCAAGGGTGTTAACATTTGCAGTATAGGGGTCCCAGGAGAAGAGAGAGAGAAAGAAGCAGAGAACTTATTTGAAAAATAATAGCTGAAAACTTACCTGGGAAAGAAAACAGAATTCCAGGTCCAGGAAGCACAGAGTCCCAAACAAGATGTACCCCCAAGAGGTCCATACCAAGACACATTATAATTAAAGTGGAAAAAAATTAAAGATAAAGAGAGAATCTTAAAAGTTGAAAGAGAAAATAAACTAGTTATACACAAGGGAAATCCTATAAGAACATGAGCTGATTTTTCAGCAGAAACTTTGCAGGCCAGAAGGGAGTGGCATGATATATTCAAAGTGATGAAAGGAAAAAACCCAAAACCAGGAACACTCCACCCAGCAAGGATATCATTCAGATGAAGGAGAGAGAAAGATTATTACAGACAAGCAAAAGCTAAAAGAGTTCAGCAACACTAAACTGGTTCTTCAAGAAATGTTAAAGGGACCTCTCTAAGAGGAAAACAAAAGGCACAACTAGAAATATGAAAATTATGAAAGGAAAAATCTCATTGGTAAAGGCAAACATGCAGTGAAAGTAGTAGATCAACCACTTATAAAGCTAGTAGAAGTGTTAAGACAAAAGTAGTGAAATCATCGATAGCCGCAATAAGTAGTTAAGAGATACACAAAACAAAAATGTAAAATATGACATCAAAAACAAATGTGGGGCAGTGTGCTAAAATTCAGATATGTTAGATTGCATTAAAACTTAAGAGATCAACTTAAAATAATCTCATATATATCTAGGTTGTTATATATGAACCTCACAGTAACCAGAAACCAAAACCTATAATAGATACAAACACACAGAAAGAGAAAGGAATCCTGACATAACACTAAAGATGCTCATCAAATCACAAGGGAAGAGAGCAAAAGAAGAAAGGAACCGAAAAGAACTATGAAAAGATCCAAAAAACAATTAACAAAATGGCAATAAGTACACACCTATCAACAATTACTTTGAATGTGAGTGGACTAAATATTCCAATCAAAAGCCATAGAGTGGCTGAATGAATAAAAAAAATCAAGACCCATATATATGCTGCATCAAAAAGAACAAAAAACCCAGGGATGAATGAAATGCAATCCCTATCAAAATATCAATGGCATTTTTCATAGAACCAGAGGAAATAATTCTAAAATTTGTATGTAAACACAAAAGACCCCAAATAGCCAGAGCAATCTTGAGAAAGAACAAAGCTGGAGGTATCGTACTCCCTGATTTCAAAGCATGCTACAAAGCTACAGTAATTAAAATAGTATGGTACTGGCACAAAAATAGATACAGAGATCCATGGAACAGAATAGACTAGAAATAAACCTACACTTATATGGTCAATCAGTCCATGACAAAGAAGGCAATAACATACAGTGGGGAAAAAGACCACCTCTTCAATAAACGGTGCTGGGACAGCCACATGCAAAAAAAACAAAGCTGGACTGTTTTCTCATACCATGTACAAAGATAAAGTCAAAATGGATGAAAGACTTAAATGTAAGACCTGAAACCATAAAACTTCTAGAAGAAAACATAGGCAGTATGCTCTTTGACATCAGTCTTAAGAGTATTTTTTTGGAACTGTCTCCTCAGGCGAGAGAAACAAAAATAAACAAGTGGGACTAAGTCAAACTATAAAGCTTTTGTACAGAAAAGGAAACCATCAACAAAACAAAAAGGCTGCCTACTGCATGGGGGAAGTTATTTGCAAATGATATATCTGATAAGTGGTTAATATCCAAAATATACAAAGAATTCATACAACTCAACACCAGAAAACAAGTAATCTGATTAAAAAGTGGGCAGAGGACTTGAATAGACATCTTTCCAGTGAAGACATACAGATGGCCACAGACACATGAAAAGATGCTCAACATCATTAATCATCAGGGGATGCAAATCAAAACCATAATGAAATATCACCTCACACCTGTCAGAATGGCTATCATCTAAAAGACAACAAATAACGGTGTTGGCTAGGAGGTGGAGGAAAGGGAATCCTTGAGCGTGGTTGGTGGGAATGTAAGTTGGTGCAGCTACCATGGAAACAGTATGGAGATTCCTCAAAAAATTAAAAATAGAACTGCTGTATGATCTGGCAGTTTCACTTCTGGATATTTACCTGAAGAAAACAAAAACACTAGTTTGAAAATATTTATGCACTCCAGTGTTCCTTGCAGCATTATTTACAATAGCTAAGATGTGGAAGCAACCTACGTGCCCACTGATAAATGAATGAATAAAGAAAAGGTGGCATATATACACAATGGAATATTTCTCAGTCATAAAAAAAAACTTGACGTATGTGATAACATGGATGGATCTAGAGGATATTATGCTAAGTGGAATAAGTCAGACAGAGAGAGAGAAATACCACATGATCTCACTTATATGTGGAATCTAAAAATCAGAACAAACAAAACAAAAACAGGCTCATAGATACAGAGAACAAATGGGTGGGTGCTGAAAGAGAGGGGGAAAGCGGTGGGCGAAATAGGTGAAGGGGATTAAGAGGTACAAACCTCCAGGTGTAGAATAGTTAAGTCACAGAGGTATAATATACAGCATAAGGAATATAGTCAATTATATTGTAATAACTTTATATGGGGACAGATGGTTACTAGATCTGTCATGATCATTTCATAATGTTTGAAAATTTCACATCATTATGTAGTACATCTGAAACTAACATAATATTGTACGTCAACTGTATTTTAATTTTTAAATTAATATTATATATAAATATACTTCTAAAGTTAATAAATATTTCAATTAAATATATATCTTTCTATATATTTAAATATACATATTTGGTACATAGACATCATCATACTGTATATAAATTTCTCCTTTATTGTTGCCAATACATTTCAGACTATTTTAATACACATATTCATGCATATAATTCTTTTTAATATTCACATGTTATTTTTACAACATACTGTAAATATGTTATATTTTATAATATTTAGTTTCACATTTTTCTCCATCTTCTAATGGTGATATAATCTTAGGGCCAGTTACTTAATTTTTCTGTACCCCAGTTTCCCTATTCAGAAAAAACTGATGCTGATAAAATATCTCCCTCATAGGTTGATTATAAGAATTGAATCATAACCCATGTAAAGCCATTAGTACAATATCTGGCAGATAGTAGGCACTAAATAATTGTTACCTATTATTGCTGCTTCCAAGATTCCATGCCAGTTCTTATGCCTTTTACCAGAACTCCTGGTCAGGAGCCATTCCTTTTGGCATTGTTAGGAATGAGGTATTCCTTCTACATAGTGTCTCTGCTCTTGTTAAGTCCTCATTTATCCAGCACTTTAGCCCGGCACACAGGTGGTCATAAAATTTACCACTGACAATGCGGAGAAGCAATTCTGGATTATATGGCTGTCACTTTTCACTGTCCTAGCTGTTTTCCTCTTCATCTACCAAATGCCAGGCCCCACTCCACATGACACCCTCTGAAACTGACAACCTCTGACACGTTGCCCAGAAATATCTCACTGTAAAGTAGCTATGCCACTTCTCAGTGGCCCTGACAGTCAACCCTGTAATATGACACCCTAAAAGGTCTCCATCTTCAAAGTAGCAAAAAAAAAATTTAGTTCAAAATAAAATTATTTTTAATTCACTTAATTTTCTTTTCTTTCTTTTTTTTTCTTTTTTCTTTTCTTTTTTTTTTTTTTTGTAGAGAAGGAGTAAAAGATGGACATGAGATCAAAGAGTGCTAGACTGGTAAATTCCCAGAAGGTAATAAACCATTGCTTTGGAGTGCAGGGTAGGATAAAATGTATTCTCATTTAAAATGTATTAGTACAAAATTGATTAATCATTAAACTTATCAATTTGATTCAATAAGTTTCAACCAAATAAGCTGTCACTGAAACAGAGCTCTATACTTTGAATCATAATCTGATAACTTAGTCAGTAATCAAGGTGTGAATTTCTTAAATCACCTCTAGTTCAAATTATCTACTAAGACCCATTTGGGCAGGCATAGAAAATAATTTGATATTTCTTAAGTTTTAGTCTCCATTTATAAAATAGCAATAGTGTTTAACTCTTTGACATAAATTTTGAGAAAACTGAATTTGAGGAATCTTCTCTCCCTTGTGTTTGGTATGCTTATACAATTGGCATCTGTTTTTCAAGAAATAAGGTGAGATTTTGCTCTATTTTTAAAATTGGGTATAAGTCAATTTAAGGTTAAAGATGCAGCACACTCCTTGGCTTTTCGGACAATTTTTTAGAGAAGTTTGCTTTTGAGAAGGTGGCTGCATGAATATGTCTCCCTTCGCCCCACAGAAGCAGTTAAAAATCCATTCGGAGGTTTTAAGCAAAGTTCACTTGATTGTAGGTCAGTACCCAGTGGATAAATCACAAAATTGCTTCAAATAACGTACGTGATTTGTTTTCTCCCTGCTAAGGAGAAGGTCTGAACTGAGAAAGCATGAAGTAAGAATTGTTTCCTCACCCCTAAGGTTAACGCCCCTGTCACAACTGAAGTCACCATCAAGGAAAAACAGAGAAGTAGCTTAAAATGCAACTGTTTTCATCAATCTGCCACAGGCAGCAGAAAACAAATGATCGTGGATCCTATCTGCCAGTGGCAGGGTATTTGTTAAAGTACAAAGATAAGAGAAAAGAAGGGACAAGAAATCCCTTGGCAAAGAACGTGAGTGAAACATGCCACCAGAAGTGCAGGGCCTTCCAAAAATAGTCTCTTGTGATCACTGAGGCCCGTTGGGTTGGCAGAGTGTAGTGTTTGGGTGAATGTGTTAGGCGTAAATGTTCCCCTTTAGAGTATTAGGCTATTGACCCCCTGCTGCAAGAATAATCTTTCTCAAGCACCATTTTCATCATGTCGTTCCTACTCAAGGACCCTTAGGGCAGAGCACCCTGGTGCCTACCATATTAAATCCAAACTCTTCAGCTTGGCATCCTCAGTGGTCCTCTCCAACTGATCTTTGCCTCTATTGCACCAGCAAACAGGCCCTCTTCAATCCATTCAAGTAGATTGGCGTGCTTTTCTCTGTATAACTTTTTTGGTAGAAATTGGCTTTAATATTCTGCTTCTCATTCTCCTCCAGCCTTGAATGTTCTCCTTGTTCCCAAAGGTACACACTCCCACATATACTTCTGTTCCACGCCTGTTGAAGTCTCTGCGATTAGCTTTGAAATTGGCTTCCCTCAGGAAGTCTTCCCCGACTAAACTTAGCCCTATTCTGTTAATTTTGATTTTGTGTCCCTCTTCAATTTGTACTGTTTTTCCATATATATTCTTCACTGTGAGTTTCACTTCTGTAAGTTTGTTGCCCCAAGCTAGAGTCAAAATATAACAATCGTAGCATGTTTTATGTTTGTTTTCCCAGTGACTTGATCATCATTCATTCTTTTATTTCTTCACTAAATGTTTATTACTTAATTACTCTATGTCAGGAACATTGCTAAATTCTGAGTCCAGGGAATTCCCTGGCCGTCCAGTGGTTAGGACTCTGCGCTTTCACTGCCAAGGGCCCAGGTTCGATCCCTGGTTGGGGAACTAAGATCCTGCAAGCTGTGTTGTGGCCAAAACAAGCAAACAAACAAAAACAATACTTCTCATTGTCAATATTAAAAAAAAATTCTGAGTTCAAAAATAGACAATAAACTGTTCCAGTTTGGGGGAATTCTTAAATTCTAGTTGATTCAAGACCAAAGTGTTGTGTGAGCACAGAAGCAGCTCAGGTAAAGTTTTCTGAAAGAAGTAGCCTCATCTTAATCTATATGTATTACATTCAAGATAAACTAGGAATTTCTGGGGAGGGATAAGCAAGATGGAGAATCTCTTTGATATAAAAGTAATAAAATATTTGTAGAAATTCAGAATATAAATGTGGTTCTTAAAAACCTCAATCTTAGCTTCATGTTAGCACAAACATTTTTCTTTCATGGGACGATTTGCTGAATGCAAGTTTATTTCAGAAATTTAATTTCTCTAAATAAATGCCATGCTAGGTATTGCATGTTATAGAATTGTTTAGAATTGACCTGCTGGTCTCAGAAATTAACATTATGACCCTTCATGGGTCATAAAATTTAGACATATAATCACCAGCTTCTTAAACCAGGTAATAATGTATAATATGATGCAGAAGTATAGCTGCTACTGTTATTATGTTATTGAGAAATAAATTATTTTAGGACAAGAAAAAGCTTACAATAAAAATCAGAGTTTCAGTATAGAGACTTTTAATCTGTATGGTTGAATAGACTTATTTTTATTAACATAGTCTGATTCTTTTACTTCTTCCCCCTTAATTTATTTTGTCATTTGCCTGTCATTCAAAGGTACTTAAATCTCATGTGAGCTACAGAGCATAAATATATGAGATTCTTGTCTTAAATGTTAATTCTAGATATTTAAGTGGATGATTCCATTTTGGAAGCTATATTGTTCATTATATATATGTATATATATATGTATATTTATACAGAAGGAGCAAGAGATAGAGGGAGAGAGAGAGAGAGATGGATTGATTGATTGATTTTAAGGTATTGGCTCATGAAGTTATGGAGGCTGGCAAACCCCAAATCTACAGGGTGGTCCAGCAGGCTGGAGACCCAGGGTAGAATCAATGTGAAGTTCAAGTCCAAAGGCAGTCTGCTGGCAGATCTCCTTTTGGGAGGGGAGATAAGTCTTTATTCTATTACAGTCTTCAACTGATTGGATGAGTCCCACCCACATGATGGAGGGTAATCTGCTGTACTCAAAGTCCATGAATTTAAACTATTAATCTCATCCAAAAAAGCATCCTTATGGAAATATCCAGAATAATGTTTGACCAAATATCTGGGTACTGTAGCCCAGTTAAGTTGACACATAAAATTAACGATCACAGAAGTCAGAAGTTTTCTTCTTTGTCTTATTTTAGACCTTATTAAAAGTTAGGTAGAGAACTGTGTTCAAGGCTTATCTTTTGTCTTGTTTTGTTTTTAATTTAATTAATTAATTTTTATTTTTGGCTACGTTGGGTCTTCATTGCTGCGTGCCGGCTTTCTCTAGTTGCAGCGAGTGGGGGCTACTCTTTGTTGCGATGCGTGGGCTTCTCATTGCAGTGGTTTCTCTTGTTGCAGAGCACAGGCTCTAGGCACATGGGCTTTAGTAGTTGCAGCACGTGGGCTCAGTAGTTGTGGCTCGTGGGCTCTAGGGCACAGGCTCAGTAGTTGTGGAGCACAGGCTTAGTTGCTCCGCGGCATGTGGGATCTTCCTGGACCAGGGATCAAACCCGTGTCCCCTGCATTGGCAGGTGGATTCTTAACCACTGCGCCACCAGGGAAACCCCAAGGCTTATCTTTTGAATTCATATGACTTGACTACAGGCTCATGAATCACAGTTCCCACCACTGCCACCTCATCACAACCACCACATATGCTTAACGTTGTCTCTGTATTATTCAATGAAGTGTTTTCAATTCTGGCTAATCAGCCAATAAAACAACCTAAGTGTTCATCATGGATGAACATGGATAAGGAAAATGTGCATATATAAAATGGAATATTATTCAGCCACTAAAAAGAAGGTTATCCTGTCATTTTTGACAACATGGATGGATCTTGAGGCTATTATGCTAAGTGAAAAAAGTCAGACAGAGAAAGACAAATACCATATGATCTCAATTTTATGTGGAAACTAAAAAAAACTCCCCAAACTGAACTCACAGATACAGAGAACAGATTGGTGGTTACCAGAGGGAGGGGTAAGGGGTAGGTAAAATGAGTTGAAGGTAGTCAGAACTACAAATTTCCAATAATAAAAATAAATAAGTCCTAGGGATGTAATTTACTGCATGAGGACTATAGTTAATAATACTGCATTGTACATTTGAATGTTGCTAAGGGAATCAATCTTAAAAGTTCTCATCACAAGAAAACAATTTTTAACTATATGTGGTGATGGATATTGATTAAACTTATTGTAGTAATCATTTTGCAATATATACATGCATCAAATCATTATGTTGTACACCTAAAACTAATATAATATCATGACAGTCATATCTCAATAAAAAACAACAACATATATATATTGAGTCCTTATTAGATTTTATGCATTATTCCAGGTACTGTTCATAGCAGCCTGTTCTTCTGAAGCTTACATTCTATTGAGGACCACACACAACAATAAATAAATAAATGAACATAATAAAAGATAAAGTAGTAATAACTACTCTGGAGAAAAAAAAAGCAGGGCATGAGAATAGTAGGGAGAACTATTTTAGACAGGGTGGTCAGGGAACCCTCTCTGTGAAGGTGATGCTTCTGTTTCAACAGGAACCTAAAGAAATGTTGGGAGAAACTAGGCAGATATCTGGGAGAAGTATGCTATATTCAGAGGCACTAGTAAGTGAGACATCCTGAGATGGTTCTGACTTGCTGTGTTCAAGGAATAGCAGAGGCCAACTTGGCCAGAGCAGTGAAAGATAGAGGAGAGGCAAGAAATGAGGGCAGAGGTAGCCAGGAGCCGGTTGTAATTGGGGTTGTCAGGGACACAAGCTGTATAATCAAGTACACTGCTATGGTGATTTTATTCATGAGCAGAGAGAAAAGGAATTTTGGATCTTATTGTAAAATATAATAAAGATGAAGTTTTCAAATGTAAATACCTATTCTGGGCTGGCCAGATAAGGAAATGTGTGAGGCATGTTGGTGGAAACTCTGATGATCTGAAGAGTAAAGGCCTTGTCAAAAGGGGATTTCTTATATACCAACTTCTAGCAAATTATCATCATGCAGGTAAGCTTTAAATTTGAGACTTCTGATAAAATGGTTTGGCATGTTAATTATGTGCATTATGGAAAGAAACATACATTTATTATACCTCCTCTCTAAGCCAGGCATTGTAAAAGTGGATTTCATACCTGTCCTCATGCAAGCTTCACAATTAAATTAGAGGTACTTTTCAAAGAATAACAGAGCCACGTCAGGAGGCAGTTCCTACTTTAAAAAATCATCAGCAACCATGGCAATAAGTTGGAGGTCAGGACTGACACATACTCTGTCGCACAGTTAGGTCAGTGAAATGGTATGTGTAAATGAGACTCATCCAGTTTGTCTGAGGCACCATGGTTTGATGGCTGTCAGTACCAGATGCTTATGCATAAATTTCAAAATTGTTTTCTGAGAACTAGTTAAATACTCTGAACTACTCACATATATCAAGGTTATAAAATAATTGAGAGTGAGAGTTGTTTTTAGAAGAATTTCTTTCTTGTAAGCTATGCTATGAGCCCCACTCTCAGAAAGAAAAGGGATAAAATTATTGATCCGTTACCAAAAGCCTAGGAAAAAAGAATGGCTTTCATAGGATTAACTCAGGAAACATTTGTCCTCTGAATCCTCTTTGGAAAATGTCAAAAGCCAGAAATGACTGAGTAATATTCCATTGTATGCATATACCACATCTTCTTAAACTCATCGTTTGTTGGTGGGCATTTGGGTTGTTTCCATGTCTTGGCTAGTGCTGCCGTGAACATTGGGGTGCATACATCTTTTCAAATTAGAGTTTTCATTTTTTCCAGACATACGCCCAGGAGTGGGATTGCTGGAAACTATTTTAGCTCTATTTTTAGTTTTTTTGTTGTTTTTTTTTTTAAAAGTTACTCTTCAGCGTGTATTGCCATGAAGTTGAATTTTTTTTTTTAAGTATAAACCAGATTATTTATTTATTTATTATTTATTTATTTATTTTTGGCTGTGTTGGGTCTTCGTTTCTGTGCGAGGGCTTTCTCCAGTTGTGGCGAGCGGGGGCCACTCTTCATCGCGGTGCGCGGGCCTCTCACTGTCACAGCCTCTCCCGTTGCGGAGCACAGGCTCAGTAGTTGTGGCTCACGGGCTTAGTTGCTCCGCGGCATGTGGGATCTTCCCAGACCAGGGCTCAAACCCGTGTCCCCTGCATTGGCAGGCAGATTCTTAACCACTGCGCCACCAGGGAAGCCCTATTTTTAGTTTTTTAAGGAAGCTCCATATTGTTTTACACAGTGGCTGCACGAATTTACATTCCCACCAACAGTGTAGGAGGGTTCCTTTTCTCCACACCCTCTCCAGCATTTATTATTTGTAGACTTTTTTTTTTTTTTGTAGACTTTTTGATGGGAGCCATTCTGACAGGTGTGAGGTGATACTCCATTTTGATTTAGATTTGCATTTCTCTAATAATTAACAATGTTGAGCATCTTTTCATGTGCCTGTTGACCATCTGTATGTCTTCTTTGGAGAAATATCTATTTAGGTCTTCTGCATTTTTTTTTGATTGGGTTGTTTGCTTTTTGATATTGAGTTATACAAGCTGTTTATATATTTTGAATATTAACCCCTTGTTAATTGCATCATTTGCAAATATTTTCTCCCATTCTATAGGTTGTCTTTTCATTTTGTTGATGGTTTCCTTTTCTGTCAAAAGCTTTTAAGTTTAATTAGGTTCCATTTGTTTATTTTTGCTTTAATTTCTTTTGCCTTGGGAGACTGATCTAAGACAACATTGCTACAATTTATGTCTGAGAATGTTTCGCCTATGTTCTCTTCTAGGAGATTTATGGTGTCATGTCTTATTCTTAGGTCTTTAAACCATTTTGAGTTTATTTTTGTATATGGTGTGAGGGAGTGTCCTAAGTTCATTAATTTACATGAGGCTGTCCAGCTTTTCCAACATGATTTGGGGAAGAGACTGTCTTTTCTCCATTGTATATTCTTGCCTCCTTTGTTATAGATTAATTGACTATATGTGGGTGGGTTTATTTCTGAGATCTCTATTCTGTTCCGTTGATCTATATGTCTATTTTTGCGCCAATACCACACTATTTTGATTACTGTAGTCAGCACTGTAGTATTGACTGAAGTCTGGGAGAATGATGCCTCCAGCTTTGTTCTTTTTCCTCAGGATTGTTTTAAAAAAGAATGAAATGTTGCCATTTGCAGAAACATGGATGGACCTACAGAATATCATACTAAGTGAGTTAAGTCAGACAGAGAAAGACAAGTTTTATATGATGTCACTTAAATGTGGCATCTAAAAAATGATACAAATGAATCTATATACAAAGTAGAAACAGACTCAGAGACATAGAAAACAAACCTATGGTTACCAAAGGGGAAAGGGAGGAGGGGGAGGGATAAATTAGGAGTATGAGGTTAACAGATACAAACTCCTGTACATAAAATAAATAAGCAACAAGGATTTACTGTATAACACAGGGACAATATTTAATATCTTATAATAACTTATAATAGAAAATAATCTGAAATATATATATAGCTCAAGCGCTTTACTGTACGTCTGAAACTAACATAATATTGTAAATCAACTATACTTCAATTAAAAAAAAGTAAAATGGGAAAAATAATACTTAAAAAAAAGCTAGATATAGGCGATTTGATGGCAGAACTAAAATAGAATTACTACTGCATTATTACCAGGTTGTGGAAAAAAATGCATAGACCACTTGTAGATGTATAAGTGAGCACAGCAGCATGGGTTAATTTGATCCTGTACAAAGAGGAAGAAATCTAACTAGTATTGCTAGATATCTACTGACTGCAGAAACACTAAAAAATGAGCTGACAGTACATCACTTGTATCAAGGGAAAGGCAGATAATGGCCCCAGCAAAGGGAGATTTCTGAAGAACATACAAAAATGTTCCATGTGAGAGAATCAGTTTAAACATTGGCCAGGCTCATAGAACCTGAAGCCAGCTTATGACATTAGCAGTCAAGTAAGAACGTCATCACTTATAATTCTACCTTTTCTATTCTCCAACCTGGGAAAGTGCAAACTTCCCTCATGCCGATAATGTTAATATGTAGAACACACAACTGTTTATTATCAATAATAGTTTCAGTAAATGTTAATAGTTATCATCTCTGGATCAAACCAGTACAATTTAACTCCTTATATATAACTTGTCTTTGCCTAAAGGTAAAGGTCCTCTCAGACTCTTCCACAGATGTTCCTTAAGCCAGGGGTTGGCAAAATTTTCCTGTAAAGGGCTAAGTAATAACTATTTTATACTTTGTAAGCTAAATGGTCTGTCACAACTTTTCAACTTGGCCATTTTTAGTATGAATGCCTCAAAGACAATATACACATGAGTGGGAGTGGCTATGTTCCAACAAACCTTTATTTACAAAAATAGGCAGCAGGTTGGATTTGTCTCAAGGGCTATAGTTTACCCATGTTTGCCCTAAGTGGTGGAAACAGTCGTATTCCTCAATTTTATATGAGTATTCTCATTATGATATCCTTGAAATAGTGAGTAGTCCAATTGCTGAGACAACCAAATATAGCTACTTACATTAGCAGTAACTGAAACCTTAGCTCTACTTGGCTAAACTGTGCTTTTTTTGCCCCATTAGTTCCAGTGCAAGATTTCAAACGTTCTATAATTATTCTATTTATTTTGCCTTTTTCCTACAATATTTTGGTGACCTGTGCCACTTTCTATGATTTAATTTACTTGACAATTTCTACTAACTAAACTTGATATTGTTCTCTCCTTTAATAAAAATAGATTTCCATTTGAATCAGTGATATACCTCTAGATCAGTATAACTTTAGATTTCTTTTTTTTTAATTACATCGGTTTATTTATTTGTTTATTTATTTATGGCTGTGTTGGGTCTTCATTGCTGCGTGCAGGCTTTCTCTAGTTGCAGCGAGTGGGGCCACTCTTCATTGTGATGCAAGGGACTTCTCCTGGCGGTGGCTTCTCTTGTTGCGGAGCACGGGCTCCAGGTGCGTGGGCTTCAGTATTTGTGGCATGTGGGCTCTGTAGTTGTGGCTCGCGGGCTCTAGAGCACAGGCTCAGTAGTGGTGGCGCACGGGCTCAGCCGCTCCGTGGCATATGGGATCTTCCCGGACCAGGGCTCGAACCCGTGTCTCCTGCATTGGCAGGTGGATTCTTAACCCCTGCACCAGCAGGGAAGTCCCAACTTTAGATTTCTTATATAAACAATCTTAGTGAATCAGTTGATAGTCAAATATAATATCTACATATATGTTTCTGATCTGGTAGGTAGATTAATGCCTGGAAAATATCTCTGTGTCCAGTAAAATCTTTTCATGCTTGAAGATTGGAAGTTTCACTTCAGGTACTTTGTCACATTGGATAGACTGTCTAAAATCAAAGAAGTAAACAATAGTTATAACAATGGTCTTTAAAAAATAGGCTTAAAAAATAAATTTAGCTCTTGTCACTTGTAACGTTACCTATATTCGGCCTAAGAATCTAAGGAGTCATTTGATTAACTGATTTTCAGGTTGTGACTCAAAGTAGAACTGTGTATTACATATTTTGGTAAAAGTAAGAGTAAAATTATCTCAGAAATACATCAAGCAGATTTTGGCAATTGAGGAATCAATTACTGACAGAATATTTAAGCCGATGATCAGAGAAGATTACTTCCTCAGAAAGTAAATTTATAGTATGATAATAGTAACACATCCTTGATCTCAGAGAAATAAAAATAGATCATAAAGCAAATGTAATAAATTGATGAGTTATTTGTTAATTTAAAGTGGGGGAACTGATCAAATCGAAAGTTTTGTGGGTTTTGTTGTTATTATTATTTTGCTATTACTAACATTTGAGTTAGAGTGAAAATGACTTTATTTTATTTTTATAAATAGATGCTACGTCTAAAGCCCACATTCTTAGAACTTCAAAAGTGATTTTTTTCCTCCAGTGCTGTGTATGGCAGGCTAAAACAATTCTTTCCTCCATAAAGCATTTAGTAATACTCTGTAAAACATAACAAACACTCTTTCAGATGCACAGCTGAGTTCATATGAAAGTAAAGGAAATACTCAGGGTCCAAAATCAAAGAGGAGTCCAGAAACTAGAGTTGTCAATTGGAACTGAAGCTTGTGTCTGCCCAAGAGCCTTAACAGATTCAGAAACGTAGAACCTAGGATTGTAGAAGCTACCAGGAGGGTAAAGAACTGAGGTCCCCACATAAACCTGAAACGCTTGCAAGGCACCTACAATGAAAAGGAAGACTGAAGAAAAATCTATTTATTGCTATAAGGACTGG
Organism: Delphinus delphis; assembly: GCF_949987515.2. Lineage (NCBI taxonomy): Eukaryota > Metazoa > Chordata > Mammalia > Artiodactyla > Delphinidae > Delphinus > Delphinus delphis. The sequence goes on from NC_082693.1 coordinate 62,724,667, forward strand.
AAAAAAATCTTATTTACTGCCCTATGGAGGCGACCAGAAAACAAGTTTGTGTTGATCTGCAAGATGGAAAAAGAAAATGCCTGAGAATTAAAATCCATAGTACTGCTCTTCTGCATGTTTGATGTTTGTGTTTATATTACCTGCAAAATACAGAAAATGATAAAAAATGAATAAATTGCAGTGGTCACAAGTTGATAGCTCCCAGAGATATGTGGCAGGAGTAAAAGCAAATTCTTCCTTGAGGAACAAGGAAGCAAATTCTTCCTTGAGGAACAAGGAACAACTTCATGCCAGGTCTCAAAGAATTTATACAGTTAAAGCCTAATGAAACATGGATTCAGAAACCAAAATTACAGAGCATGGAAAGAAATAACCTACCATGAATGAAATCATCAGAAGCAACAGAAAGCAAATTAAACTGACAAGAGTATCATATGATTTGAAATAACATAAAAAGAATGTAAGTCATATATTAAATATATATGGAAGAAAGAAGCTACAAATATAAGCCAGGTGGATCTGAAAAGAAAAAAGAAAATTAGTAGCAATGAAAGCTATACTTCTAAAATTAAAACACAATGGAAAAATTAAAATGCATGAGACCCAGCTGAAAATAGGATTAGTGAACTGGAAAAATTAATCTGAAAAAATTACATAGAATATAACAAAATAAAACCAAAAAAGAAAAGCATTCAACAGTTAAGAAAATAGTCTTCACCACTACACATGAACCAGTGCAAAGCAATTACTTATTCTCTGAATATGTGCAACAATATAGGCACCTATTAAATTTAAATTCTACAACATTGTATGTCAAACTTATGAAAAATAGCTGAAGTGGTGCTTGGAGGAAAACACACACCTAATCACTTGCATTGGATAAAATTATCAGGCAAGCATCCAGCCAAAGAACTCAGAAACAAAACAACAAAATAAATCCAAATAAAGTGGAGGAACTGGAAAAATAAAGATAAAAGCAAATATTAGAGAAGATTAATAAAGCCATGAACTTGAAAATTTTAAAAGATATATAATGGATGGATTTTTGGCAAGAATAATTGTGGAAAAAAGAAAATATATGAATAAATATTACTAAAAATGAAAAGTGAGATAGAATTACAGATAGGATAGAGAGTAAAAATATTAAAGCAAACGTTAGGAAAAACTCTAGACCATTAAATTTTAAAACATATGAAATGGTACATTTCCTAAAACAAAGAAGTAACTTATGTAATAGTGACTGCAAAAGAAAATCTGGATATATTTTTAATCATTAAGGAAATTTAGTCAGATGAATCAGTAGCTAAAAATCTATCCATCAAATACTATGAATATTAAACTACTAGGCCTGTATTATTTTACAAATGAATTTTAACAAACGTGTACAGTACAGAGGCCTAATAGTACAGATTAGCTAAAGAGAAGTAATATTCACCAATTCTTCTTGTGAGATGAGTGTGATCTTGATGATAAGCCAAATGTAAGAGAAGAAAATTATAAGTAAATATAATTTGTAAAAACATACAAAAATCTGAAATAGGTATTAAGTTCATTATGACAATATGTAAAAGAGATTAATGTATCAAACACAGGTGGGTTTATCCCAACAATGCAAAAATGTTAGAATATCTGTCAGTGTAATTCTCCACATTGGTATTGAAACAGATAACAATATGGCCATCTCAACAGACTGATAAAAAGCATTTGATAAAATTTAGCATTCATTAATACTAAAAATTAATGATAAAACTAGTAATAAAATTCTATTAAACTGGGAAGAAATTTTAAATTCCTTCCTCTGCTAAAGGAAAACTACTTAAAATTAAAGAATGTCACTAACAAAATTTATAAGCATTTCCTTTAAAGTCAAGAGTAGGGCAATGAGGTCTATTGTCTCCATTTAAATTCTATCTGGGATGGAAACTCTGGTGAGTGCAAAAGTAAAGGTGGAATAGAGAAGGAGAATAAAAATTACAAACGAAGAAAAATTATAATCATCCACAGATTATATGTTATCACATAAGAGACTCAAAAGAATCTGGAAAGAATATTAGAAATATATGAATATAGCAGAGTGGCTATTTATAAGGTTGGTAAAGAAGAATCAATGGCTCGTCTACATAACTTTTAGAAAACATAATTTGTGAAGTTCACTTACACTAGAAACAAAAATATGAAATAACTAGGTATAAATGCAAATGATGCTTCAGATCTGTATGGGAAAAAAAATAACACTTTATTTAAAGTCATTAAAAATACCTTTTAAAAAAGTAGAGATATACCACATTAAAGGGTAGCATAACTCAGTATCTTAAAGATGACAATTGTTTTTTCAGTGCAATACAAATCAAAATTCTCAGTGGGTTTTTCATGAACTTGAGAAGCTAAATTAAGATATATATATATATATTTGGGAGAGCAGATGGCCAAAAAGAGACAACTCAGTCTTTTTTTAATTTAATTTTTATTTTATATTGGAGTATAGTTGATTTACAATATTGTGTTAGTTTCAGGTATACAGCAAAGTGATTCAGGCATATTTATATATATCCATTATTTTTCAGATTATTTTTCCATATAGGTTATTGCAGAATATTGGGTAGAGTTCTCTGTGCTATACATTAGGGCCTTGTTGGTTTTCTATTTTACATATAATAGTATGTATATACTAATCCCAAACTCCTAGTTTATCCCTCCCCCCCCACCTTTCCCCTTTGTTAACCATAAGTTTGTTTTCAAAGTCTGTGAGTCTGTTTCTGTTTTATAAATAACTTCATTTGTACCATTTTTTTTTAAGAGTCCACATATAAGTGACATCATATGATATTTGTTATTCTCTGTCTGACTTACTTCACTTAGTATGATAATCTCTAAGTCCATCCATATTGCTGCAAATGGCATTATTTCATTCTTTTTTGTGGGTGAGTAATATTCCATTGTATATATGTAATTAATACCACATCTTCTTTATCCATTCCTCTGTCGATGGACATTTAGGTTACTTCCATGTCTTGGCTATTGTAAATAGTGCTGCTATGAACATTGGGGTGCATGTATCTTTTTGAATTATGGTTTTCTCCAGATATATGCCCAGGAGTGGGATTGCTGGATCATACGGTAGCACTATTTTTAGTTTTTAAAGGAACCTGCGTACTGTTCTCCATAATGGTTGTACCAATTTACATTCCCACCAACAGTGTAGGAGGGTTCCCTTTTCTCCACACCTTCTCCAGCATTTATTGTTTGTATACTTTTTTTTTTTTTAAATATTTATTTATTTATTTTTGGCTGCGTTGGGTCTTCGTTTCTGTGCGAGGGCTTTCTCTAGTTGTGGCAAGCGGAGGCCACTCTTCATCGCGGTGCACGGGCCTCTCACTATCGTGGCCTCTCTTGTTGCGGAGCACAGGCTCCAGACGCGCAGGCTCAGTAGTTGTGGCTCACGGGCCCAGTTGCTCCGTGGCATGTGGGATCTTCCCAGACCAGGGCTCGAACCCGTGTCCCCCGCATTGGCAGGCAGATTCTCAACCACTGCGCCACCAGGGAAGCCCTGTTTGTATACTTTTTGATGATGGCCATTCTGACTGGTGTGAGGTGATATCTCATTGTAGTTTTGATTTGCATTTCTCTAATAATTAGCGATGTTGAGCATCTTTTCATGTGCTTTTTGGCCATCTGTATGTCTTCTTTGGAAAAATTTCTATTTAAATCTGCCCATTTTTTGATTGGGTCTTTTTTTTTTAATATTGAGCTGCAGGAGCTGTATGTATATTTTGGAGATTAATCCCTTGTTGTTCATTTCACTTGCAAATATTTTCTCCCATTCTGTGGGTTGTCTTTTCATTTTGTTTATGGTTTCCTTTCCTGTGCAAAAGCTTTTAAGTTATTTAGGTCCCATTTTTTTAATTTTTGTTTTTATTTTTATTACTCTAGAGGTCGATCCCAAAAGATATTAGTGTGATTTATGTCAAAGAGTGTTCTGCCTATGTTTTCCTCTAAGAGTTTTATAATATGCCATCTTACATTTAGGTCTTTAATCCATTATGAGTTTATTTTTGTGTATAGTGTTAGAGAATGTCCTAATTTCATTCTTTTACATGTAGCTGTCCAGTTTCCCAGCACCACTTATTGAAGAGACTGTCTTTTCTCCATTGTATATTCTTGCCTCCTTTGTCATAGATTAATGGACCATAGGTGCATGGGTTTATTTCTGGGCTTTCTGTCCTGTTACATTGATCTATATTTCTGTTTTTGTGCCAGTACCATACCGTTTTGATGACTGTAGCTTTGTAGTATAGTCTGAAGTCAGGGAGCCCAATTCCTCCAGCTCTGTTTTTCCTTTCTGAAGATTGCTTTAGCTATTTGGGGTCTTTTGTGTTTCCATACAAATTTTTTTAAAAACTGTTCTAGTTCTGTGAAAAATGCCGTTGGTAATTTGATAGGGATCGCACTGAATCTGTAGATTGCCTTGGGTAGTGTAGTCATTTTGACAATATTGATTCTTCCAATCCAAGAATATGGTATATCCATCCATCTGTTTGTGTTTTCTTCAATTTCTTTCATCAGTGTTTTATAGTTTTCAGAATACAGGTCTTTTGCCTCCTGAGGTAGATTTATTCCTAAGTATTTTATTCTTTTTGATGAGATGGTAAATAAGATTGTTTCCTTAATTTATCTTTCTGATCTTTCATTGTTGGTGTATAAAAATGCAAAAGAGGGCTTCCCTGGTGGCACAGTGGTTGAGAGTCCACCTGCTGATGCAGGGGACACGGGTTTGTGCCCTGGTCTGGGAAGATCACATGCTGTGGAGCGGCTAGGCCCGTGAGCCATGACCGCTGAACCTGCGCGTCCGGAGCCTGTGCTCCGCGACGGGAGAGGCCACAACAGTGAGAGGCCCGCGTACCGCAAAAAAAAAAAAATGCAAAAGATTTCTGTGTATTAATTTTGTATTCTGCAACTTTACCGAAATCATTGATGAGCTCTAGTAGTTTTCTGGTAGCCTTTTTAGGATTTTCTATGTACAGTATCATGTTATCTGCAAACTGTGACAGTTTAACTTCTTCTTTTCCAATTTGGATTCCTTTTATTTCTTTTTCTTCTCTGATTGTCATGGCTAGGACTTCCAAAACTAAGTTGAATAAAGGTGGTGTGGGTGGACATTCTTGTCTTCTTCCTGATCTTAGAGGAAATGCTTTTAGCTTTTCACAATTGAGTATGATATTAGCTATAGGTTTGTCATATATGGCCTTTATTATGTTGAGGTAGGTTCCCTCTATGCCCACTTTCTGAAAAATTTTTTTTTAACATAAATAGGTGTTGAATTTTGTCAAAAACGTTTTCTGCATGTATTGAGATGATCATATGGTTTTTATTCTTCAATTTGTTAACGTGGTATAGCACACTGATTGATTGGCAGATATTGAAAAACCTTTGCATCCCTGGGATAAATCCCACTTGGTCATGATGTGTGATCCTTCTAATGTATTGTTGGATTCTGTTTGCTAATAATTTGTTGAGGATTTTTGCATCTATGTTCCTCACTGATCTCAGCCTGTAATATTCTTTTTTGTGGTATCTTAATCTGGTTTTGGTGTAGGGTGATGGTGGCCTCATAGAATGAGTTTGGGAGTGTCAATCTTGAAAATAAATAAAAGGTGATGAGAGTTTTCAGTTACTAAGATTTATTATTATATACTTATTATAAGATATCAAGACTTATTTTGAGTAAATCATATTTGTGTATCTCTGAAACTTGATGTGTGACAGCAGAAGCGCTACAGATTAAGAAGAAATAATGGACTGTTTAGTAAAAAGTGTCTGTTAGTCAACTGGTTAATCGTATGGAAAACAAAATACAGTTAGCATCCCACCTTACAATACACACATAAATTGCAGATTGATTAAAAATATAAGTATGAAAACCAAAATTTGTAAAAAAAAATATTACAATGGCTTTTGTTAGGAAAGGATTTATTAAGATACAAAAAGCAATAACCATGAAAAAGAAGATAGTTAAATTTTCTGCATTAATATTAAAAACTTCTTTGGGAAATGTGACAGATACAGGTAGAAGCAGGTAAAAGATGTTGCAATACATGTACCTGACAAAGGATTAGTGCACAGACTATATGAAAAGCATTTCCAAATTAATAACAAAAAAGTACACTGGAAATGTGGGCAAAAGATACATCTTGATGGAAGAGATAACCCCAAAACCCAAAAATATTATGAAAATATTTATCAACTGCATTAATAATAAAGGGAATCCAAATTCAAACCACAATCATATCTGATTTTACACCAAATTGGCCAAAATAAATACTCTAGTGATTTAAAAAGGTAGATAAAGGAAAACTACACTGCTGACAGGAATCTGTCTGGTATAGCCTCCTTTGAGACAAAGTTGACTATACTCTATCTGGTAAATAAAAAATGAATTTAACCTATGAAATTCCACTTCCAGATATATACTTTAGAAAACTCTTTGCACAAGGAGACAGACATCCATAGTAGCAATGTTATAATAGTCATAAATAAGTGTAGCATATTTACATAATATAATACTGTGTAGCAGTGCAAATAAATTTCCTAGAGTCACATATATTAACACTGATGAATTTCATAAACTATATTGAGTAAAGCCATTCTTTTTTAGGAGTAGCAAGAGAATAAAATGTGCCTGAGAATTACAGATAAAAAAATTTAGTTTGGTGTTTCCTTCTGAGGAAGGAGTGAAATGAAGGAATTACACTCTGTACGTAAACTGGCTGGTGTGTTCTTGGTATTGTTTATATGTTTTCTATTGCCTGAAAATTTTAAGTAGAATGTACAAAAGAAGGAGAAAAAGCTACTTAAAATGTTTAATCTTTTTCCTTTATTATCTTATGGCCTACCAGTCTATGCTACCATTTTAAAATTCTCATCCCCAGAAAAATCTTGGCGGAATTCCTTTGTGGATTAGTCACTCCATTACATGGATTTTTAGTTTATATATCTCTATCCTTACTTCCTAGTTCTTGTATTTTTCCAGATTCACAGTACTTCTTGAGAAAATAGTGTGAAAGAGAAAGTGTAATATTTGCTCTACAATAAAAAGTAAAGAGCACCATAAAAATCTCTTAGTTACATCCATGAGTTTCATAGACTTGTATCAAGAATAGATTTGAGCTCTGGAAGCAGTTTGGTCTTTAGAGGAATACTCGAAAGCCTGAAAGCTCTTCCATGAAAACAGAATTAGTGAAGCCCTGTTCAGTCATTTGCTGTTATAAAGTGAATTAGAGCATGTGCGTATAGCACATCTTGTCCTATTTAATTGAGGGTTGTAAGCATACTCAGTGATGTAAGCAAGGAATGAAACTTGGTTTGGGCAGGGATGTGATATGATTTTTAAAAAAATATGTATGTAAAAAATACAAACAACCACAAACCATGAAATTAAGAATGAGACATACATAGACTAAACAGAGGAATTTGGCACTCCTATTCTTACTAGCAATCTAAAAAGGCACTAAGTGTTGCTATATAGGAGACTGATTAATTGCTATAAAAAACTAGAAAGTATGAAACATAAACAAGCATCTTTGACAGAGGGGAACACCAAACTAAAGATGTAATGAGGAGGAGATTATCTATAGCGTGTGACTCGTAGAAGATGCTGATAAAACTTCTTTGCCATACAACATCCAAAGAAATTCTAAGACTTGTGTACAATAAAATGGCAGTACAGGGCCCAACATGGCTTTAAATAATACAGTCAGTGTGTAATCACTGTTGTAGTACTTGGTGCAACTCAACTATGTTGCATGTGTTCAGGGGCTAGATTGTCAAAAAATTCTCAAACAGTTATGATATGTGAGGAAGTGATACATTTTGTCGCTTGGGAAGCAGAAGCAAAAGAAGATAAAGCCTGCTGTGGCACCATGTAGCATGATATGGCGCAGTTGTAGGGCAATTAATAGGAGCAAACTAACCAATTTGCTTCTAGCAATACAAAATGAAGGAGATCACACTGTGGGCAAAGAGGCAAAGATGCAAGTAGTGATGTCTCATAAACTGGATGCAGCTCTGTCCCAAACGGCACTCTTAATGGTAGAACTCTGAAAAGGAACATTCCTTACACATTTTAATTTGCAGACCAGAAATAATTTTGAACTTCCAATGTGTGCATATAAAAATGTGTATATTTTTAAAAAACCCAGATTAATAAACATACCAAAAGAAAATTAAATAATTAAATTATAATAGAATTTAAGAAGTAGTTGTAAATAAGCACCATTTATTGTGGTAGATTTCTTGCAGAGTATAAGAGAAATATTTTCCTTATAATTCCCAAAGATTGATTCACCTGAGATGTTTATAAATTCGCTGTAGAGGCAAAATGTTTGTAGAGTCACCATAAAACATTTTAACAGAAAATATTTTACAAGTGTATTTAACTCAGGAATGAAGACAAAATGTATAAAAGGTCAGAGAAGATTTCACAGAGTATAAATTCCTTGAGATGGTCCATGAATGCTATGCAGGGCTTGGATGAGTGGATTTGAATGGAAAATGTCTTCTGTGTGTTAAGAACAGTCCATGTAAAAGCACAAAGGCAAGAATGTCTCTAGAGTTTGCAGGCAACCCTCAAGAAAGAAGCCTGACAGAAAAGTATATTGAAGTCTTGGGAAATGATGTTGGATAGCTGAAGTGGAGTGAGATTCCTGAGAGCTTTGAATTGAATTCCTGGGTAAGGAATATCAGTTTTATCTCACACAGGAGGGGGAGACATCCAATTATATGAACTGGCTTGATCAAAGTGGGGTTTTAGTAAGATATATCTTTCTTTAGTGTGTAAGGGCTATTTGAAATGGGAGGTTAGAAGCTCAAGAGAAATAGGAGATATTTGCCCTAACCCACCTAAGTGGTTAGGACCTAGGCAACTGGTGGGGCCAGTGGTAACAGGAAATGATCAAGTCTATTCACATGCCCAGTTACTCTTAAATTTATTCATTTTTTTTCACTCAGTGCATATATATTGAGCGCTTTCTATGGGCCAAGTTCTATTCTAGGTACAAGAGATACAGCAACGATCAAGTAAAACAAGGTCCCCATTCTCAAAGAATATACATCCAAAGACCATGGAAAAACAAAACATAAATAACTTTATAAAGTGTTTTTAAAACGGTGAAAGAATAGAATAGAAAGTAATGGGGAGAATGGCTAGCTGAGATTGGGTGTGTGGTTAGGGACAGTCATCTGAGCTGGGTCCTGAATGAAGGGAGGGATGGATGCTGAGCAGAGAACATCCCAGGTGCCAAGGAAATCATACGGAAACACTGAGCCAGAAACATTCCTGGTGTGGAGATTCATTACACACAGCAGCATACTGAAAGCTCTGACAAGTCCAGCTTTAAAGAATCTTTAGTAAATGTTGTTAGCATTTCTCCAATTTGTTTTATTCCAAACTGTCTTTTGAAATTGTTGGGGCTGTTTTTCCTTAAACAACGATTGGTGTGTTACCCTAGACATTTCATGTCAAAGTCCCAATCATTTAGCAAGTTCTATCTTTATTTTTTGTAAGATAAAACATGTGAACGAGAATAAAAATGTCACTGCTTAGTATATTCTTTGGCTCAGAATAGTACATTTGCATTAAGCAAATGGAAATGCCAGATGTTATTATGATAGTTCCTCTAGAATAGCTCAGCGATAACACTGGCATTGCCACCACACTATTTCAATAACTCTCAACTCACTTTGGAACCACTTCCCCTGTCAGTCTCATTGTCTTCTGCCACCTTCTGGGTTCATCACATTTTACAAACCCCTGCTGGAGTAACTTGGAAAGCAGTTTCATCCAGTAGCTTCTCTGATCAAGAACTGGTTCTGCATTGGTTACAAAATAACGTTAAAACTTTATCTGAGGGCTTCCCTGGTGGCGCAGTGGTTGAGAGTCTGCCTGCTAATGCAGGGGACGTGGGTTCGAGCCCTGGTCTGGGAGGATCCCACATGCCGCGGAGCAACTGGGCCCGTGAGCCACAACTACTGAGCCTGCGCGTCTGGAGCCGGTGCTCCACAACAGGAGAGGCCGCAATAGTGAGAGGCCCGTGCACAGTGATGAAGAGTGGCCCCCGCTTGCCACAACTAGAGAAAGCCCTTGCACAGAAATGAAGACCCAACACAGCCATAAATAAATAAATAAATAAATAAATAAATAAATAAATAAATAAATAAATAAAAAACAAAAAAAAACCAAAAAACTTTATCTGATATTCAAGGCTTTTTTCCAATTGCACTCCAATCTGCTCTAAAAATCTTATCTCCCACATTAGCCCAGCTTGAAATTTCCTACCCATTACCTGTGCTCAGAGTTCTGCAGCACCTAAAATAATATCCTCTCCCCCTAATATAAATCTAATCCATGTACTCATATTTCAAGGTCCATTTCAAAGCCTAAAGGCCTTTCTTTTTTTTTTTTGCGGTACGCGGGCCTCTCACTGTTGTGGCCTCTCCTGTTGCGGAGCACAGGCGCCGGATGCGCAGGCTCAATGGCCGTAGCTCACGGGCCCAGCTGCTCCGCGGCATGTGGGCTCTTCCCAGACCGGGGCACGAACCCGTGTCCCCAGCATCGGCAGGCGGCAGACTCTCAACCACTGCACCACCAGGGAAGCCCCTAAAGACCTTTCTTTAGGGCCTTTCATTTCCATCACCCAGCTCACAATTCTTTCTCAATTTCAGTGACATTTGTTGTCTGTACTATTAATGTGAGATATACATATATACACACATACATTCATGTTTTTATTATATATATTTGTTTATATTATGATTTTCCTAGCTATGAGATTATATGCATGTATGTCAACTATAACCTGAGCTTCTGAAAGGCAAGAATGATTATTTAGTTCTTTTATTTCTATTAACACCAGAAGAGTTAGCTAATAATAAATACTCAGCATATATATCAATTGATTAAACACCTACATAGAAATTATAAACAAATACAATTCCTGAATTTGCTCATATAGTTGTTCTTATTACATCATTAGTCAGGTTCAGCTTGTTCCATAATAATTTTCCATTTTCCCCTCTTATTCCACACACAGTTGATAAAATGTGTTCTGTATATTTTCTTTTTCTCTTTCTCTACATATACTTATGCATTTGCACATATATATACATACCATATATGCAAATCACCTCTATATATAACATATATCAGATATGAGTTACATATGACATAGTGTTGGTTTGACAACTTGATGTCACATTTACGGATACTGCATAGGTTATCATTGATTTTCATTTCTGAGAATTAAATAGACCAAAGGTTGGCAAATCTGATCCATTATCTGTTTTTGTAAATAAAGTTTTATTGGCCACAAAAGCCACACCCATTTATTTACATACCATCTATAGTTGCTTTCCCCCTAAAAGGAGATGTTAAGTGGTTGCATCATGGAGCATATGGCACACAAAGTCTAGTATATTTGCTATGGCCCTTTACAGAAAATGTTTGCTGATACCTGATACAAAATAAGAGGAAATGTAGTGCTTTACGTTTGCATAGTTCTCAAGACCCAGGTGTCATAGGTCGATTGATATTCTACTGTTCAACTTCCCCATTTATTCAGTTGTAATAGGAGTTTGACACCAGACACATAGACCCAGAAGGACATTATTTGCAAATTATCCTCTTGTTGCTCAAGGCATTCAGTCTGAGTTATACTGGTCTTGAAAATATGGAAAATGTTATAAGGAGATATCAGAAGGTATAGAAGTTGAGCTTAATCCAGAATTATTTTCTTCCAAAGTTATTTTGATTATGGAAGGCCTAATTAGAAAGCTTAATCATAACACGAAGAATGTGTTTGCTTTGCAAAATCAAATCAATTGCACAATTTATGTTCCCTGCAGCTGCTACTTCCCATTTTTCTTTTTTTTTTTTTTCGGACCTTCACTTTATGAAGATCTGTTTCAGATCTTTTTTTATAAATATATTTATTTTTATTTTTGGCTGTGTTGGGTCTTCGTTTCTCTGCAAAGGCTTTCTCTAGTTGTGGCAAGTGGGGGCCACTCTTCATCGCGATGCGCGGGCCTCTCACTGTCGCGGCCTCTCTTGTTGTGGAGCACAGGCTCCAGACACGCAGACTCCAGACGCGCAGGCTCGGTAGTTGTGTCTCACGGGCCTAGCTGCTCCGCGGCATGTGGGATCTTCCCAGACCAGGGCTCGAACCCGTGTCCCCTGCATTAGCAGGCAGATTCTCAACCACTGCACCACCAGGGAAGCCTTACTTCCCATTTTTATAGAAGCAGCTGCATCCCAGCTGTGGATATGAGCAGTTATGGCTCTTGCTTATTCATAGTGGAGATGTTTCACACCCATCAATACGGACGCCAACAACCAAAGCTTGGAAGCAAATTTCTTTTAAGAAAAAAAAAAAGAGGCTAGTATTTTTGAACTAAAAAAGAAATGAAAATGTAATGTACTGTAGGTTTTTGCAAGCCTAGGGAAATATAGTAATATATAGTATTACGTATTAACATATCAATAACATATCAATTTCAAGGTTTATTCTGTTAACTTGGGATTTGAATTATTATTAATATTTTTCTGCATCCCAAACTGACACATTAAATTACTAATTTATGACAGATTCTAAAACTATAACATTGAAGAATAATATTTTTCTTCCTTTATAACATAACCTTAAGCAATGAAAGAGAGGATAGACCTCCTTTTAAAGAGACAACAAGCACCTTGTTAATAAGTTAGCAAATAAACTCATTTGACATTTTCAGTAAATTCCATTGACTTTGTCATATGCACGCATATATCTGTACAGTATCTAAGGTATGGGTTTTGTCTCAGTATTTTTGGTTTTGCTTAATAAAATATTACTTTTTTTGCTAAAAATACGATTTTCTTAATAAATCTCTGGCAATTAGTCATGTTTCTATTTTTCCGGTTTTATCAACCATTTTATTGTATTAGTATGCCATTAATTCTGGAATATAGCCCAAACAGTGATATGAAACAATCCCAGAATTGTAAGAATATGAATTCTTGCTGAGTAAAAGCAAGACATAAGAACTGCATGTAGTGAAATGTAAGTTCAGTCACACAGTAGCTTGGATAATAAGTGTAATGTATCCTTGTTCACAGAGCAAAATTCTGAAATCACTCTCATTAACTTTTCCTGTGTGTTGAGAAGTTAGTTGAGAGCTGAGATATTAGCCAAAATTAGTTTTCATGCCTTAGCATAAGCACATTCCACATTTTTTGTTATACATTTGCTAATTTGCCCCTCATATTTCTAAATTTCTACTTTTACTGTGGTAAGAGTATATACTTAAGGATATCACAAATTGATTCTGAAAAGGACAAAGGAATAAAAGGAGAACATACAATCACTATAATCACATAATATTATTTGAAAGTCTAATCAATTTGGAATTTGTACATTAGCATAAAATTTTTATTTGTGCATCCAGCAATTACTTTTGAGCTGACGTATTCATTTAAAACTTAAAGAAAGAGTATGCATGTGGCGTGTCTTAGAATGCCATTAGCACCCGTTGAGGAAGAGTTCCTGGTCTTCTCTCCATATCTGAGTCATGAAGGAAGAGATGTATATACAGATAAGAGAAACACTTGATGAAGCTACCTAGGAGTAGGGAAAATTCAGTGGTACTGATTCATATTTCATAAAGTATATTCCTATCGTTATATCACAAAAGTTAAGAATATTACAGTTCCATGGTTGAATAATTTTTGGAAAACATTCCGTATTATTTCCCCTGAAAATTCAGTGTTTATTTGGATATTAGAGGGTTTGAAAAATCCTAATTCAAGAATCCTGCATTTTTTGTTTTGTTTTGCTTTCCTTTGTTTTACCCTTCATTTGCCTTTCATTCTCCAAATTCATTTAATCATAAAGTGCTTTTTGTAAGTGACAACTCTTGATATCATCTGGAACAAATATTCTGAAAAACATGTAGGGAAACATGGAAATAGGTCTTTGAAAAAACAGGTGAAAACACACATGGAGGTATGCAAAGATGGTGGGGTACTGGCCAGTCTCTCACCAGATTTGTTTATAGCAGGTGCCAATTCTAGGTTCACTCTGGTATTCTCTGGATAAGAGGTGACCATGCAAAAGAAGACTCTCAGAAGGAGCTGGGAGCATAACAGTGACTCTCAAACTCCTTAGATGGGTACTTTACAACTGGCAGGAACCTTTCAAGGAATGCCCTATTGTCCTCTGTGATACTCTAGGAATTTCTATCTGCTGAGAGCCACATGCTTCCTAAAGGCAATATCCCTTGTTGAACCTAAAGCCGGGGCCCACCATTGCACCATTGAACAGTAAAAAGTTTACAAGACATACTTCTTCCCAAACCAGGGGTCTTTGGCCCTTTTGTAATTAAATTAAACATTTATGGAGACAACTAACACATGTATGCAACCGTGTGTTAAAGCTGGAGTCTGAAAAAAAATGACAAAATAAAAGTCTCAAAAGGCTAACAGATTAGTGTAAGAAATAGCCATAGGGACAAATAACCACAGTAAAATCTGATAAATGCTATACTAGTGGAATAATTAAAGTGTCATAGGAACACAGGGTTGAGGGAGACAATACATTCCACGTGTGGAAGACAGAGGAAGAAGGTGGCTAAAATTTCACAAAGTAGGTGAAATTTCATCTGAAGTAATAAGAAGTAAAATATTTTAATAGAAATTATTTAATAATAAGATAAAAAAATTATTCACTCCATGAAACAAAAATGGGCTAAGAAAGCTGCTGCCTAGTACAGAGCCAAATCTTTAAGTTGGGTCACAAACAACCAGGAAAAATTCTTTGAGATAACGCTGCCATCTATGTCTAGCTATAGCCTTGAGAAATAATGGCTACTGGTATAGTCACTCAACAAATGTTTCTGAGAATTTACAATGTGAAGGGCATACTTATTAAGTACTAGGCATACATTTGTAAACAAGACACAAACCTCAGGCTTAAGATTCTAAAAGTATAATGCAAAAAAATGCAAATAAGCAATTAAAGTAAGCATTTTTTAAATGTATGCAAAATGCTGCCTGATTTGGTAAGTCAGCTCATCGTGTTTATGAGAAGTTTACTATGCAGAGACAGAGTGGTGAACAAAGCATCAAAACATTCTGGTCATTGCCCCTAGGAATTTATAGCATAGATAGACTTTGAAAAGGTTCTAATTCCAGTTGAAGGTGTATGTGTATATATATAAGTATACGTAAGTGTGTATGTGTATATATATATATATATAATTTATAAACAAATTTATATGTTGATTTAATATATAAATTATATATATATATAATATAACATTTCCAGTAATCTCCTTTGAAAAATAATCCAATGGTGAGTCTCAATTGCTATATAGCCAGTGGTGCAGCTTCAGAACTTCAAAATGGATCATTGTAAATATTCAATGCATATTATGAACGAGTCCCTACACTTATCCATCGCAAGTGAAGCTCTCTGGTTAACACCTCCAATTTGCTCACTATTGGAGAGTTTTCCTCATTGTGCCATATACGTTTTGGGTATTTTCTGGTATTACTAGAGGTCTTTAGGAAGAGATAGGGATGGGATAGGTAGATGGAGAAAACCTGTATATTCTGTTGTCGAATTTCCTGTTATTTATATTTTTATCCAGCAGGTTCTTATTAGTTATTCATTTTATACATATTAGTGTATATATGTCAATTCCAGTCTCCCAATTCATCACACCCCCTCTCCCCGTCGCTTCCCTCCTTGAGTCCATACATTTGTTCTCTACATCTGTGTCTCAATTTCTGCCCAACAAACCAGTTCATCTGTACCATTTTTCTAGGTTCCACATATATGCATTAACATACGATATTTGTTTTTCTCTTTCTGACTTACTTCACTCTGTATGACAGTCCCTAGATTCATACACATCGCTACAAATGACCCAATTTCGTTCCTTTTTATGGCTGAGTAACATTCCATTGTATATATGTATCACATCTTCTTTATCCATTCTTCTGTCGATGGGCATTTAGGTTGCTTCCATGACCTGGCTATTGTAAATAGTGCTGCAATGAACATTGGGGTGCATGTGTCTTTTTGAATTATGGTTTTCTCTGGGTATATGTCCAGTAGTGGTATTGCTGGGTCATATAGTAATTCTATTTTTAGTTTTTTAAGGACCCTCCATACTGTTCTCCATAGTGGCTGTATCAATTTACATTCCCACCAGCAGTGCAAAAGGGTTCCCTTTTCTCCACACCCTCTCCAGCATTTGTTGTTTGTAGATTTTCTGATGATGCCCATTCTAACTAGAATGATGCTCATTCTAACAGAATGAGCTTGGGAGTGTTCCTTCCTCCACAATCTTTTGGAAGAGTTTGAGAAGGATAGGTGTTAGCTCTTCTCTAAATGTTTGATAGAATTCACCTGTGAAGCCATCTGGTCCTTGACTTCTATTTGTTGGAAGATTTTTAATCAGTTTCAATTTCATTATTAAATTCATTTCATTATTAAATTCATTTTATTATTGAATTCATTTCAGTTCAATCACAATTATGTGTGATTGTTCTGTTCATATTTCCTATTTCTTCCTGGTTCAATCTTGGAAGGTTATACCTTCCTAAGAATTTGTCCATTGCTTCCAGGTTGTCCATTTTATTGGCATAGAGTTGCTTGTAGGTCTCTTAGGATGCTTTGTATTTCTGTGGTGTCTGTTGTAACTTCTCCTTTTTCATTTCTAATTTTATTGATTTGAGTCCTCTCCCTCTTTTTGTTGATGAGTCTGGCTACTGGTTTATCTACTTTGTTTATCTTCTCAAAGAACCCGCTTTTAGTTTTATTGATCTTTGCTATTGTTTTGTCTCTATTTCATTTATTTCTGCTCTGATCTTTATGATTGCTTCCCTTCTGCTAACTTTGGGTTTTCTTTGTTTTTCTTTCTCTAGTTCCTTTAGGTGTAAGGTTAGATTGTTCATTTGAGATTTTTCTTGTTTCTTGAGGTAGGCTTTTATTGCTATAAAGTTCCCTCTTAGAACTGCTTTTTCTGCATCCCATAGGTTTTGAATCATTGTGTTTTCATTGTCATTTGTCTGTGGGTATTTTTTGATTTCCTCTTTGATTTCTTCAGTGATCTCTTGGTTATTTAGTAACACATTGTTTAGCTTCCATGTGTTTGTGTTTTATGTTTTTTTCCCCTAATTGATTTCTAATCTCATAGCGTTGTGCTCAGAAAAGATGCTTGATATGATTTCAATTTTCTTAAATTTACTGAGGCTTGATTTGTGACCCAAGATGTGAACTGTCCTGAAGAATGTTCTGTGTGCACTTGAGAAGAAAGTGTAATCTGTTGTTTCTGAATGGAATGTCCTATAAATATCAATTAAACCTATCTGGTCTGTTGTGTCATTTAAAGTTTGTGTTTCCATATTAATTTTCTGTTTGGATGATCTTTCCATTGCTGTAAGTGAGGTGTTAAAGTCCCCTACTATTATTGTGTTACTGTCGATTTCCTGTTTTATAGCTGTTAGCAGTTGTGTTATGTGTTGTGGTGCTCCTATGTTGGGTCCATATATATTTATAATTGTTATATCTTCTTCTTGGATTGATCCCTTGATCATTATGTAGTGTCCTTTCTTGTCTCTTGTAACGTTCTTTATTTTAAAGTCTATTTTATTTGATATGAGTATTGCTACCCCAGCTTTCTTTTGATCTCCATTTGCATGGAATATCTTTTTCCATCCCCTCACTTTCTGTCTGTATGTGTCCCTAGGTCTGAAGTGGGTTTCTTGTTGATATATCGGTCTTGTTTTTGTATCCATTCAGCAAGGGTGTGTCTTTTGGTTGGAGCATTTAATCCATTCACTTTTAAGGTAATTATGGATATGTATGTTCCTATGACCATTTTCTTAATTGTTTTGAGTTTGTATTTGTAGCTCCTTTTCTTTTCTTGTGTTTCCCACTTAGAGAAGTTCCTTTAGCATTTGTTGTAGAGCTGGTTTGGTGGTGCTAAATTCTCTCAGCTTTTGCTTGTCTGTAAAGCTTTTGCTTTCTCCATCGAATCTGAATGAGATCCTTGCTGGGTAGAGTTATCTTGGTTGTAGGTTCTTCCCTTTCATCACTTTAAGTATATCATGCCACTCCCTTCTGGCTTGTAGAGTTTCTGCTGAGAAGTCAGGTGTTTACCTTATGGGAGTTCCCTTGTATGTTATTTGTCGTTTTTCCCTTGCTGCTTTCAATAATTTTTCTTTGTCTTTAATTTTTGCCATCTTGATTACTATGTGTCTCGGCATGTTACTTCTTGGATTTATCCTGTATGGGACTTTCTGCACTTCTTGGACTTGGGTGGCTATTTTCTTTCCCATGTTAGGGAATTTTTCTACTATAATCTCTTCAAATATTTTCTCGGGTACTTTCTCTCTCTCTTCTCCTTCTGGGACCCCTAAAATGCAAACGTTGTTGTGTTTATTGTTGTCCTAGAGGTTTCTTAGGCTCTCTTCATTTCTTTTCATTCTTTTTTCTTTATTCTGTTCCACATCAGTGAATTCCACCATTCTGTCTTCCAGGTCACTTATCCGTTCTTCTGCCTCAGTTATTCTGCTATTGATTCCTTCTTCCACAGTTTTCATTTCTGTTATTGTATTGTTCATCTCTGTTTGTTGGTTCTTTAATTCTTCTATGTCTTTGTTAAACATTTCTTGCATCTTCTCCATCTTTGCCTCCATTCTTTTTCCGAGGTCCTGGATCATCTTCACTATCATTATTCTGAATTCTTTTTCTGGAAGTTGCCTATCTCCATTTCATTTAGTTGTTTTTCTGGAGTTTTATCTTGTTCCTTCATCCTATACATAGTCCTCTGCCTTTTCATCTTGTCTGTCTTTCTATGAATGTGGTTTTTGTTCCTCAGGCTGCAGGATTGTAGTTCTTCTTGCTTCTGCTGTCTGCCCTCTGGTGGATGAGGCTATCTAAGAGGCTTATGGAATTTTCGTGATTGGAGGGACTGGTGGTGGGTAGAGCTGGCTGTTGTTCTTGTGGGCAGAGCTCAGTAAAACTTTAATCCACTTTTCTGCTGATGGGTGAGGCTGGGTCCCCTCCCTGTTGGTTGTTTGGTCTGAGGCGACCCAACACTGGAGCCTACCTATGCAATGGGTCCTGATGCACACACTACTTTGTGTGTGCCCTCCAAGAGTGGAATCTCTGTTTCCCCAGTCCTGTTGAAGTCCTGAAATCAAATCCCACTAGCTTTCAAGTCTGATTCTCTAGGAATTCCACCTCCCGTTGCCAGACCGCTAGGTTGGGAATCCTGACGTGGGGCTCAGAGCCTTCACTCCAGTGTGTGGACTTCTGTCATTTAAGTGTTCTCCAGTTTTTTAGTCACCCACCCAGCAGTTACGGGATTTGATTTCATTGTGATTGCACCCCTCCTACTGTCTCATTGTGGCTTCTTCTTTGTTTTTGGATGTGGGGTATCTGTTTTGGTGAGTTCCATTGTGTTCCTGTCGATGATTTTTCAGCAGTTAGATGTGATTCCAGTGCTCTTGCAAGAGGGAGTGAGAACATGTCCTTCTACTCTGCCATCTTGAACCCTGTCTCTCTGTTTTCTCTTTTTTCTTTAAATTTTTGCACATAGTTCTTGAGATGTCATTTTTAGTAACATTTACATATCATTCTCTACTTCTTTCATAAGTAAATTCTGGATACATGTCATGGGGTAAATGCAGCCTAGGCTGCTATGCTGTGTATATTTAGGTAAGATAACATTTTAAATTGGATAGATATATATAAAATTCTGGAAAAAATTAAATAGACACACACATAAACACAGAACCTTTCTTCAGATGAACACTTTCTTTCCCAAGAAGCACAAACAGTTCAAAATGAATCTGTTAAATCTGAATTCATCTTTGTACGAATTCAGTTTACAAACAGTGACTCACTCCTTAATTCTTAACATAGTAAAACTTCCCTGAAAGTTTTATTTCTGCTGCATAATTAAGGCATGATATCTATGTTGTTGAGATCTTGCTCTTAAAGGTTAGAGGAACATCTTGCAGTGTGGCACAATACCTACTGTCAGGTGGCAGAAGCATCCCAGTTAGATGTTAACAAGTGTGGATGATCATACCTCATCCCATGCCAAGTTTTTAGCAGTAAATATGTCTGCCTTTCAGGGTAGCTAGTCTGCCCTCCTCCACACACATGCACACTCTTCTTTTCATGCAGAAGTCAGAGATGACTTCTGAACTTTTCTTATCTTTCTGTATTTCTTTAAGGAAAAAAATCCTCAATTTCTTAATAATCATATACTAATTAACAAAGGAGCCAGATGTAGCAGTGACATTCAAAAACTATTAATTCCACTAAGAGTAGAGTATCTGATACATCTCTATTTTGATTTTACTTTAAATTTTCAAAAGACAGTGGAAACAATGAAGGCAACTTCTACGCTGAATTCAAGTGGAAAAACAGATGAAATGATAATTTATCACCAGATGGAATGGTTGAAAATATAGAACAGAAAGTTGTTAAAAATTTGCCTTGTCCTACATACGGACAAGAATTTATAGGTCTCAATACTCTATATATTTCACATGATACACATTTTTTCAAATGTTACTGTTAATTACTGAAATGTAAATGTGGTCATGTCTGAGGAGTTGAAGGCAGTTTTGCCAGCACTGGAAAGTTTATCTTTTCAAAAAATCTCCTTCCTTATCTTTGTGATTTTTTTCTACATTCATTTACTTTTCTTACTTGATTTACAAAGTGGTGACCATCCTCTCCAGCACCTTTTATCACATTCTTTCAGACAGTGTTCTTATAAGATGTAGGGATTCATTCTGAACACCTGAGACATAACTCCAGAGCAGCTATTGCTTGTTAAATCTCCTCTTGTTTTCTGATTATTAAATTTCAGAGTTAAAGGTAGACTGTTGCATCTCCAAGCAATAGTTTAGTAACACATTCATGAACACATACACAGCATTATAAGCTTCTGTTTCCATCAGACTTTTAACTGTTCTATTTTAGTACTCACTGTACCTGGTCTTAACCAGGGTAACTATAGAGTGGTCCGTACTTACTTACCTATATAGTATTGAGTCTTTTAGCAGGAAAGGACTACATCATTGTGAAATTCATAATCGCAAAGAAAGATAGTTAGAAACATGCCTTAGACTGCAGCAATAAAATATTTTAACAAAAGTTGTCATAATCCTTCTGCCTGGATAATCTTAAAAGAAATATTGTTCAAGAATATCAGATGATCAAAAATGAAATTTTGACTCTACAATTACAAATATTTTCAATTAGTAATACCTGAAGTGTTATACAAATTAACTAAGAAGAAATTTACAAATAAATAAAGATTTTCAAATAGATATATACAGGTATACCTCGGGGATATTGCAGGTTCAGTTCTAGACCACCATAATAAAGTGAGTCACAAGAATTTTTTTGTTTCCCAATGCATATAAAAGTTGTGTTTATACTATAGTCTATTAAGTGTGCCATAGCATTACATATAAAAGAACAATATACATACCCTAATTAAAAAATATTTTATTGCCAAAAAATGCTAACCATCATCTGAGCCTTCTGCAAGTCACAATCCTTTTGCTGGTGGAGGGTCTTGCCTCCAAGTTAATGGCTGCTGACTGATTAGGGTGGTGGTTGCTGAAGCTGGGGTGGCAATTTCTTAAAATAAGACAATAAAGTTTGCCACATTGATTGGCTCTTCCTTTCATGAATGATTTCCCTGCAGCATGCAATGCTGTTTGATAGCATTTTATCCACAATAGACCTTCTTTCTGTATTGGAGTCAATCCACTCAAACTCTGCTACTGGTTTATCAACTAAATTTATGTAATATTCTAAGTCCTTTCTTGTCATTTCAGTAATCTTCACAGCATCTTCACCAGGTAGATTCCATCTCAAGAAACCACTTTCTTTGTTCAGCCATAAGGAAGCAAATACTCATCCATTCAATTTTTTTTGTTTTAATAAATTTATTTATTGGCTGCATTGGGTCTTCGTTGCTGCACGTGGGCTTTTCTCTAGTTGTGGGGAGCGGGAGCTACTCTTTGTTGCAGTGCATGGGCTTCTCATTGTGGTGGCTTCTCTTGTGGTAGAGCACGGCTCTAGGTGTGCGAGCTTCAGTAGTTGTGGAGTGCAAGCTTCAGTAGTTGTGGCACACGGGCTTAGTTGCTCCATGGCATGTGGGATCTTCCCAGATCAGGGCTGGAACCCATGTCGCCTGCATTGGCAGGTGGATTCTTAACCACTGTGCCACCAGGAGAGCCCCCATTCAAGTTTTTTTGTGAGATTGCAGCAACTCAGTCACATCTTCAGGCTCCACTTCTAATTCTAGTTCTCTTGGTAGTTCCACCACATCTGCAGTTATTTTCTCCACTGAAATCTTGAACCCATGAAGTCATCCATGCGGGTTGGAATCAACTTCCTCTAAACTCCTGTTACTGTTGATATTTTGATGAACCATGAATATGTTTAATGGCATCTAGAATGGTGAATCCTTCCCAGAAAGGTTTAGGTGACTTTGCCCAGATCCATCAGAGGAATCACTATCTATAGAAGCCTCACAACATGTATTTCTTAAATAATAAGACTTGAAATCCAAAATTACTCCTTGATCCATGGGCGGCAGAATAGATGTTGTGTTAGTTTCATGTGTGACATGAAAACAATATTAATCTTATTTACATCTCCATCAGAGCTCTTGAGTGACCATGTGCATTGTCGATGAGCAGTAATATTTTGAAAGGAATCTTTTTTTTCTGAGCAGTGGGTCTCAACAGCGGGCTTAACATATCCAGTAAATCATGTTGTCAACAGATGTGCTGTCATCCAGGCTTTGTTGTTCCATTTGTAGAGCACAGGCAGAGTAGATTTAGCATAATTTTGATGGGCCCTAGGATTTTTGGAATGATAAACAAGCATTGGCTTCAACGTCAAGTCACCAGATGCATTAGCTCCTAACAAGAGAGTCAGACTATCCTTGGAAGCTTTGAGGTCACACATTGACTTCTCCTCTCTAGCTGTGAAAGTCGAGATGGCCTCTTCTTCCAATATAAGGGTGTTTCATGTCCATTGAAAATCTGTTGTTAGCGTGGCCACCTTCATTAATAGTCATTACTAAATCTTCCGGATAACTTGCTGCAGCTTCTACATCAGCACTTGCTGCTTCACCTTGCACTGTGATGTTATGGAGACGGCTTCTTTCCTTAAACCTCACGAACCCACCTCTGCTAGCTTCAGACTTTTCTTCTGCAGCTTCCTCACCTCTCTCAGCCTTCACAGAGTTGAAGAGAGTTAGGGCCTTGCTCTGGATTTGGCTTTGGTTTCAGGCAATGTTGTGGCTGGTTTGATTGTCTCTCCAGATGACTGAAACTTTCTCCATGTCAGCAAGAAGGCTGTTCCTCTTTCTTATCATGTGTGTGTTCACTGGAGTAGTAGTTTCCTTTAAGAACTTTTCCTTTGCCTTCACGACTTGGCTAACTGGCACAAGAGGCCTAACTTTTGGTCTGTCCCATCTTTCAACATGCCTTCCTCAATAAGATTCATCCTTTCTGGCTTTTGATTCAAAGTGAGAAACATGCAAGTCTTCTTTCACTTGAACACTTAGAGGCCACTGTAGGGTTATTAATTGGTTATTTAATATTGTTGTGTCTTAGAGAATAGGGAGGCCCAAGGAGAGGGAGAGAGATGGGGTCAGTGGAGCAGTCAGAACACACACAATATTTATAGATTTTCATCTTATGTGGGTGCCGTCCATGGTGCCCCCAAACAATGACAATAGTAACGTCAAAGATCACTGATCACAGATCACCATAATCATAATAATGAAAAAGTTTGAGATATTGAGAGAATTACCAAAATGTGACACACAGACATGTGAGCAAATGTTCTTGGAAAATGACACTGAAAGACTTGGCTTGATGAAGGGTTGCCACCAACCTTCAATTTGTAAAAAAACACAATATCTATGAAGCACAATAAAACTGAGGTATGCCTATACAAACAACTTAATATATAGAATAATGGCTAAGACCTGTGATGGTTAAATCTTAGTAGTCGGAGTTTGAAATTCTCCTCTCACACCAGCTCTGTGAGTTCAAGCATGTTATGTAAGCAGTCTAAGCAACTGCTTCCTCATCTGTAAATGGGAATAATAAAATTACCCATCTCAAAGTTTTTTGATGATTAAATTAGATAATATTTATAAAACAATTATCTCAGTGCCTGGTTAATAATAGGTACTTGATATATTCAACATTTTTGGTCAAAAAGGAGAAGGGTCGCCTAAAAAGCTAAATATAAAAATTAACATGAAAAAAAATTAACATGAATAAAATGGAAAGCTGGGGACTTCTCTGTCAGTCTAGTGGTTAAGACTCCGTGCTCCCAATGCAGGGGGCATAGGTTCGATCCCTGGTCCGGGATCTAAGATCCTACATGCCACACAGTGTGGCCTGAAAAGAAAAAATCAGGAAATTGGAGTATCAAAGATGGTAAAACTTAGAAAATATTCTAAAATACAAGGCCCACAACCTCACATCTTACAGGTTATTGTTCAAGTCTCACCTTCCTAGAGAGGCCTCCCTCCCTATCGGATTTAAGATTTTGAGCTCCCGCCCCCATCCTCACACTCCCTATTCCACTTCCCTTTGTAATTTTTCCCATCAGGCAGCTAGACCAATACCTGTCCTATAGTAGGTGCTGATATTTGTTGAATGAATGAATGAATGAATAAATGAATTACAGATCAAGTAGAACAAAGATGGAGTAAACTCATTGCTTAGGGAAGGTGATATAAAGTTAAATGATGACAGAAAGACAGCACAACTGTTCATCTTTACAATCATCTTCTTACATAATGAAAATGGAAATACGGAAGTTGTCCTCCATTCACTCCTCTGTTTCACCTTCTAGATTTTATCAGTCGCTCTGTTGTGTCCTTTGATTATATTTCCTGTTTCTTGCTCTCCATGCTTTATTTTCTTTTTTAGCATTACAAAAATCTCTAAATAGGTTTGTTCCTTCCAGTGCCGTCTCTTTCCAATTTAACCTCCACACTGTCAGGAGTGATATTTTTAAAATACATAATCTGATTAGGTTAGTCCCTTATTTTAAGTCCTTCACTTGTTCTTTACTTTTTTTTTTTTTTTTTGGTAAATTCTAAGATCCTTAGAAAGGGGTGCAAATTATGGCACAGTGCAGTATTATTCGAACAGTAGGCTATGATCAGTTAGTGGTTCCAGAATAAATTTACTCTTTTGTTGTGAGCAACAGTTCTAAAACAATTAAATAGACTATACTAGAATAGAAATATCTAAATAAATCACACTTATAAAGGATAACCATAATTTTTGGAATTGAGATACACACACACACACACACACACACACACACACACACACTACTTTATGACACGAGACACATTTCTTACTGTGGATTGAGGTAAAAAAATTACTTTGAAAGCCACTGGCATAGTGGTTAAGAGCATGGACTCTGGAACAAGGTGACCAGAGCTTCAAATTCAGTTCTGCAATTTACAAGTTGTGTAACTTTGGGTAAATTACTTAACATCTCTGGCTCCAGAGATATTTATGAGGTAAAATACAGTATCTACCTTTGTGATTATTTTGAAGACAAATGAGTTTATATATGTAAATTGTATAGAAAAGTACCTGACTCAAAGTATATACTCAATAAACATCAGCTATATAATTTGGAGGGTTTTTTCCCAGTGTATGTTCATCTGGCTCCTCGTCTATCTCTATAGCCTTACCTTACTTACCCTTCCCTTTCACCTGTGCTTCACTACAACTTATTTGAATTACTTAACATTCTTTGCGCCATCAAGTTTAGCACCTCATAACTGAAGAAGCTGGGGCAGAGATAAGTAACTTACTTTGCCCAAGTTCACAGGGCCAGTTACTCTGGTGTGCTGAAGGCCACAGCTCGTGCTCTTAAGCACCACACCACAGTGCCTCTATTGCCTTTGCTATAACCATCATCACAAACATCTAAACTTCCATCATTCTTACGGATCTTTGTTGGGCATCACTTACTGAAATTCCCAAGTACTTCATTATATATCTGTCTTTCATATTAGATTCTCTTTCCTGTATGTACTTGAAATGCTCTTCTCTCAGAAGTTTCCCTGGAAAAGTCCTACACATCATTCTAGATTCTGCATCCCTCTCTATGTGCAGCTCCTGGCAGACACAGTTTAGTCACATTAGTAATTTAGTAAATTAGTCAAATTGGTAATTTCCGTGTACTCCAAAAGTACTTTGTGATTTCCTCTAACAGTATTTCTCAGTTTGTGTTATCAGGGACAAATAAAACAAGTCACATATGAGATGCCAAAAAAACAGATCACTGGTCAAACTTGGGGAATGCCACACACTATGCCTTCTTTTGCCTAGGAAAGTCACAAAGTGTGTGCGTGTGTGTGTGTGTGTGTGTGTGTGTGTGCGTGTGTGTGTTTGTATGAATATATATATTTTAAAGCCTCAGAGAAGACCTGAAGGAAAGATGGCAATTTTTCTTTTGTATTCCAGATTTTAAAAATAAACATTGAACCATTATTTTGGTGTAATACTTATTAAGTATTAAGCAACAGTTTTTGCAAATGCTGTACTGTTAGCCTTTATTTTCCTAAATTGGGATTCTTTTCCATGCCTACCTCTTTCTCTTGAGTAACTCTAGCGTGTTTGTTGTTTTGGCTGTCCATTTTGGGAATACCTTCCCTGTTTTGGCATAACCCTTAAATATTTGGCCAATGACCTCACCTACTTCCATGAAAGCAGAAAGAGCTATATTACCCTTTGATGCCTGATTACCTGTTTTTATGTGGAAATTTAATACTTAAGAGGAAAATCAGGAAAGTACAAGGATATTTATTGCTATTTTTAACATCTATGGCTATCAGTAACCAGTAGTAATGGGGCCATTGTTTTCCTATGTTGCTCAGCTTATACTGCACAATACACTACTCTAGAAATCTCAGTGGCATACAGCAAAAGTATTTGCTTCTCACTCATGCGTTGCATGTTAACTGGGGCTCAGCTGATCTCGACCGCGCATGGCTGGACTTGGCTCCAGGCCATGCCTAGCATTTAGGATTTCTCCATATGGCTCACATTTTCTGGGACAGCATTATACCTGGTGCATGCACATTCCAGGCATGATGCAAGCCTTTGCTTTATCATGCCCACTAATATCCCACTGGACACAGCAAGTCACATGGCTAAGCCCAAAGTCAAGAAGCTGGGAAATAACACTTTTTCTACCAAGAGACCATGGCAAGGGTATGAATGTATAATGTTATTACAAGGGAATGGAGAATTGAGAACGTAATATAATCTGCCACACATCCTAAGCATACATGTCTGTGGCTGAATCTTCATTGAACCTTAACTTCCTCTGTTGCTGCTAGGGAGTTTTTCTAGTCCTCCTGATGATTCAGTGAGCTACTTGCTATCCTTCAGCAAACAGTGACATTTCAAATAATATGGCATCATATGAGCATGTGGGAGAGTCTTTGGGTACAAAGAGAAGATCCTCAAATAAGGTCAGGAGACCATGGCCTACCCTGTATCTTAGTAAATCCAAATTCTGTCTCATAAATCTTCTCCATGATACTTACACTTTCCCATCAAATATTTTGTTATAGGAAGCACTGATCATTATATAGGGTATGATTTTTTAGGAATATAAGTTAAAATTAATAAATACCTTTATTAGGATATAAGTATTCTATTCCAAATTTCTGGTTTGTAATATCTGTTAAACAAAGATTTTCACCAGAATACTCACATCCATAAGTTTGAATTGGAAGTAATGGTATGTATGATTTTTAGTTGCTTTTTTTCCTATTAGAAACCAAATTTGATGGGGGCGGGGAGGGGGGGGTGCTGTCTCCAAATACTTACATTGGTAAGCATGAAGTAATTGAGTTGAGTTTCAAACAGTCAGCAGTAACTGTTACTTTTTCCACAAATATAATATTCTTCTGGATTACTAAATATGTAACTGGTACTTGCTAATTAATAGTATTAGTTAATATTAGTAGGCTTAATATTTAAAAGAATACTTCTTCATTTGAGGGCAGATAGTATATATGAGACATCGAAAGAAAGCTAGTTAACCATGAAATATGAAACCAAGACCTGGAATGAAGAATATTTCCAGTAAATGTGGGAAAATACTCGTAAACCTGATGATTAGTCCATGTGAATTATTCTCAGTGCTCTGCCTTATGGTTGGAAATTTGAGCATGCAGAGTAATGCACTGCACATCTGTGACTGCCAGAGGGAATTGAGTGAAAGCACTACTGTCTATCCAAAAAGAAAATAGCATTATAAAATACCTTGTAATGCAAGATAATGAGCTGATATGATTACAAGCTAATAGACTGCATTACAGTACACAGTGCCACTCTGGGGTCAGTCTGATATTCCTCTTCTTTCACTCCAGATGCCACTCTGCTATTATTTTGTCTCTTTTTACTGTCATTGTGTAGATTTACAGCTACTTTGTATGTTTAATTTTGTTTCAAAAAAACTGTTGGTGAATTCTGCTCTAGGTTGATAAAAATCAATGGTTTGTAAGCTCCGGGAAGGAATACTGACTAACTGGTGAGGAGCTGCATCATTGAGAGTCCTAGTCAGTGGCCTCCACTCATGTCACCATCTGCCACAAAGTAGTACTGTTTCTTCTTTTTTCTTAAATTCTTTTTTCTTAAATGAGTAATTCTTTGTGGCAAATTAGATGTGCCATGGAAGCTCTGTCAGTTAAAGTTCAAGCTTAGCTGAATGTAACAGAAAACCTAAATATAGCCGATTAAACAAAGTGAGGTTTCTTGTTCTGTCAAGAAGGATAAGTTAGGGAGTAGACCCTCCTAACTTCCACTTACATCTCATTGTCTGGAATTTAGCCACCTGGCCAATGCTACCTGCAAGGTACTATCTTTTAATTGGAAATACTGTCACACTCAACTAAATAATAAGGAAGAAGAGATAAATGGATATATAGTAGGAAATTAACACATTAGTCACATATCAAATCCAACAACAGCAGTCTTGGAAACTAATGGTAAGAGAATGCCTCATTTGAAGAAAGACAAACACAGCCAGCGATTAGACTGTAATCTCATTTAATAAGAATCATAGAGTACTCCAGGTGACTTTGGAATAGAGTACTTTAAACTGTCAAAGTATAATTATACCCTACAGAGTTAAACAGACAAGGAAGATTTTATTCATGAGAAATGCAATAAAGGAGAGAGCTTGAACTAAACTCTGCTGCAACAAAAGATGGGAGATGTTTTAAACACTCGGGTGAGCTAATGGAAGAGTACTGAAAGGCATCGGGTTGAGGGGAGCTTGGTCAGTGTGATTAGGCCATCTGTGTTTGCTAATTGGTGCTTATCAAAGTTAGGTTCCTACCATCCCACAGAGACTAAGAGAGGAGAGCTATCTTTCTTGATGATTACTTTTCAAAGGGATGACTCTCAGGTCTTGAGAAGGACATTTTTGAGTTGTAAAAATGACAAGAGGTTTGGAGAAGATTTTCATCAAAGGGGAGATGCTCTAAGAAAAGGGAGGTCAGGAGCTTATTATGGTCAGGAAGAAACCTGGCTAAGGTTTAATCAAGCCAAGGGGAACATTAAAGACCTCTTGGTCAATCTCATTGATGCTGTTTGGAAATGCTAGACCATGGTGATGATAAAAAGCAGAATAAATTTAAGTCATTAAAAAAATTCTTTTTATATTCTCTAGTCAATATACCCCCTTGTTGCCAAGGATATTTGTCATTGTTATGGGTTGCACTCTGTCCCCCTCAAATTTGTATATTGAAGTTGTACCCCCAGTACCTCAGAGCGTGACCTTGTATGGAAATAGTAGAAATAGGGCTGTTACAAATGTCATTAGTTAAGATGAAGTTATACTGAATAGGGTGGTCCTCAAATCTCATATAACCAGTGTCCTTAAAAAAAGGGAAGATTTGGGCTCAGAGACACACACAAAGGAAGACTGTCATGTGAAGGTCGGAGTTACGCTGCCACTGGCCAAGAAACTCCCAGAAGCTAGGAGAGAGGTATGAAACAGATCCATCCCTAGCATCTTCAGAGGGAGCATGGCTCTGCTGACGCCTTAATTTCAGACCTCTGGCCTCCAGAATGGTGAGATGATAAATTTCTGTTCTTTAAGCAGTTGGTTTTTGTACCTTGGTAGACAGCCCTAGCAAACTAATACAGTCATTTGTTATTTCTTAAAAGTTATCTACAGCAAGTATTGCAAAAATTGAAAAACTGATAAAACTGAATGATAATTATATGTAGGCATGCCATGTTATTCTCTGTGCTTTTTTTCTGAACTTGAAAATGTCATGATTTAAAAAAATAGAAGTAAATTTCAATCCTCAAATACATAATTAATAAAATGGAAAAGGTATTCAACTAAGGAAGCTAGAATGTGAATATTAAAAACTCAGCTTCATGGATGGTAAGAGGAAAGTCCTAAACAGTAGTAAATCCTGAATTAGTACACTGAAACTCAGTGCAATTAAGAAAATTATTCTTTAAGCTTAAAAAGCAAAACTCTGAAAAATCAAATTAATAAAAAAGATTTATAAACAGAAAATACATGAAGAAGACATAGAATATGTAAAGATATACAGAGATAATTTCTTTTTTTTAAAAGGTGTAGTTTTTTTTTTAAATCTTTATTGGAGGATAATTGCTTTACAATCGTGTGTTAGTTTCTGCTTTATAACAAAGTGAATCAGCTATACATATACATATATCCCAATATCTCTTCCCTCTTGCGTCTCCCTCCCACCCACCCTCCCTATCAAATGAATAATGATACAATTGGCAAAGTTGTATACTAGTACATTTAAATATCTTGAGAATGAGAATAATTTTCTAAAAACTATGAACCACATGATATACATCCAGGAGAAAAGTCCTAAAATCCCATTCTTATACATTTATAATGTGGAGAGTATATATCATATAATTTAGAAAAGTGGAGTACACAATTTAAAATATGATGAAGGTTTCTTCTCACACTAGACTGGGAGCTTCTTGAAGGCAAGGATTTTATCATGTTGATCTTTGTATTTCTTAGCACTTGGTCCAATGTCAGGCAGTTTGCAGGTATTTAAGCAATGTTTTTCTGAGTAAATATAAGAAATAAGCATTAATCCAGTGCATGATAAATGTCAAATATATGGCACAAAACAAAATATGGTAGGGAATCAAAAGAGAGCAAGATTGCTATGTGAAGTTTTCATTGCATCACAGTAAAATGGGAAGCTTTGGGTTCACAGACTGTTGGGGGCCAGTTGCTAGCTGTGTGATCAAGTTATCTAATCTTTCTAAGCCTC
Source organism: Delphinus delphis (assembly GCF_949987515.2). Lineage (NCBI taxonomy): Eukaryota > Metazoa > Chordata > Mammalia > Artiodactyla > Delphinidae > Delphinus > Delphinus delphis. Next base: position 62,756,095 of record NC_082693.1, read on the forward strand.
CACTTCTCCGAGTGTGAGGATAACCAACTTGAGTTCACAGGGTTGTCTGGAGCCCATAATGTGCCTGGCTGATACAGGTGGTCCATGAATGTTGGTTGCTGTCCCTCTTCTGCACTGTTTACACTGTTGTAATTGATTCTTGACCAGCTCTATGCTTCTTGGAGGCAGAGATGGTATCTTACTCATTGGTACTATTTCATAGCATAGAACAATGAATAGCACAGAACATGTGCTCAATAAATAGTTTTGATTAAAGAAGAAACTACGTGAGGTTGAAGGTTGGGTTGCATTTGGATATATATGAAGATGTAGCATGATGGTGAGAGGGAAGAATACTGAGAATGAAAAAGGTGAAGCATAAATAAAATGTGGGAAGTAAAATGATCTAGGCAGAGACCTTAGAAGACAAGTCAACCCAAGTAGATGATTCAAGTAAGAGATTTCGCAGAAGAGTGAGCAGAAAGTAAGGTTAAGTCTTAACTATGAAAACATGAAAATTTAAGATTCTGTCTTTTATATAATGGGTAGCAAGAGAAGCATTTTGAGCAGAAGTATGACATGTTCTTTACCTCAGGATTAAAGAGTGTTCCCCAAATTCAGGCAGGGTGAAATAGAGGTTATTTGAAAATAGAGTTTGATTTTAATCACTGAGCACACTTAAGAGAAATGTTATTATTAATCATTCATGTGGTATGGTCCTGAAATAGAGTGATATCAAAAGAAATAAACATGGAGCATTGGATGTAATTAATATTACATGATAGATTCATAGAATGTGATGGGGAAGGACATGGAGAGCATGCAAAAATAAGAACAATGAAAAATAAGCTTGAGAACAGAAAAGAATTCAGAGAGAAGATAAATTCAGCTTTAGACAGGTGATGGTGGTGATATGTCCAAATACAAAAGCTGGGTAGTCATTTAGGGAAGTGGTACTGGATGGACTCAACAATTACATAATTACCACAGAGGTGGTAAGTTACAGGATTAGAGTAGATGAAGACATTTTAACTCAAAATACAAAAAATAATAATAGAAGACCAAAGTTTGGCCTTTAGGAGAACAAAGTACTAGATGTTAGGAACCAAAGGAAAAGGGCACAATCTTGTATGTTTTACAGAATTCTGATCTTTTTTTTTCTTTTTTAACTAAGAACAGTGCTTCAGTGAATAACTGAGTCCTCTTCAGATCTATTTAAGGCAATCATTGTATTTTATATTTTTCTTCTTTTTTAAAAATAACTTCATCAGGGAGACATTAAGGTTGCAGAGGAGTAAGGCATGGAGATCACCTTCCTCCCCACAAATACATCAAAAATACATCTATATGTAGAACAGCTCTTAAAGACCACCTACTGAACACTGGCAGAAGACCTCAGACTTCCCAATATGCAAGAAAATCCCCATGTAACTGGGTAGGGCAAAAGAAAAAAGAAAAACCAGAGACAAAAGAATAGGGATGGTACCTGCACCTCTGGGAGGGAACTGTGAAGGAGGAAAAGTTTCCACACACTAGGAAGCCCCTTCACTGGTGGGGACGGGAGTGGGGGGAGCTTCGGAGCTACGGAGGAGAGCGCAGCAACAGGGGTGCAGAGGGAAAAGCAGAGAGATTCCCCCAAAGAGGATTGGTGCCGACCAGCACTCACCAGCCTGAGAGGCCTGTCTGCTCACCCGCCAGGGTGGGTGGGGGCTGGGAACTGAGACTCGGGCTTCACAGGTTGTATCCCAGGGAGAGGGCTGGGGTTGGCTGCGTGAACACAGCCTGAAGGGGGCTAGTGCGCCACAGCTAGCCGGGAGGGAGTCTGGGAAAAGGTCTGGACCTGCCGGAGATGCAAGAGACCATTGTTTCAGAATGTGTGAGGAGAGAGGCTTTTGCTCCATGTGCCCACAGACGGCGGAACACCGCCTAAGTGAGCTCCAGAGAAGGGCATGAGCCATGGCTACCATCTTGGACCCCAGAGGTGGGCAGGAACTGCTACCGCTGCCACCAAAAATCCTGTGTACAAGCCCAGGTCACTACCTACAACCCCCTGGGAGCCTGTGCAGCACACCACTGCCAGGGTCCTGTGATCCAGGGCCAATTTCCCTGGGAGAACACACGGCACACCTCAGGCTGTTGCAAAATCATGCTGGTCTCTGCCACCACAGGCAAGCCCCAACCCGCATTCCAGTTATGACTGCCATACCCCTCCCTCTCCCCAGCCTGAGGGAGCAAGAGAGGCCTAATCTGCTGCTTTAACCCCCTCCTGTCTGGGTGGGGAAGAGAATGCCTGAGGGCGGATTACAAGCAGAGGTGGGGCCAAAACAAAAGCTGAACCCCGGGAGCCCCAGGAGTTATGCAAACAAAGAAGAAAAAGGGAAAATTTTCAGTGCAGCCTCAGGAGCAGTGGATGAAATCCCTGCAGTCGGATTGAATAAACCCTGCATCTGTGAAATACCTGAATAGACAATGAAAGTTCCCAAAATTGAGGTGGTGGACTTTGGGAGCAACTGTAGAATTGGGGTTTGCTTTCTGTATTTGATTTGTTATTGGTTTTATGTTTATCTTGGTTTCGTTTTTAGTGCCTGTTTTTATTGGTGGGTTTGTTTCTTGGTTTGGTTGGTAACACAATAATAGTAGGGGACTTTAACACCCCCCTTTCACCAATGGACAGATCATCCAAAATGAAAATAAATAAGGAAACACAAGCTTTAAATGACACATTAGACCAGATATACTTAATTGATATTTATAGGACATTCCATCCAGAAACAGCAGAATACACTTTCTTCTCAAGTGCACATGGAACATTCTCCAGGATAGACCGTATCTTGGGTCACAAGTCAAGCTTTGGTGAATTTTAGAAAATTGAAAGCATATCAAGCATCTTCTCTGACAACAACTATGAGACGAGATATCAATTACAGGAAAAAAACTGTAAAGAATACAAACACATGGAGGCTAAACAATACACTACTAAATAACCAAGAGATCACTGAAGATATCAAAAACTACCTAGAAACAAATGACAATGAAAACACAAAGAGCCAAAACCTATGGGATGCAGCAAAAGCAGTTCTAAGAGGGAAGTGTATAGCAGTACAATCCTACCTCAAGAAACAAGAAACATCTCAAATAAACAACCTAACCTTGAACCTAAAGCAATTAGAGAAAGAAGAACAAAAAACCCCATAGTTAGGAGAAGGAAAGAAATCATAAAGATCAGATCAGAAATAAATGAAGGAAACTATAGCAAAGATCAATAAAACTAAAAGCTGGTTCTTTGAGAAGATAAACAAAATTGATAAACCATTAGCCAGACTCATCAAGAAAAACAGGGAGAAGACTCAAATCAACAGAAATGAACAATGAGAAGTAACAACTGACACTGCAAAGATGCAAAGGATCATGAGAGACTACTACAAGCAACTCTATGCCAATAAAATGGACAATCTGGAAGAAATGGACAAATTCTTAGAAACGCACAACCTTCCAAGACTGAACCAAGAAGAAATAGAAAATATAAACAGACCAATCACAAGCACTGAAATTGAGACTGTGATTAAAAATCTTCCAACAAGTAAAAGCCCAGGACCAGCTGGCTTCACTGGTGAATTCTGTCAAGCATTTGGAGAAGAGCTAACACGTATCCTTCTCAAACTCTTCCAAAATATAGCAGAGGGAGGAACACTCCCAAACTCATTCTATGAGGCCACCATCACTCTGATACCAAAACCAGACAAAGATGTTACAAAGAAAGAAAACTCCAGGCCAATATCACTGATGAACATAGATGCAAAAATCCTCAACAAAATACTAGCAAACAGAATCCAACAGCACATTGAAAGGATCATACACTACGATCAAGTGTGGTTTATCCCAGGGATGCAAAGATTCTTCAGTATACGCAAATCAATCAACGTGATACACCATATTAACAAACTGAAGGAGAAAAACCATATGGTCACCTCACTAGATGCAGAGAAAGCTTTCGACAAAATTCAACACCCCTTTATGATAAAAACCTTCCAGAACTTCCCTGGTGCCGCAGTGGTTGGGAGTCCACCTGCCAATGCAGGGGACAAGGGTTCGAGCCCTGGTCTGGGAAGATCCCACATGCTATGGAGTGGCTAAGCCCCTGTGCCACAACTACTGAAACTGTGCTCTACAGCCTGTGAGCCACAGCTGCTGAAGCCCACACACCTAGAGCCCATGGTCCTCAACGGGAGAAACCACTGCAATGAGAAGGCTGTGCACCGCAATGAAGAGCAGCCCCCACTCGCCACAACTAGAGAAAGCCCGCGCACAGCAACGAAGACCCAACGCAGCCAAAAATAAATAAATAAATAGTAAAAAAAAAAAAAAAAAAAAAAAACCCCTCCAGAAAGTAGGCATAGAGGGAACTTTCCTCAACATAATAAAGGCCATATGACAAACCCACAGCCAACATTGTCCTCAATGGTGAAAAACTGAAACCATTTCCACTAAGATCAGGAACAAGACAAGGTTGCCCACTCTCACCACTATTATTCAACATAGTTTTGGAAGTTTTAGCCACAGCAATCAGTGAAGAAAAATAAATAAAAGGAATCCAAATTGGAAAAGAAGAAGTAAAGCTGTCACTGTTTGCAGATGACATGATACTATACATAGAGAATCCTAAAGATGCTAACAGACAACTACTAGAGCTAATCAATTAATTTGGTAAAGTAGCAGGATACAAAATTAATGCACAGAAATCTCTTGCATTCCTATACACTAATGATGAAAAATCTGAAAGAGAAATTAAGGAAACACTCCCATTTACCACTGCAACAAAAAGAATAAAATACCTAGGGATAAACCTACCTAGGGAGACAAAAGACCTGTATGCAGAAAACTATAAGACACTGGTGAAAGAAATAAAGATGATACAAACAGATGGAGAGATATACCATGCTCTTGGATTGGAAGAATCAACATTGTGAAGATGACTATTCTACACAAAGCAATCTACAGATTCAATGCAATCCCTATCAAACTACTAATGGCATTTTTCACAGAACTGGAACAAAAAATTTCACAATTTGTATGGAAACACAGAAGACCCTGAATAGCCAAAGGAATCTTGATAAAGAAAAATGGAGCTGGAGGAATCAGACTCCCTGACCTCACACAATGCTACAAAGCTACAGTAATCAAGGCAGTAAGGTACTGGCACAAAAACAGAAATATAGATCAATGGAACAGGATAGAAAGCCCAGGGATAAACCCACGCACATATGGTCACCTTATCTTTGATAAAGGAGGCAAGAATATACAATGGAGAAAAGACAGCCTCTTCAATAAGTGGTGCTGGGAAAACTGGACAGCTCCATGTAAAAGAATGAAATTAGAACGCTGCCTAACACCATACCTCAAAATAAACTCAATATAGAATAAAGACCTGAATATAAGGCCAGACACTATAAAACTCTGAGAGGAAAAAATAGAACACTCTATGACATAAATCACAGCAAGATCCTTTTTGAGACACCTCCTAGAGAAATGGAAATAAAAACAAAAAGAAACAAATAGGACCTAATGAAACTTAAAAGCTTTTGCACAGCAAAGGAAACCATAAACAAGATGAAAAGACAACCCTCAGAATGGGAGAAAATATTTGCAAATGAATCATCGGACAAAGGATTAATCTCCAAAATATATAAACAGCTTATGCAGCTCAGTATCAAAAAAACAAACAACCCAATCCAAAAATGGACAGAAGACCTAAATAGACATTTCTCCAAAGAACATATACAGATTGCCAACAAACACATGAAAGAATGCTCAACATCACTAATCATTAGAGAAATGCAAATCAAAACTACAATGAGGTATCACCTCACACCAGTCAGAATGGCCATCATCAAAAAATCTACAAACAGTAAATGCTGGAGAGGGTGTGGAGAAAAGGGAACCGTCTTGCAGTGTTGGTGGGAATGTAAGTTGATACAGCCACTATGGAGAACATTATGGAGTTTCCTTAAGAAACTAAAACTAGAACTACCATACGACCCAGCATTCCCACTACTGGGCATATACCCTGAGAAATCCGTAATTCAAAGAGTCATGGACCACAGTGTTCATTGCAGCAGTATTTACAATAGCCAGGACATGGGAGCCCTAAGTTTCCATCAACAGCGGGATGGATAAAGAAGATGTGGCACATATATAGAATGGAATATTACTCAGCCATAAAAAGAAACGAAATTGAGTTATCTGTAGTGAGGTGGATGGACCTAGAGTCTGTCATACAGAGTGAAGTAAGTCAGAAAGAGAAAAACAAATACCGTATGCTAACACATACATATGGAATCTAAAAAAAAAAGAAAAAAGTGGTTCTGAAGAACCTAGGGACAGGACAGGAATAAAGATGCAGACATAGAGAATGGACTTGAGGACACCAGGAGGGTGAAGGGTCAGTTAGGACGAAGTGAGAGAGTGGCATTGACATATATACACTACCAAATGTAAAATAGATAGCTAGTGGGAAGCAGCCGCATAGCACAGGGAGATCAGCTCGGTGCTTTGTGACCACCTAGAGGGGTGGTATAGGGAGGGTGGCAGGGGATATGGGGATGTATGTATATGTATAGCTGATTCACTTTGTTTTACAGCAGAAACTAACACACCATTGTAAAGCAATTATACTCCAATAAAGATGTTTTTTTAAAAAAGTTACTAATAAGTAAAAAAGAAAGAAAAAAAGAAATAACCTAGATTAAGTTTTGCTTATGTTTATGAAATAAGCTAGATTTTAGTTTTCCTTACATGGTTTAAATGGTTGTGTCTGTTCAGGGCATTCTCAAGTTTGGTCTCATTCTGTATTTAATTTTAATGCTTGGATAACGTTGAGTTGTGATTTGTGTTTTCCCTACTTTAGTTCAATTTACTTAATAATTAGTGTCAGTTCCTCTCATTCTGTTATTATGTTTTCTGACAGTCTTGGTTTCCAAGGTTGTGAATCTTTTTTTAAAAATTTACTTCATGGATATCTTAGTGATCAGTTGAGAGAGGTTGTATTAGAATCTTCTTGTCAGAGACCATTTTGAACTAGAAACTATTTTGTTTAGTTAGAAAATTGTGTGACATGATTGGATAAAAAACTAGAGCTGGGGATGCTGGCCTTGGCTATTACATTCCTTAACAGAGAAAGCTTTTTACCACATTTCAAAAACTGACTTTGCCCATCACCTGACACCTATATCAGTATATACAGGTCACCACGCGTCACAGGTGTTCAATAAATGTGTGTCGGCAGCTACTTTTCTGAGAGCGTTTCTTATAGCAAAAATCCTTAAAAGAGATGTCTGTACATACTTTATCATGCTCACTCCCTGGGTAATAACATTTATTCCATGACTCCAAAATGCTGTCAATAATAAAATGGGTCCAAAACTTATAACTGTGTCTCTGACCTCTTCTTTAAGTTTGGACTCATTTAACTACCACTTTGATGCCTGGTAGGCGACTCAGAAAAGAAGTCTTAATCACATCCTACCTTTTCTCTGCAGGTTGTTTCTGTCTCAGTAAATGGCTCTACCATTTACTGTGTGTTGCTTAGGCCCAGTTTTTTAAAACTGAGGTATAGTATAGTGTTATATTAGTATAATTTCAGGTGTGCAACATAATGATTAAATGTTTGTATATTTTGTGAAGTGATCACCATAGTAAGTCGAGTTAACATCCATCACCATATATAGGGAATAAGCCTCTTTCTCATAAATTCTGGGCCCTTTTCAAACAGCTGCATCTGCCCTAGGCCCTGTGGCATGTGAGTCCCTGTGCAAGTCCTTTAAAATTTGTTTCTCAGTTCACCACAGCCCCTTTGGTCTTGTGAGCATGAGCCCCGTTAGTTTTCAAGCTAGATGTTTTGGGGGCTTGTCTCTCAGGTGCAGGTCTTAAAAGTTGAGGTGTTTGTTGTGTGGTATAAGCCCTTAGCTCCTCAGGGAGGAGCACCAGGTTCGAGTTCCCTCCTGATTGTGCCTGGCAGTGCTGGCCAATGGGGTTTATGGTGAGATTACATCTCAGCCTGTCCTAACTACTTACATGTGTTTGGGTTTTTTTATCCTTTGCCCGATAGGGAGTCGCTCTGCAAGTTTCTTAGGTTTTCTTTTTTTGTTTCGTTTTTTTCCCCCCAGAGGATATTGTTCCATATGTAGCGGTAGGTTTAATGTGACCACGAGAAGGGGTGAGTTCAGGATCTCTTTACGTCGCCATCTTGAACCAGAACCTAAGGCAATCATTATAGAAAGATAATTTGATAAATGTTTCCTATCATGTGTGTTTGCTTTTTGAGCATGGGTCTTTGCCATGATTATTCCTGATCTACTTCCCAAAACTATATAGTGAGTTTTGTGTATTCATACAGGTAAAAGTTAATAATGATATTCCTTAAATTCATCTCTTGTAAAATGGTTATAATTATGTACAAATTTTATGAAATACTTTATAGATTGGTAAAATTTATAATACTTGGTAAAATTTATGTATAAATGAAATTAAATGGCAAGTGTTATTTTAATCTGAAATAATTCTGATTAATTAAAAATATTATTCAGCATTCTTTCATCTCTACCTGTGATCTGGATGAACCAATGAGTATCCTATCCTTTACAAATTAATCTCCAATTAAGAGCTGCTCCTGGGAATGTGGATGCTGATAATTTTAATCAGGAACACTGTGAAACAGCTGATTTCATTTAGTTCTTGAATGTGGTAGAATTTCATAGACTCCCAAACATAAGATTTTATTTAACAGTAAAATTCAAAGTAACCCAAAACAACTGGATATATTACTTTTAAGGTAACTCAAACAGAAGTATATTTTCTGTGTACTTTTTAATGCCAGCCCTGAAAATTAAATGCCTAGATCTTTCCTGGTAGAATAGACACTAGTCTATTGTTTCTTTTGTGTTTTGTTCCAGAACATTGTATCCTTTTAAATGAAATACACTAAAAAACACTGTAATATTAGAGTGTTTAAAAAAAGAAAAAGAAGCAAAATGGCAATGGAAAATTTCAAGCCTACACACAGGGACTACACACTCAGAATCAAAGTTTCTTAAAGAATAAAAAATGAAAAAGATAAGAGTAAGAAGTTTTCTTCAGAATGGTACAGTGTGTGCATCCCAGTCACATGGAAAATTGTCTTAGACTGGAAGCTACTTATGACAAACACGAAGACTGCTGCTTAAATGCCAAAAGATTCTGCCAATCTCCCCACAGTAGCGCGGTTAGCTGACAGACAGATGTTAAACAAAGCTCTCTCACTCTGTGACTTCCTGTTGATATGCTTCATAAAACACCTTTCTTCCTAAAACAAAAGACCAAGAAAAACCTGGAAGACTTCTTTGCAATTCATATAGGAGGATGCCATCAGTCCTAATCCCAGCTCCTTGAGGCTGTTTGTCCTTCAACTTTCAAACTATACAATATACAGCTTAATAAGAGGACTTTTGCTTCTGCAAATGCAAGTCACCAGTAAATCAGTGAACTAGATAATTGCCTGTATTTTGAGAGAAATTAGAAACATTCACTAAGGATTTCTGTAGCAAGATCCCATTTCAAAAAAATGTTTGAGAAGTGTGGCAAAATAATTTTCATCAATGATTTTAATTAAACCTCTAAAATTTTTGTTTCTTCGTTGTTGTTAGGTGAATAGATAGCTGCCTGGAGGCCAAAACTGTTCTATTTGTTTGTTTCCTTTAGATTGAGGTATAATGGACATAGAACATTATATTAGTTTCAGGGGTATAATATAAGAATTCAGTATTTTTATAATTGCCAAATTATCACAAGTCTAGTTAACATCTGTCACCCTACAAAGTTACAAAATTTTTCTTGTGATAACTTTTAAGATTTATTCTTTTAACAGCTTTCAAATATGCAATATCGTATTAACTATATTCCCCACCCTGTACATTGCATTTGCATTACCGATTTATTTTCTAACTGGAAATTTGTACCTTTTGACCCCCTGTACCCACTTTGTCTAGCCCCCATCCCCACTCCTACTGCTGGCAACCACCAATCAGTGCTCTGTAGCCAGAGCTCTTTTTTTTGTTGTTAAAGTCCACATATAAGTGAGATTATACAGTATTTGCCTTTCCCTGTCTGACTTACTTCACTTAGCATAAGGCCTTCACAATTCATCCATGTTGTTGAAATGGCAAGATTTCCTTCTTTTCTGTGTCTGAATAATATACACCACACCTTTATCCATTGATTTATCAATGAACACTTAGGTTGTTTTCATACCTCGGCTATTGTAACTAATGCTGCAGTAAACATAGGTGTGCATATATCTTTTCAAATCAGTGTTTTCATTTTCTTCAGATAAATACCCAGAAGTAGAATTGCTATTTTTAACGTTTTTGAAGAACCTCCTCTGTTCTCTGTAGTAGCTGCACCAATTTATATTCCCCCAAGCGGTGCACAGGGGTTCCATTTTCTTTACATCCTCGCTAACACTTGTTCTTTCTTGTCTTTTTGGTAATAGCCATTCTAACAGGTGTGAGGTTATCACGTTGTGGCTTTGATTTGCATTTCCCTGATGATTAGTGGTGTTGAGCATCTTTTCATGTACCTCTTGGCCATCTGTATGTCATCTTTGGAAAAATGTCTGTTCAGATATTCTCATTTTTAATTGGATTGTTCTCTTGCTGTTGAATTGTATGTGTTCTTTATATATCAGAAACTCTTCTTGTAAGTACTGTGGCTATGAGATTTCTCAGAAAGCCCCATGAACCCTGCTTGGTGCTGGTACTTTCCACTTCCCATCACATATGGCCCTCTCAAGAATGTCCAATTTACTCAGTGTTTTATGTGTCTCTACTTTGAATGTGATGTCACAGCAGAGCCTAGGAACTGTTTTTCTCCCATCTTACCTGGGGAAGGTAAAGTTGTGTAGCAAATTCTATTTTTAGCCAAGTGCAAAGGAAAAATAATTTTCTCATCCTCAACAAGGAAACCATCTGGATGGAGGATGGAGGGAGTGACGAGGAAAGCTGTACTCCCTTCCTCGTGGAGTTTGGAGCCCATTGCATTGAGGCCTGTAAGAAGAGCCCTGATGTGTCACTTGCTTCCCACACATCCCCAAATGGTTTTCTTAAATTTGCAAAGCAGACATCTTTCATTTTCTTTTCCAAGAAATGAAGTTTTAAAGGTCAACTATATTAGAGAGAATTTAAGGGTTCTTGAGTAGCTGCTTCTTGAAAGAAGAAAAGCAGTCTTGTATTTTTGTCTTTGAAAATACATTTCTTCTAGTTTCTTAAGTCTTCTATATCTCAAATGCTTGACTTCTGAGCAAACCTAAGGCTAACCGGGGCCAGGCTAGTTAAACATTAGAATGTGTGGAAATACTCCTGCTTTCTTTATATTACCGATTTTTCTCAGCAAATGCTGTAAATTTCTCATAGAAAAGAAAAAAGCAATAGGAGAAAGATTACCTAGAAAATCTTCAATTAATTTTTATAAAATCCCCTATTTGGTAAAAGACTTATTGGCACAATTCCTATTTGAAAAATTTAGTGGGGAGCATCAGAATTGGAAAAATAAATAAAATATTTCAGTAGAGTCAGAGGCAAATAATCTGTATTCCTTAACTATGTGAAGCAGGATTAAAGCAAAGATTGGAGTTGAGGTTGAAGTAATAGATCTATACCCTTGTGATACCACTATTGAATATTAATCATATTTTTCCAGAGGATTTCAGATTGTCTCATCACCAAGAAGACTAAAATGAAAAGCTAGCAATAATGTAAAGTCCAAACTACTCTTTCTCTCTTTACTTACTAACCCAAATCTTACATAAATGCTTACTCTCACTGCAGTCACTCTCTGCTCAGCTTTTCGCTCACCTTACAACTTTGTAACCTGAACTCTTCCTCAGTCACTGTGAAGACCACAAGGACACTGCTTGATACACAGGACCAATGCCTTCCTAAATTGCCCATCCAGAGTCTCACCCTAGAAAACCCCAAACTTCAAGGATAAGAGCAGAATTGAGGTCCCCCCAAAAAGTCAAGGGGAAGTAGAGAATCTCAGTTTATTAAAGCAAGTTGAGAAGAGCAGCCCTTCCTATCCCATCCCTTTCACACAACCCCAAGAAAGGCAATCACTACTATGAACCAAGCTCTTGAAATTTTATTGGCCACTATGGTAATTGGTTGAACTTTGTAAACTAAGGGGTAAAAAATCCGGTGTTCATGAGGATGATCTCTCTTCTCTCTCTTTTCTAGTGCAATTGCTGAAAGGATGATGGAGAAAAAAAGGATAGAGGGAGTTGTTTTTCCTTTGAGAAGCTGAGCTATTTTGTTGTATATCTTTCTCTCCTCACCTCTTCGTCCTCCCCGTCCCCCCTTGCTACTCTCTGACTCCCAAACTACCTCCAAAATAGAATGGCTCTTGGAGGTTTGCTCTCCACCTGGGGGAGGAATACTCTGTCTAATTTGCATTCCCTCCCTGTGTGTTTGTTGGTTGATTGGCTTTGAGAAGGCAAACGAGTTAACTTGAGCAAATCTGTTTCACTAGGGAATAGAATATCTGTTTCACTAGACAGAGCCCCAGCCTGGAATAACAACATTCTGTGCATACTTCTCCCCATGATTATTTTTCTCTTGGAGACTTCATGTAGAAATGTTTGTTGATCTAGAACAAGCCTAAATAGTGTAACAATTTTAATTTTAGCTTTCACATGATGATATTTATACCTGATCCTTGTTTTGAGCTATCTTTAATGTGCTATTTTTCATAAATATTATTCCAACCTACCAACATTATTTGACTCTTGCATAGGAGCAGAATACTGAATTAGGTTGGAGAGAATATGAAATAATGCTACCTCTAACGAAATGATAACCTAGTTTGGAGGATTAAACATATAGATCAATAAATAAAACAGTAATAATAACTAGACTGAGAGTAGAAAACAAAACCTGAAAACATTACAGTCATCTGAGGAAGAGATTTTTTTTTTTCCCATTTAGGGTTATTAAAGGAAGTTTTCATTAAAAAGGGTGGAATTTGAGCAGAGTCTTGATGAATTACTGAAATGCTAGTAGTGGAGTTTACACTAATGGTTATTCCTTATGATGAGAATGACAGAAGAAAGGCAGGAAAAATTGGAAAATTATAGATACCTCAAACTAAAGAGTCAATTTGTGTGAATACTTAATACAGTGGCAAGAATTATAACTTAATACTTAGAATGGAATCAGATGAATCTGAGATAATCTGAGCTCTTTGCAATTTATTCTGAAGGAAAAGAGGGTCTACTCATGGTTTTGGAACAGGGATTCAAGTTAATGACACAGAATGGTTCATTTGGTAATGATACGCTTGATACTTCTTCCCAGACCAAGCCCACATCTTCTCTGTCCATTAAAAGAGTCCCCTGTTTACCCTTAAACATGTCAATACTATAGTGTTCTAGAGTGTTTTCAACTTAACATACAATGGACCGTGCCCTGTCCAAACCCTTTAATGGCTCCTTGATGCTTATGGGATAAAGGGAACATGATTTCATATGACTTCCCAGACCCTCCATGCCTGGGACCCTGCCTCTGCCTCAGAGTAATGTTCTGCCATTCTCCACATGAAGAGTATATGATGTCATTGGATGAGAAGCTGAAGAAGACATTAAAATGTGAAAACTGATGTAAGTAAATGCAATACAAGGAAGGGAAATTGCACTTGACTTTATCCAGAGTGACTCAGAAAATGGGGGTAATAATTTAAAAAGCAAAACCAGAAGAAAGCTGAATTGAGAAAGAGAGAGAATCATTTTGCATTTCTACTTGTTGGGAGTGAGAAACTTGCAAAATTACCGGGTAAAAACTTCCTTCGTGGGGTTGATAGTTGGGGCCCAGAACTCAGTTGTGAGCAAAAGTAGATCTAAAAATTGAATTTTGATAATGTTAGGCATTATGGTGAAAGTGGAAGCCACACAGATTATGAAAATTGACAAGGAAATTATGGAGAAAGAAAGTGGTACCAAAGATCCTTTTGACATTTTATAATGTGCACAATTAGTAAGTGGGTATAAGAGGCACCTAGAACAAGAGACTGTAATAAATGTCTCCTTCTCATGAGAACAGAGACTTTATTTCAATCCTGCTGTATTTCTGCTCCTGTAACAGAGCTTGGCACATGGGAGAATTTTAATAGGTCTTTGTTAAAATAGCTGAATAAAACATAAAGGCATAAACTCACACGGTACTGAGACATTTTCTTGTAGTGAGCATTTTAGTATTTGGAAATGGAGAAAAATAAGTGAGGTATTCAGGACTCTGGATGGAGGAGTTCTTAGGAGCGTTCAGAGCCATTGCTGAAAAGATATGTCTAGAAACCCAACTAAGTTACGAGGCAAGTAATGCTAGAAGGGGGTTTAGGCTTGGAGAAAAAGGAGAGTGAGGGACCTGAGACCACAAGGAGAGGAGACACTAGTGTTTTGTAAGCATGAAGAATTGGGAGAGGGAGCATTGTGGAGATTGTAGTAAGGGACAAGAAATTTTAAATTCAAGATCCTGTCTTAGCTCCTTTCTTCTCTCCTTCCGTGATTTATTTTCTGTCCACCCCCATGACTTCAGTTGTCATCCAAATGAAATATACCGAGTGCCTGGCTCAAAGGAAGAATTCAGTGAAATTTGGCTATCACCTTTTCTGTATTATTATTTGTTTATATACAAAGGCTTTGCACACAAGTTTTCTGACTTCCTTAAATAGCTCCAGATTTATCATTCCAATGCTGACCTCAGACATCTCAGATTTAACTTGTTCAAAATACAATTTATCAGTACTTTTCCAAGGAAAAGCTTTTGTTCTTTCCTGTGCCACAGTAAAGTGCATTGTAAATCCAGTCTTACCAGTTAAAACAGAATCATCAATTACCATTTCCTTTTGGTCATGGTCACATCCAGCCATCACGTCCTACTAATTCCCATTCAGAAATATCTCTAGAAGTCGACTTCCAGTCATCCATACTGCTACCTCACTAGTTTAGGCACCCATCATTACTCCCCTAACCTATTAGAGCAGCCTTCTGTTCCGCTCCTCAGCTGTTTATACGTCTAGACTGTTCCCCACACTGTTGTCATTGCTGTTTTTCTAAAACTAGAATCATGTCACCAGCATTGAAGATATCTGCTGGCTCCTGATTGGCCTCAGGATAAAAACATCCATTCTTTTGCTATGCACTACTCCTTGTGCTGGAGGCCTGGGGTACCATGATGAGCAAGACAGTTGCAATCTACCTTCTTCTCCTGGCTCCCATTACTTCTTCATGATCATCTTCAAGCAACTCATCGCCATGTTCTCTTTTCCTTCCATACGGGGTTATTACCATCTAAGAGTATTCTGGGCTTTTCCACAATTTCTCCTTCTGTACGTGCTGATCCCATCATCTAGGAAATAATACCTACCAACATTCAAATGAAAAACCTCTCAAATGCCATTCTTTCTCTGAAACGTGCGTATGTCCATGGCCAAGATATTTCCTCTTACCTGTCCTAGGACTCTGCTTATGCTTCTATTATAGTACTTATCATGTTTGTCTTTCTCTTTTTCCTTTACTGTGACTTCCTGTAAACATTTGTATACCTAAAGCATAATACAGTGTGAAGCAGTACTGAGAGGCATTTGAGTATTCTGGGGATGCGGTGAAGTCAAAGAAAGGTACAAGCACAGATCTTGCAGGGAAACAAACCTAATTTGAATTCTTAAGTCAATAATTTTTTGTTGTAGAACAAGAGCAATCATTCAACAGCCTTTTTTAAAAGAAACTTACTATAATGGAAAATTTCAAGCAATACCCAGAATCAAAGAGCATAACATTATGAACCTCCGTCACATACTCATCACCTGTTGTCAGTTATTACCAACATGTCTAATCTTTTCATCTATACCCGGTCTGTTTTCCCCCTCTCCTTCTGAACTATTCTGATGCAAGTCCCAAACTTCATCAACTTTAATCCATAAATAATTTATCACGTATCACTGAAAGATGTGTTCTCTATTTTATAAGAACTTATAACATCTCAAAAATTTCTTAATGTCATCATTCAGTCCAAATTTTCCCAGTTATTTCTAAATAAGCAAGTGTTCTTTAAATAGCTAGTTTTGGGGAATCAGAATCCCAATTTCCACATTTCTTGTATTGATATGTCTTCTAAGTATCCTGTGGTAATTTTCCTCTTTACTTCCTCCCTGATATTGCTGTTAAAGAAACCAGTTTCTTGTTCCTTATAGAGCAGGGCTTCTCAAATATTAATGTGCCTATGAATCACCTTAGAATCTTGTTAAAATGCAGATTCTGAGTCAGTAGGTCTGGGTTGAGGCCTGAGAGTCTGCATTTCTAACAAGCTCCCTCCCACCTAGTGCCAGAGCTTTACAGGCCGCACTTGCAAATGTGACTGTAGAGCATCTTACATTCAGGATTTTGCTAATTTCATCTACATGATGTCATTTGCCTTGTTCCTCTGTACTTTGTGATATCCTGTAAACTGACAGTTGTATCTAGAATTATGGTTCCCAAACTTGGCTACACAATTGCATCACCAAGGAACTTTACAAAATCTTCATGTCCAAGTCATACTCCAGACAAGATATTAAGCATAAAAGTCCTCTTTTATTGACCAGTTTGTAGAACAATGAGTCATTTCCCTATCATCTTCCAAAAGCTTTTATTTAAATTCACTTTAAATATATTAATATATTTGTATCTATGCATCTATATGTACATATAAAATGAGAATTCTTAATAGAAGAAGAATTATATATTTTGTAACATGTGTTGATGAATCATTTAAACGTAAAATAGGTTGGTGGTGGTGGTGGTGGTTTTTTCTTCTTTTGTCTTTGCTTTTGTTCTCTTTGTAAGAGCTGTGAAAGCATAAGCGTCTCAGTGAAAATGTGCCATCAGTAGCAGCAGGTACACCTTAACACCTGGCACTGACATCTCTGCCAGAGTCTGACCTTCCCATTCCCGGGCTTCTGCCTCTCCAGCTGCAAGTACGGTTGTCCCCTCTCAATCCTGGGGGCCCCGAGTGGTTCCAGAGCAGTTGCTCTTCACTGCAGCTCGCAGGATAAGGAGGTTATTTTCCATGTGCCCAAAGCTTTCCTCGCCCCTTTCTTCTTTTGGACGAAGTATAGACTTTTATCAGACAGCAAAATTCTTTTATCTTCTAAAACACTGCTGCTTTCAGTCCTGCATAATTCTTTGAGACAAGGAAGTAGAGGGTCTTGCTCACTGGCTAGGAATAGAAGAGAGGAGGGAAAATTGTGGAGAACAAAATTAGCTAAAAAAATTTATTTTCTATCATTTATTGTCATTGATAAGAGTATTTTGTTTACGTAGCTTTAAAGAGAGCATTTACATTAAAACCCAGCATTAAACTTTACTTTATGGGAATGTGGATGGTTAAACATATGTGTGAGCCACTGAAAATTTACAGTTACTGAAAACTTAGAGATAGTATTTTCTTATGTGTATTTGTCCATAGTAGGGCAAAGATTTTAATCTACAGTCTGTCTAGTAATCAGAGAGGTAGTGTTTAAGCAATGTGCTTCAAATAAAAATAATACCCTTGAATGTAATAATCAACTTCAAATGGGTTTTTTCTTTCTGTAATTTTACAGAATGGGATTTTAAACATAAAACTTATACAAGATCAGGGTACTTTAGAATATTTGTGTAAACTAATTCTGATTTTCAAACCCAGAGGCTTAAAATATAATGAAAACTAAAGATATTGCCAGAAAATGAACTATACTATATGGTTAGCTGAAGGCTAAATTTGTTTTCAACTGCTGCTGTTGAATTTATATCTGTTATTCTCTCACCATGATATCATGAAATATATTGAAGAGTGGGTACTTTAAAAGTGGTATTATAATTATTACAATTAGCATAACACTTCATAAGTTACAAAATATAGTGAATGTGTATATGCTTATACACCAATTCAAAAACTCATTCAATCCTTACAATACCCCTGGGAGACAGGTGCTACTGTTCTGATACTTTTATTGAGATAGAAACTGAGGCTCAGAAGACTAAAGGCTCATAGCTGGAAATCAATCTCTTGGAAACTAGAGCTCAGGTTTTCTGATTGCAGATCTTGGTGTGCTTTTATTTTTTTTATGCATAGACTAGATCCAGATGAGATCTGATCTGAGAGGCATAACTAGGTTTAGAACTAGTCATATCTCTGATTAAATAATCAAAAGGATTTGCTAATGATGTATAACATACATAATGTACATTTAGATATCACACTTAAAAACTTGAAGTATCTTTACTGCTTTAATCTTATTTTAGTCTTCCAAGAAACCTGAGTTAATAACTTCAACACCCAACTAACAGATGAATAAACAGAGGTCTAATGAAGTTATGGAACTCATCTAAAATTATTAAAAGTTTCATTCTTTCTGATGTTCCAAGGTAACTCTTTCCACTGAAACCACTTCATTTGTAAATACTTATCAAGCCTAAAATTTACTAACAAAATCTGATTTAGTGACCTTTAATCATTTTAAGAATATAGAGCTGTTTAAACTTCTATGGGGGAAAATATGCATATGAGAAAGTAGATTTTTCTTTTATAAAGGAAAAAACCCCAAACCCTACCTATGTCAGCAATTTGTAGTAATACAAAATTTGCCACACTGCTTTATGTGTACTGCTACTAACCTTTACCCTACTCATTGATTTAATCCTTTAGCCCAACATTTAGTCATAAAGCAAATTATGAAATAAACATTTGGTGCAAATGAGAACAAACATCATTTGTTTCCAAGGGTAAGTCTATTGACCTGCTTACAAATTACCCTCTGAGAAACATCATACATCAAGACTTTGACTGTTATCAACGTTATACTTCCAGAATTTTCTTTCTCAGACGGACTGGGCACAGAGAAACTGAGCATGTGCAGATGAGTCCCCAGGGCCTCAGGAGCCACACAGTTGTGCAAAGCTCTTCTCTTGAAGTGAGTTGGGCTGAATTAGAAAGCTTTATTTAGGTCCTTCTATGAGATGATTCAGGAGGGAAGTGGTTTTCAGCCCAATTACCACCAGCTGAGATGGGAAATCTGTCTTGATACCTCCATCCTCTTTGGATATCTGAAGCTTAATGGAAATTGGGGAGGAGGGCTCTGATATTTAAAAACCAAACTACTCAGCTAGGTCTCACACTAAGCTTTTAGGCACTTCTGATAGAAGAAAGTAACACCATTGCTCAGAGTGACACCAGAGATTCAATGTGAATCGAATGTGTTCTGATGATTCTGAAAGTCTGCTGGAAGCTTTAGACAGCCCATCAGCAAGTTGGCCATGTGACTAACCAGAGGTGACTTCAGAACTGCCAGTTTCCCAAACAAGGAAGCCTTCCAAAGAGCCATATGCCACTAGAAGTGTCTGTCACAATTTAGCATCTGAATGTAATGCTTGCTTTCCAGCTTAAAGAAACGGTAAAATGCTTTAGCTTCCTACTGGAATTCTCTCTGCATTCAATTAAATTATGTTATTTAGTGACCAGAGGGTACAATAAGTAGTTATGGATATAAAAAACAAATTATAAGTCACTAGGAAACAGGATCCTAAACTTCAGAAGTACATAACCTTGTTGAAATATAGCAGTGTTACGGTATTTAACTGCTCTAAACCTTCCTAGTCCTTCAAGGTCTTAATTCCTGAATAATGAAACCCAGGCATAAGAATGGTACTAAACTATCATGTATACAGGTACGACATAAATATGTTTGTGTTCCCAGGGCTGTTTGCATGTTAACAGAGACCAAGAAACCTTAAGTCAAAATAATGACGCTCTAGGGAATTACTTTAAGGCACCAGTGAACAGGAGGGAGAAGTATATTTCAGGGCCCTGGGCACTGTTCAGCATCCCAGAAATCATATGACACGAACAGATGACTTACTCCAGCTATATGTAAATTTGGCCCCCGAATTGGGACTACCATGGTCTGCTTGCCTATAAAGCAATAATAATAATATGATAGGATATTTTAGAGCTGTACATTATTTGTTAATACATTATTTTATTTAATCTTCTCAACAACCTTGAGTTATGCAGGACACTTAGTTTCCCTCCACCCCTCCATTTTTTTTTAAAGGAAAAAGGCAGGCTCAGGAGGTCTAGATTAATTTCGGATAAATGACAAGCCTTATGAATTAAAATGAACTTCTGGGCTGACAAAGCTGAGCACTCATTGGTTATGGTAGTGTATCCCAGAGGTATGCTTGTCTATCATAAAAGGAACATTTTTATTGAGTGGAAAGTGAAAATGGTAGCCATTGCTACATTGGAAAGTGCTATGAGCATGAAATGTAGGGTAAAGCAAGTATAGAGAACAGAAAAAAAAAAAGTGAAAGGAATTAGAAAAACTAAAGGAAATAATGAAAGGAAAAATGAAACAAAAGGAAATAATAAAAAATGTCCCCAGCTATTCTAATGCATGTTTCTATTATTAGGAAAGGGAAGAAACTTGCTTGTGATCTTCATATTTAAAGATGTTTACCGACCTACTCTCAGGGAGATGTAGACTTTACATTGTGAAAATTGTCTTCCAAAACAAGCAAAAAAAACCCCAAAAGAACCAAACCTCACATTCTTAACAAAAACACCTAGGCAGAGACAGAGACATCCACAAAGCGGTTTCTCCATGCACACATCAAGTTGTTGCTTAAGGCTCAAGCCTGTGGACTGGATCCCATTAACTCCATTTTATAATATACTCTGTTGACCACCATTGAGATGTATCCACTACGCAAATAAAATTGGGAGAAAAGAGGAACTTTCAGAATAGTTAGAAAAGTACTTGAAAGCAAGGATTAGAACTAGAATACTGAGCAGGGTGAATAAAGAGTCGGAGTACTCAGAGGTCTTTCAGTACTTTCTGGTATTTTACTTCCTACCTAGTTCTCGACCATATTCCTATGTACATATGGTAAATAATTTGCCATATTTGTAAATGTAAAATGTTACTAGATTAAGTCGTATTTTTAAGCCTTGATAACACTATAATATTGTGGAGGAGAGATTAAAACATTGAGGTTTCCATTCCATTTTTCCAATGTGCTTTTAGGAAAGCTCAAATAGGTAGCATCACTAGGAATCATGTCAATATGCTTCATGCAGGTTGAACAGAATGTATCTAAACATGAGGAAAAAGATACATTGGGAAATTGTGTCACATTAGCTAAGATGAAATCCTCCAATTTTTACCTCCATACCTATCTAAGATTTGGGGTAAACTTTAGGCCTCCATTAAAGGATAACCTAATTGGTTAACACAATTATCGATGTAGCTCATGTTCTGTTGCTCATGCCAGACTCTTAAAGGAATAATGAGATTAGTTTAAGACAGGAATAAAAGGAGTTCTGAAGGTTAATGAAACCAAGGGTAGCAAAGAAGGAAGATGTCAGTTCTGGCACACCAGCTGTGTATTTCGAGGACAGGAGCATCTGTCTCCTGTCTGTAGGCCTATTACTATTAAATTTGTCAAAGCAACAGCACCTAATGGAGCTTTATTTTTGTTTTTCTCCAATAGAAGCGCGTTTCTTTGAAAAAGGTTGACAGAGGATTCTTAAGTTCATGGAAACCTTGTACTTTAAAAACCTGGTTTCCTTTATACATCCTACCCTTAGACCTTTTGTTTATTGCCTTCACCAAGTCTGACTACAAAATCTGAGTATGGATGTTTAGGGAAAACCCATTGAGAGTACCATCTATAAGGGACTACTCAAATAGAGAAGAAGTAGAAGCCCAGCATGAGCAGGTTATGAGATTCTTGAGGGCCGAGAAAGACAGCATAGCCAGAGGGAGAATCTCAATTAAAGTCAATGAGGAAACCAAATATCGCCACAGAGGAAGAACTGAGGATTGGGAACCAGGTACCTGAGCTTCCTTTACCAAATAGAAACGTGCCCCCATCAACACTGGGACACAGTCCTGTTCCCTTCAACACTGGTAATGGTGTGCTAGGACAGATCAGTTGTCTTTGCAATTAATCCCCTGTGTTACTGACTTGCTGATTAAAAATTCCAGTATACTCTGTGTACTGCTTAAATTAAGCACCGTCTTTGTAACAGATAAATCCTGAAATATTAGAGGCTTAAGCTAATAGCTATGGTGGAATTGGCTATCTGTCCAGAAAAAATGTTGACTCTCTTTCCTTGGAGTAGAGTTTTTGCGGGGAAGCAACTGTGCAGTTGAGAGCTTGATTTTACAGCCCCATGGAATCAACGGAAGGGGGCATCTGACTAAGTTTGGACCAATCCTGGTAGAAGTGACTTATCTCACTTCTGGGCGTATCCCCTAGTTAGGGGACCAGCTCACATATGCAATATACTCTCTAACTTCCCTTCTCAACAACCTGTCGAGGTCAGGGAAAATGGAAACTATGTATAGAAGATGGCAAACTTCTTTCAGCTGAATTTCTAAGTGGAGTAGCCACCTGTAACATTTGAGGTTTATGAAATTTGCAAACTGACCAATTCTTGGTCTCTCTCGTTGATCTAATGCCTGCTAAATTGTCTATTCTATTTTCATCCTCCTTCCTAAGAGCTACAGACAAGAGATTGGCTGGCTGCTTTCCAAATTATTATGTGTGACAGTTTGACTCAGTGTTTCGTCACTGCGTAACATGGGTCAACAGCTTTCCAAACACCAGTATCAGTTTCCTTGTTACCCAATACCCAACTACTAAGCCAGTGCCACTTGCTTTAGTTTTGGGGTTCTTTTAATGATACCACACCACTTCTGATACCAGTTTCTTTATCAGTATAAACACTAGAAGTGGAGTCTTAGGGTTAACACAGTTACACAGTATCTCACTCAAATAAATGCCAAGTGACAGCAGAGAAAGCGAGAGTTCTATTTGACACAGTCATTCAAGGACCCAGGCTGACAAAGGTTTTGCTATCTTCATGTGGTTTCCAGGTCACCTTGGGAATCAACATTCAAGCCCAGACATGGCGAGTGGTAAGATAGTGCATGTGGAGGGTACACGGAATGTGTCAATGGCCAGGCCTGAAGGTACATTACCAGGCCTACCTAGATGCAAGGGACATGTGTAGAAGAGAAGTCTTGGAAACAGTTCCTGGCTGGGCAGCAACTGCTCAAACGCCACTACACCATAGTCAAGACCTGGTCATCCCTGCCATATTTTATGGCTATCCCAATAAAAACATCAATAACAACAGCAAAACCATAATAATTAGAATAATAAAAGTAACCACTTACTGAACATCTACATGCCAGCCTTTTATAAAGATCTATTTTAATCCTCACATGTATCTTTTAACATAGCTAATATTACCTATTAAAAAAAAAAAAAAGAAAAGAAAAAAAGAAACTGAGGGGGCTTTGCAATTTGGCCAAGCTTCTACTGTGTTACTATCAAACTCACATTTCAAACTCAGCTTTTCTTAGGCCAAAATGTGTGATCTTTCTGCACTATACCTGCCTGTACTTTGTCTAACAATAATTTAGAAGCTCTGGTTAATAGGATGGTCAGAACTGAAAATAGAAATAATAAGTATAACTTTTAGAAATTAAAAGGCAAGAGTGTCTTATTTTTCATGTGATATGCATATGCCTAAAATATTCAATAGAAAAATGTCATAAACAAATTCAATAGCTTTCCTATATATTAGAAAAAATTGCTATTTTAGTGATTAGAATTTAAATGAAAATATTTTGTAAGGCAGTTCTTTCACCCTGACTATATTTAGAAAGTTATTCTAAGCCAAAAAAAAAAAAAAAAAGTACAGAAAAGGCATTAATTACATGATGTTTTCTAGCTTTATTTATACAAGTGAAAGACAGGAGGTAACATAAATAGTAATACCAAATGCATAAACATCCTCTTGATGTAATCTCACACAACTCTAAAACTTGATCATATTCATTGAAAATACTATAATATATAAAATGCATATGTTACAACAAATTTTAAAAAGTATACTAGTATCCTCTTTATATAACATCAATCAAAACAAAGCATAATGTATAGAAAACCAGGATACACACCAAGAATTAATTGTGGCTATTTTTATGTGAAGGGAAATTGATTGCTTTTTTCTTTATTTCTTTAATTGGGTATTTTTTTTCTCACAAATCTCTTGCATGGATGAATTTTATAGTGGAAAATATCTGACCTTTTATTTCAATGAGTGTGGCAGGAAATTATATTTGTAGAAGTAAGAGTGATTAATGCAATTATCATCTGCAATCAGCACTCTGGGTATAACACCTTCCATGACCTACTCAGTAAATGCACAATCATAAATGTCTATGATGTGCTAAGTAGCTCCTTAAACCCTATCAAAGTATGTAGCCCTGAATATTTCACTTTAAACTAGTTCTGTTACTTTTTCTTATATAGAAAATTAAAGTTCTGAACTCTTAAAATATTATAGTTGTACATCATGTGTACATTCACCATCCTTATCATTGTCATCATGTAGATATTTAACGTAGATACTCAGAAGATCTATATATGTTGTTCCAGACTAGCCCCCTAACTAATCCAAAGACTTCTGATATGCTTTATGTTTGATGAACTATTGTAGATAACTTTTGCTGAGCAGTCTCATCTAAATCTTCTTTGGCCAATTTATTCTAAAGGAAGGGCAGAATTACACATTTTTATAGTAAAATATGTGCCTAATTGAAGGACTGCAACACCGTTACTCATTTTAAGAATCCTTATCCCATGAACCACTATGCATTTATATCTGATTTTGATACTTTATAACTTAATTACCTCCTCCATACTGGAGAAAGCCTTGGTAAGAGAAACTAATTTCAAAGTGCTATGAGACTCTGACCACTTGTCCCCCAAATTTTCTGTTTCCACCATCTCTTTAAATAAATTGTTATAGATCAAGTTCCTAATTCACGTCTTGTTTTAGTCAAACTCTTTTCTTCAATCCTGATATCATCATCAGAAGAACAAGTCAGATCCTCTTTAGCTAAGGAACCAAATTTTTATTTGGCATATCAAAAACTGAACTATGATTCTCCCTATTGTCAGTGTACAATGGTTCAATTCACTCCTCCACTAAAAATTCATATTTATTTGTGTTTTTTCTCGAATCCAAACATCTCATGTGCCAATCCCTTCTGGAAATCTTCCCCGACCCTGTAGGCTGAGTCAGCTGCCCCTTCTCAGGGTTCTAGTGACGCCCATGCTTCTGCCAGTAGTGCGGAAGCTCCGTTCCTTTAAATAAATTGTAAATTAATATATGACTAAAACGCAGGCCTCTCAACATGGTTTCTACCGAAACCATTTATTGACTCAGACATAAGTCACATAGGAAGGAAAATGGCCATTACACTAGATTCATGAAAATCCTAGCATCTAAGATCATGTCTATCTATATGATCCTCTGAAAAGTGTTACCGTGACTAAGACCACATAACCAATTTGTAGTGTCTGTACTCATCGAGAAAGCAATCAGTCCCAAGGCCTCTAAGCTTTAAATGTCTAGTACCCAATAATGTATTCCCATTATTTCCTCATCAAGCTTGTCAAACATGACTAAATCACCTCTACGTACAAAGCTCTTGAGTCCTAAACTCAGGCCATAGGAATTATACATGCGAAATAGACAAACTGTAGAGTCATGGAACATGAGACAACTGCCACATCTGTGAGAATGAGAGCGGTTAAGACTCAAAGATGATCGTTATTGGTCCTTTCGTTCTTTGCTGATTTGAAGCATCTTGAGGTCTCTAGTCTTCTCCTTTCCCTGTTCAGGGGAGGAGATGGAGAGGAATAGGGGGAAGGGACCTCAAATTAAGCTAAAGGCTGGCTTCAGGTCCATGAAAGAGGTCTTCCACAGGAGCAATGGCCAACGAGAAGAGGTTGGATAAATATCATCTGATCAGACTCTTGTGTTCTCTAAAAATGTTAACAGTGTAATGACTACAATAAAGGGTGTATTCTCAGGGCTTGTTTACCAAAATTATCGATGAACTAACCTTGGAAGTACTCCATTTTGGCACAAAAGGGGTGCGATTCCTTTAACATGAAGTGTATCAGAGAAGACAGGACCCCTTGAGTCATCCAGACATTCTGAGGAGCCTTTCAATGTGCCCTAATGCTTCTTTCTCTGGCAGCTAGCCAGAGCACTGCATTTTCTGTCAGAATCTCTAACCCACTTAGCACTCTGTTTCTGGGCCTGGCCTTTTGTTTGTTTGCCTTAAGCCTGGACTTGATTTAGTTAGACAAGCAGCCCCAGCCAGATCTTGTCATTCAGTATCACTTCCTGACCCTTTTTATTTTATTAATGTCATTAATCTGTTCCTGACACCATGGAAAGAGTTTGTCAATGCTCATCTTCTGCATACATAAACACTTAAAATTCCAAGATAAATTTAAAACAGTTCAGGTTGGATTTCACAATATTTAAATGTATTTAATGCTCACATGACAAGCTTGCAATTTAAAAGAAATGTATGGAGAGCCTTTTTCTGAGGCCAAGAAGCCTGAAAGAAAACTGGGAGTCATATGTATTTGAACAAGGATTGCCCTTGGAGTTAGGAGAGTCAGATCTGGGTCCCAGCTCTCTCAAAAGCTTATCGTGTCATCTCAGGCAAGTTAAATCATCTAACCTTTCAACTTGAATTTCTTGTCTTTCCAACTGGAGCGTTTGGACCAAGTAACCGCCATGTTCTGATCAACTTTTAAAATTTTACTAAATTATGTTATACCACCACTTGAATTATGAGCATCCAGACTTCACATAACTTAAAAACACAAATGTTTTTGTGTTTTTAAATGTGAACTACCCCTTTCACCACACACGTCACCCACACAAAAGTTGGAGGCTCTTGCTCTGAACAGAGACAATTGTAACTCACATGAAATAAGGCGCTGGTTAATTTTCCAGTCTTATGCTTTTACACACGTTAATTCCTTACCTTTAAATGGTTGGATAATTGTTGCTTTTTTTTTAACAGAGTTGTTACAAAGATGCAATAAGATAATACATATTCTGGTGCTAGTATCTCTGGAGAGAGAATAGAATGAGTTTGATTTTTGACATCTAGAAGGAAATAAAATTGCCTATAGGCCATTGACTCTTATGCTTCAAGACATTGAGCTAGGTGTGAAATTGGTATTAGTCAAATAATTTGTCTGTTTATCTTCTTCATTCCCCTCCCTCCACTATTCTCCACCATCCCTAGTGTGCCTAAAAATTTATCTGTAGCAGATGTCATACTCATAATTGAATTCTCTGTAGTATCTTCAGCGTTTGCACCATATTTAGCACATTGTAGGGCTTCATGTTTGACGGAAGTCACGGGAGTTTGACAATACCCAAGAAGAAATGGGTTATGAAGAAAAATTCTGGGGGCAGTTAGAAGGCTATTATAATAATACAATAGAAATGTTTATGACTTAGAAAATATTATTAGCAGTGAGGCTAGAGTGAGGTGGATGCAATTGAGAGACATTTGCAAGGTAGAACATCAGTACTAGGTGATTAAGTGGATGTGAGTAGAAGAGAGAGAAGAGTCTGCCAGGTTTTTAGCTTGAATTGGGTAGAAGATGGTGTCATTTACAGAGTGAGTAGAGGTTTTTTACATATTGAATCTGAGATGACTGTGAGCTATCCAAATGTCAAACAGATGGTTGGATATGCGAATCTTGAAATCAGAAGCAATGTGAGAGCTCTAGAAATACAGCACTCAGATTATAAGTGAAGTCCTGGAAGTGCATGGCATTCCATAGGCATTCCATAGGTAGAGAATAAGAAGAGAATCTAGAAGAGGCTCCGGATATTTTCAAACATTTAATAGTAGCATTCAGAAGGAAGAATTGATAATGAGACCAAGGAATAGGTGACAGAGATATTGGAACAAAATCTGGAGAGGTGATAGAGAGCAAGGGCAGAACATATTACTAAAAAAAGGAGTGATCAGCTGCATCAAATGAAACTGAGCTCTGAAGTGATGAGTCCTTGGAGATATCCATTTGACTGAGTAACATGGAGCCCATTGGTGAACTCGGTAAGAGCAGTTCCAGTGGAATAGAAAGAGGGGAAGCTGAATTGAGACCTATAGAGAAGTGAACGAGGGATGAAGATGCTGAGACACTTAGCATAAACAACTTTTTGGTTATTGCTAAGTTTGACTGTTAATGAAAAAATAGAGCAGTGAGGAGAAAAGACCATGGTGTGATAAGTGAGGGATAGTTTTTGTCTGTTTATTTGTTTTTAAATATAGGTAAAATGTGATCATGTTAAAATGATAATTGGAAGGAGCTGATAGAAAGGTCAGGTTTGAAAATATGAGAAGCGGTAAGTGAAGCAGCACAGACTTTTTTAATTGAAGCATAGTTGATTTACAATGTTGTGCCAGTCTCTGCTGTACAGCAAAGTGACTCAGTTATACAGATATAGACATTCTTTTTTTATATTCTTTCCATTATGGTTTACCACAGGATAGTGAATATAGTTCCCTGTACTATACATTAAGACCTTGTTGTTTATCCATTCTAAATGTAATAGTTTGTATCTACTAACCCCAGATTCCCAGTCCATCCCTCTCCCTTCCCCTCTCCCCCTTGGCAATCACAAGTCTGTTTTCTGTGTCTGTGAATCTGTTTCAGATTTGTAGATAGGTTCATTTGTGCCGAATTTTAGATTTTACATATAAATGATATCATATGGTATTTGTCTTTCTCTTTCTGACTTACTTTACTTAGTGTGATAATCTCTAGTTGCATTCATGTTGCTGCAAATAGCATTATTTTGTTCTTTTTTATGACTGAATAGTATTCCATTGTATATGTATCACATCTTCTTTATCCATTCATCTGTTGATGGACATTTAGGTTGGAAACAACAAAGTTTTTGAGAGGACAAACAGATGGGATTCCAAACACAGGTAGAGGAGTTATTTCTTCCATTGTAAGTAGAAAGAAAGAAAAAAATTATAGTTAAAGGTAAAGGAAGGGTTAGTAAATACAAATCAAGGTGGTACCCAATCAGTGGCATCAGTTGAGGGTGAGAAGGAGAATTCAGAGATTTGAGGAGAGTAGAGAAGTACAGAGTATTCACTGGACAGAATAAGAATGTTGTAGAAGAAGAAAAACCAAAGACATTCCATGAAGAAAAAGGAAAAAGGAAACATCAGAAAAAGTAAGAGTGGAAGCAAGGGAAAGAAATCATTAAAGAAGATAGACAGTTGTTGGGCAGAAGCCACTGCATCTCACTCCATTTCTCCACATGCTGCATCATTAACAGATCACTGCATTCCAGTTTTTCACTGTTCCCCATCACCCCATCTCTTCTAACTTTTCCAGTTAGCTCCAGAAGATATTTTACTATTTCTTGTTGGCTTGGATGGTTTCTCCTTTCTTTGTTCAATTCATAAGCCTAACTTTTACTGTAGTTATGGTTTGTAAACTGTAGTGTCATGCTAGTAAAAATACCTTCTTCAGGGAACAGGCCAATCATATTTTGAAATGAAATAGGCATAATAAATCATGGCTGACCACCAGTTCCAAGCAAATTGTAGACTCAATTCCCCCATCTATCTCATTAGCCTCTTTAACTTGATTCTACTTTAGTTTAAGCTCCAATGAGTCAGAATGTTAAAACATTTTCAATATTTGTACCATTTTCTTATATATTTGGAGATGAACTCCCTTATCAGATTTATGGTTTGTAAATATTTTCTCTCATTCTGTACATATTAGCATTCTCAAGTCCATTGTAGCACCATTCACAATAGCCAAGATCTAGCAACAACCTAGATGTCCATAGATGGATGAATGGATAAGGAAAATATGGTATATACATACAATGGAATACGATCCAGCCTTTAAAAAGAGCGAAATTTTGCAATATGCAACAACATGGATGAATCTTTTTTTTTTTTTTTTTTTGCGATACACAGGCCTCTCACTGTTGTGGCCTCTCCAGTTGCGGAGCACAGGCTCCGGACACACAGGCTCAGCGGCCATGGCTCACGGGCCCAGCCGCTCCACGGCATGTGGGATCTTCCCGGACCGGGGCACGAACCCATGTCCCCTGCATCGGCAGGCGGACTCTAAACCACTGTGCCACCAGGGAAGCCCTATTTTTTAATTCTTTTTTTAAAGTTAATTTTTATTGGAATATAGTTGCTTTACAATATTGTGTTAGTTTTTACTGTACAGCAAAGTGAATCAGCTATACTTATACATATATCCCCTCTTTTTTTTGATTTCCTTCCCATTTAGGTCACAACAGAGCATTGAGTAGATTTCCCTGAGCTATACAGTAAGTTCTCATTACTTATCTATTTTTTTAATATAAATTTATTTATTTATTTATGGCTGCATTGGGTCTTCGTTGCTTCACACAGGCTTTCTCTAGTTGCGGCGAGTGGGGGCTACTCTTTCTTGCAGTGCGCGGTGGCTTCTCATTGCGGTGGCTTCTCTTGTTGCAGAGCGCAGGCTCCAGGCACGTGGGCTTCAGTAGTTGTGGCATGTGGGCTCAGTACTTGTGGCTTGCGGGATCTAGAGTGCAGGCTCAGTAGTTGTGGCTCACGGGCTTAGTTGCTCTGCGGCATGTGGAATCTTCCCAGACCAGGGCTTGAACCCGTGTCCCCTGCATTGGCAGGCGGATTCTTAACCACTGCGCCACCAGGGAAGTCCCTAGTTATATATTTTATACATGGTATCAATAGTGTATATATGTTAGTCCCAGTATCTTGAGGACATTAGGCTAAGGGAAATAAGCCAGTCACAGTAAGACAAATACTGTGTGATTCCACTTAAATGAGGTTTCTAAAATAGTCAAATTAATAGAACCAAAGACTAGAATGGTGATTGCCAGGAGCTAGGGGTAGGGGGAAATGATGAGTTACCAATCACTGGGCATATAGTTTTAGTTCAGCAAGATGAATATGCTCTAGGGATCTGCTGTACTATATTGTACCTATAATCCACAATAATATGTTGTACACTTAATAATTTGTTAAGAGGTAAGATCTCATGTTAAGTATTCCTAATATGACTAAAGAGGTAATTTGTTTGTTATAATAATTTGTTAAGAGGTAAGAGCTCATGTTAAGTATTCCTAATATGACTAAATTCTAACAATAATATAAAACTTAAAGATATTTATACTATTTTCATATTAACAGTATTATAAATAATTTGCATAGTACAGAAAACCAAAAAGAAGAAAATAAAAATCACTCATCGGATCACTCTGAGATAATCCCAAATTACTTGATACTTAACCTACTGGTTCTTTATGGCACGCACACCCTTTATACCTTAAATAACACAATCCTAACAATATGGTTTTATTTTTTCTTAAAAATAGCACGTTACTACAGCTATATTTGGCATGAAATTAATCAATGTAAGTATGTTACATCTGTTTTAGGCACTGTAGATACAAAGGTTATCAAGACACAAACACCAGTAATGTCCAAATTGATGATGTATGAATAAAATATAATAAAAGAGGTATGAATAAAATATAATAAAAGAGGTATGAATAAAATAATGGAAAAGCAGATCATTAATTCAAAAAAAGCGTCACAGAGGGGGGAAGTACCCTTCTGAGATCTTTATAAGAATTAACAATCCTGTGAAAGAAGCATAATTATTTCCTTAATTTTATACATAAGAAAACTGAGATGTAGATTTCAAACCAAGTCACACTGCTAACATGTGATGTGGCCAGCATTTAAACACTGGTGGTCTAATGGCAGAGCCCATGCTCGTTTAATCACCAGGTGATGCTTTTCTTTTCACCAACAGGACTTTATTTAGCAGAAGGTAGGTACAAAGGCAAGACAATAAAAGTCCATGATCTACTCCAGGAAGAGCCAAATGTTTTCTCCAGTAGTAGTAGAGGGTCAGTGTAAGGTGATGGAAGAGATGAGACTGGAAAAGTGGTTGCAGATAGATTATAAAAAGCATTTAATGCCATGGTAAGGAATTTGGACTTTATTCTGTAAGCAATACGGGAGGCACTGAAGGATTTTAAGCAGAGGAAGACAAGTTTCTGTGTGGACTTCCAATTTATAATATTGGTATCACCAGTCTTAAAGTTAGAAATCACTTTTTAATTGTTTTCTTCACATCATTATATTTTAACTTTGCCCCTCTAAGTTATCAACAAGAACATTAACAGTAATAACAGCTTAGATGGAGCCAGAAAATCTGAACCTAACTCCATGGGGAAGTTGGGAAATGTTAGGACGGGTACTATGCACCTTTGTCTAGATATAAATGGTTTCAGAGCTTTTGCTCTGATGGCAGGACCATCTTCTTCCTGTTTCTTGTGTTGCCCAGGTAGCCTTGATCTTACTGTAGAAGCTGAAGAAGGCACAGGTCAATGATCCATTAGCTTTAAAGATTAGCTTTAAAGATTAAGATGATAGAGATGATTAAGTAAAGGAGTGTACATGTACTATTGGAGAGAATAGTTCTGATGAGGGGATATCTTCTGGTTACTCTGCTACAGTCAGTTTTACTGCTTTATGACTCCAACAAATGCATTCTTTAACTTCATCTTCACTCCTTGAGGAAAACACAATGATTTTACTAGAACATATAATAAAATTTCAAATCAAGGATATAAATTTAAGATGTCATTTCCCAAACCTGAAACATTTTGCTTATCCACTTGGAAATCTGTCTTTTGGTTTTTCTGTGATATTAAATATCATATAGAAGAAGCATTTTGGAGGTTTAACAGTCTTACTTATTTTAAACCAACATTTGCAGTTTCTACCTAACCCTCTTCAAATAACCAACCAAACAAACAAAAAACCCCAACTTTTCCTAGAGCTATTAATTGTTAAAAAGATTTGGTTGAAGTTTCAGATCTTGATTTTTTTTTCTCCTTTCCTGTTTCTAAGTAGGAGTGCCAGAGAAAACCAAAATGACAAAAAGATGTGAAAAAAAGGCATAAAGGATAGAGCTGAATCATCTTCAGAACACTGATAATAGAATTTGTTCATGCTCTATTTTAACAGATACACATTGAAGGGACAGATCATGTTTTCTTATCTGGCAAATTAGACCAGTTCCTTTCTTAGTTAACTGTAAACAACCAGCCAAACTTTATGAGCTTCCTTTGATTTTGCAACTGAAAGCTGTAGAACTATGGACACTGTTATCCTGCTTCCTAGAGACCAAAGGTAATTAGTCATGGTTTGCCAAAAATCCAGTCTCACAAGCAGAATATTAAATTAAGATGAATAAGTATGCCGCACAGTTAGGAAACTTAAGCAGCAGGACAAATAAAAAGGGAAAGAAATTTTGCTCTATTGAGTAGATTAACAGCTAAAATTGAAGCTTGAATTCTAGGGCTGAGCTCTGCCACTTCCTTCTTATCTGTTTATGAGAAACTGTTTAAGCCAGAAAAGCCCCTAGGCAAACATCTCACGTTATTTTATCTCTCCATTTTATCCCTCTCCTGCCTCTCTGTTCCACACATCACTGCCTAGCTCCATCACCAGCTGCCTCTTTTTTAATCTAATTCACACAGAGGTAAAAGTGAGTTGATATTGGTGGATGATGTCTGGAACAAGCAGAGCTTATCCCAAAGGAACAAGACTCTAATAATGAACTTCAGGTAGTACAACATCTGGATACTATTCTGAGGCAGATGAGTTCAGGTGGTTCTCCCAGGTCTCACGAAATGCTCATTACACAGCATGACTTTGCTCTTCTGAGTACCGTCACTGGATCTAGACTGCCTGGACTGGAATCCCAAGTTCACTGCGTGCATACACTTGGCAGCAGCTATGGAAATGTACTTGGGCACAGCACTTCTTCCCCTTGGTTTTAGTGTCCTCCCCTCTATGGCTGAAAGAGCAATAATGCCTATCTTATAGCGCTGTTGGAGGATTAAAGGAGATTCTAACATGTAAAGTGCTTACAACTATTTTGGCCACAGCCAGTACCCAATAATTGTTAGCTGTTTATTTATTTACACATTTTCTCAGATTTCTTAAGGAAAAAGAGATGGCTGACATCAATTTTGGTATCCTTTCCCAAGGCTTATTATTATTATGAAGGAAGAACATATGTTAACATTTTGACTTATGATTTATGGGTTCAAATATTTGCATTCCCCTTTGCCAAACTTACTATTTTTACTGAGCGCCTCCTCTTAAAAAGATGGTGGTAGAGGTAAGAGAGATGCTGTGTCATGATACAGTAGAAAATGGCTTGGACTTAGACTTATTTTAAAGCCTTGCTCTGCCACTTAAAATCTAGGTAGTTTATTAAGTTTCTCTGTTAGCCCTCTGTGAAATGGAGGTAGCAGTTGCCCAGTTTGTTGGGTCATGGTGGTATATGGAAGATAAAACTTATCCATAGAACCAAATAGAATATTAAAGAAGGAGGCTTTTGGAAGGGTATAGGGTCAGCCATGGTAAAAATTATATATTTCCATTTCTACTTTCTACTAGAAAGCAGTTCCTGCCAAGTGATCCATTAAGTGTTGATCTGGACTGAATGGATATTCCTTTCATAATGTCCCTTGGGAAGGCTAATCACTCAGTGTGCAGCATTGAGTAACTTTTTCTGCATGTTTCTCCGTTGGCTTTTATAGCAACTTTTCTGATCTTCCTCCTACTTTATTGACTGCTCTTTCTAGGATGGTTATTGTGGGCTTATGTTTTTTTAACCATTTAAAAGTCCAAGTTATTCAGTGTTGTTTTCTTGTCCCACTGCTGTTCATACCCTCTATCCCCCTCGGATGATCTCAGTAGCTTCAACTGCCATTAACAAGCAGGTTATTCCCAACACAAACCAATCTCCAGGTCAGCTTTCTCTCCTGTACTTTGGACTAACCAGCTACTTGATGCAAACCTCGATGGGGTATTCCACAATCATTTGAAACTCAATAGTCCAGCACTGAACTGAACGCCTTCCCCAGATTAAAAAAAAAAAAAAAAATGTTTTTTTACCTTCTGTCTTAGAAAGCGGCACTATTATCCACTCGTCATTCAAGCTAGAAACATAGGAAACATCTTAGAAAATTGCTTTGTAACCTCCATTATCACCTCTTACATATTCTTCTTCCTTAATATTACTCACAGCTCCAGTCCACTCCCCTGTTTTAATTTAGTACCTCATGGCTTCTTGAACTGTGTGAGTTCACAGCCTTAAAGTGGTCCCCCTATGTTCAATATCTCTTCCTCAAGTCTTCCTCGCATTGTGACCATAGTGATGTCTCATAAGGCAAGACTGACCTTGTCTTTCTCCTGCTTAAAAAGTGTAATGGCCTCCCCCCCGCAACACACATAATTGTAATGGCCAACATAGCTTTTATGACGAAACTTAAAATATTTATAGGCTAGTGCATGGGTGTTTCACACTCTTGCCCTTGCCTCTTTCCAGTCTCAGTCCAGCGTGCAGTCTCCGTATTTATCAGCCTGAGGTCACAGGACAGTTTCTGATAGAGATACAAGGAATAGCCGTCAGATTCAGGCAGTGCAAAGAATTACACTTGAGATATTCCTTCTCTCATACCAAACTACCTCCAGAGACAAAGGAAGGAGGCTACCTATCATTTGGGAGTTGTTGGCTGAGATTCCAAGAGATGTTAGTGACACACTGTTTATTTTTTATTTTTTTATTTTTTTGTGACACACTGTTTAAATAAAATTAATTAGAATCCACAAACTGGTGTGAGCTGGGTGGGGTAGAGGGTATTTGGATTAATTAATGGTGTATTTTCAGACCTTAAACACTTAGGATGTAGGAATCATATATTAATGGACTTTTTATACCTAGTGATTAATACAAAGCCCAGCACATATTAAGCACTGATTAAATTATTTAGGGAATGAAAGAGAAAGCAATGAGAGAGGCCACTATGAACATGTATTTGACTCTATACTCACTTTTTACATTTCCTTCTTTACAAGAGTATTCAGTGATGTAGAAGATGAAAAAAGGAAAGGGGAATATTAACCAGAATTGTTAAACATTTTATTTTGAGGGTAGTGTTTATATACAGTTAACGCACAGTTCTTAACTGTACAGTATGATGTGTTTTGACAAACGTATATATACACCAGTGCAAACACCACCCCAATCAACATAAAGAAAATTTCCGTCGTACTTTTCTCATGCTCCTTTCAGGCAATCCCCCACCCAAACAGCCACTTTGCTGATTTCCAACACCATGATTCGTTGGCCTGTTCTTGAGCTTCGTATAAGGGGAATCATACAATGAATGTATACATTTTGTGTTTGGCTTATTTTGCTTATCATCTTTTAAACATTAATCTGTGATGGTGAACGTATCAACAGTCAGTTAGTTTTCATTGCTGAATAGCATTCCATTGGATGAATATGAATATACCAAAATTTGTTTGTACATCCACCTGTTGATGGACATTTCTACCCCTACCCAACACCCACTCCCAGAGTTTTGACTCATAAATCTCCTGTGAAAATTCTTATACAAATCTTTCTGTAGGCATGATCTTTTCATTTTTCTTGGGTAGAAACTTAAGAGTGGAATTATTTGCTCACATGCTTTGTTATATGTCTGAGTTTGGAAGGAATTGCCAAACTGCTTGTCAAAGCAGTTGTAAGATTTTACACCTCTCCCAGCAGTGAACGAGAGTTCCAGTTGTTTCGCATTTTCATAACACTTGCATTGTGTTTATAATTTTAGCCATCCTAGTGAGTTTTAATTTGTGGGTTTTTTTTTTTGTTTTGTTTTTGTTTTTTGCGGTACGCGGGCCACTCACTGTTGTGGCCTCTCCCGTTGCAGAGCACAGGCTCCAGATGCGCAAACTCAGCGGCCGTGGCTCACGGGCCCAGCCGCTCCGCGGCATGTGGGATCTTCCCGGACCAGGGCACGAACCCGTGTCCCCTGCATCAGCAGGCGGACTCTCAACCACTGTGCCACCAGGGAAGCCCTAATTTGTGGTTTTAATTTGATTTCCCCTGATTACTAGTGATGATGGGCATCTTTCTATGTGCTTATTGTATTATACAACTTCTTCTGTGAAAAGTCTGTTCAAATCTTTTGTCTACTTTTTGAGTTATTTGTAACTTTATTGAGATGTGAGACAATTATATATAAATATATATAATGGATATGTAAATATATAATCCGTGGCTTATTTTAATTTTAATATTGTCTTTTAAAGAGTAGAAATTTATAATTTTGATGATGTCCAATTTATTATTTTATGTTTATTGCCATTTTAGTTCTAAGGAATCTTTGCTACCCCAAGATTCTGAATATATTCTCCTATTAATTTTGAAATTT
The DNA here is from genome assembly GCF_949987515.2 of Delphinus delphis. NCBI lineage: Eukaryota > Metazoa > Chordata > Mammalia > Artiodactyla > Delphinidae > Delphinus > Delphinus delphis. The sequence goes on from NC_082693.1 coordinate 62,793,378, forward strand.
TGTGAATGCATAAGATAGGAGTTAGGGTTCATTATGTTCCACGTGGATAACCAGCTGTTCCAGATAATTTTTTGAAAAATTTCCTTTCCCCACTGAATTGCTTTGCCACTTTGTGAAAAATCCATTGACCATGTGTGTTTGTCTATTTCTGGATACTCTATTCTGTTGTACTGATCTACTTATCAATCCTTACACCACACCATACCATTTGACTGCTGTAGTTTAAGAGTAATTTTTAAAATTAAGTAGCATAAGTGTGTTCTTTCAAGACTATTTCGGTTATTTGATGTCCTTTGCACTTAATAATTTCATATATATTTTAGAATCAGCTTGTTTTATTTCTACCAGAGGTAAGGAGGGAGACAGGGAGGGAGACAGGGAGGCAAGGAGGGAGAGTGCTTGCTGGGAATTTGATTGGAATATTCACAAGGTTGGGCCATCCAATTAATAAACTGTAATATTTCTCAACTCATTTTTTCCTTAGTTTCTTCCAACAGTGTTTTATAGTTTTTCAGTGTAGAGATATTAAATATTCTTTATTCAGTATATCTACTTTTTTGTTATTAAGAATGGTATTGGTTTCTAAGTTTCATTATCCAACCGTTTGTAGTTTATAAAAATGTAATTAATTTTTGTATAGTGTTCTTATGAACTACTAATTTGCTTAGTAGTTATAGCATTTCTTCTTGCTAATAGATTTTAAAAATTTACTATGGACTAAGTTATGTTGTCCATGAAAAAATACTATATTAATCTTTACTATATTTTATTATTTTTTACTTGTTTTATTGCACTGAATGGGAACTCCATTACAGTATTATTAGAAGTAGTGAGAACGGACAAGCTTGCCTGTTTCCTTTAGAAAGGAAAGTACTTAATTATTAACTATGATGTTGATTGTAGATTTTTTTTCTCAAGGTGACCTTTATCAGATTGAAGAATTTCCCTTAGATTCTCAGTTTGTTGAGAATTTTTATCATGAATGGGCATGGAATATGATCAAATGCTGTTTCTACACCTATTGAAATGACTATATAGTTTTTTAAATGTGGTGTAGAATTCAACAGTGAAGTCTTTTGGACCTAATGTTTTACTTGTGGGACAATTTTAAATTATGAATTCAAGTTATTTAAGGTGTAAGGCTATTCAAAATCTATTTGTTGTTGGATTAGTTTTGGTAACTTGTGTTTTTCAAGGAATTTGGTGGTTGCATCTTAATTGTCAAATTTATTGACATAAGATTGTTCATAATATTTCCTTATTATTCTTCGAATGCCTGTAGAATCTATAATAATACTTCCTCTTTATTCCTGATATTGGCAATTGGTATTTTCTCTTTTGTTCTTCTTGTTCATTGTAGCTAGAGTTTTATCAATTTTGTTCTTCTTTCCTACAAATTGGTTTTTGGTGTGATTGATTTTTCTCTATTTTTTATTTTATAATTTTCTGATTTTATTTTTATTATTTACTCTCTTCTGCTTACTTTGGGTTCAGTTTGGTCTTTTTGTTGTTGTTATCTAGCTTTTTAAGGTGGAAACTTGGATCAAAGATTTTAGAACTTTCTTCTCAGTCTATACATCTTTTCTAGGAACTCTGTAGAAGCTGTCATTATACTCTGCTCAACTATGAAGGCTGATAACTCCTTGGAATTCAGTTTATCAAGGTTTCTTTGCAAATGCCTTTTCCTAATCCCACAGAGAAGTATGGTTTTTATTTTGTGTCGACTTTTCTTACTTCTATCGTGGGCAAAAAGATCTTTCAAATCCTTTACTGCTTACCTCCTAGTAGAAGTTGATTCACTGGTTCTTTAGATGTCCTGAACATACTGAGGTTCTGCTAACATCTGGTTTAAAAAAATTCATATATTCTTAGCATCTTTCCCCATTTTCCTAAATTAATGCTAAGTAAAAATCCTGGCACACTCACTCTGAAAGATCTCAGAGAAAATTACCTTAAAAAACAAAATGGAAATACGAGATTTAGCCTTTCCCAGCTAGAAAACACCCAGTTAACCATTTTATTTCTTTTCTCTAAATGAGTTGCTAATTTGTTAAATTCCAAGGGAAAGTTATACAGTATCTCTCCCACATCTTTTTATTTCTGCTCTAAAAAATTTGTTTTAAGTAGTAAAATGTGCTGTGAAGTGACAAGTGTAAACTATCTTAAATGAAAAAAGTTGAAGACTGAAGGAACATTTTATTCTATCATAAGATTCATGTATCAGATATTACATCTTTTTAGGTAACGTTTAAAAAAATCTTTTCATGAATGACAGCTATTACTTCCAGTCCAGAAAGTGTATACTTTAATACTCAGAGGAATTTCCATGGACCCCCAGAGGGGGTCTATCGTTGAAGATTAATCATGTCAGATCACTCTACTGTGAGAAGCTAAAGCCAAGCACACGTGATGATTTCATTTCAATAGATTTAATTTTCTTCTTCTGACTGCCACTTTACTCTCTGGTTGCCTTAGAAAAAGGCATGGTTAAAGGAATCCCATTGTGAAGAGAAACCAGGAAAAAGCTTTGCTACAAGGCAAGAGCTAATTCTCTATTCTGTAGGGGCTGATACTCTTCTATCCTTCAGTAAAAGCTAATGGCTCAATAGGCCTCATGCACTAAGCTAATCTAGGAAGAAGTTGATGCTTATTCAATCGAGGATTATTCTTAAGTGCTATTACTGCATATAAAACTACACTTACACCTACTTGATGTAAAATATGACTAAGGTTTTTAAAAAACCAACCTACTGACTTTAGCCTTGTCAATATTACATAGACATTTGCAAATGTGATAGTATTTGAATCAGATGCTACTGCATATGAGTTTGGGTTTTTATAGCAAATGACGATACCTGCTAATTAGAAAATGAATACATAAATCTCTGGCATGAAATTAGCCTTGTATTATTCCTAAGGTCTCCTAAAGAATTAGAAATATGTAAGTGATGCTATTTAAAAATAATTCAGTGACTGCTGTTTACTATTTAGAATTCAGGCATCCTGATAAAAGGACATAAGCTTTCCTAGCAGGTATTTTTGCCAAACATTCACAAGAGTAAGAGCAATTTCCTTTTGATATGAGTAGTGTGTTGGCTAAAGGCACTGCCACCCTATGGTTATCAATTCCTACAAGGGGAGAGAAAACCATGAGTAGAGAAAGAAAGAAAGTGAGAGAAGTAAGCAGCATAAAATTTGGAGACAAAGTTCTTGTATAGGGAAATAGCAGAAAAGTTTTTGTGAAATTCAGTTGTGTCAGTTGTGGATTGTAGGCCCTCATTAGGAGTAGTGAGTGGTCAGTGCAAAAAAGACCCTCAAATAACTTCTCTTTACTTAATTACATACAGCTCAGTTTAGATGGTTCATTTTAGTTAGTTAAAACTGAAAAATCATAGAGATCATAATGTTAAATTACTTATAGTTGCATGAAGATATAGAAGTTTGAAAGTTATTTTGCTTTACCAAGTACTCCTAATATAAAAATCATATGCTACTGTTTCCGTCATTTCAACTACAACCATATCCACTTTCAGTTTTATTTGGGATGATGATCTGCATGTAAAGGCAAAAAGTTAATTCATAAAAGTGATGCACTGTTCTCATGATGTTAAATGCAACCACGTTTATGTATAGGCATATTGGGTTTTATGTAAAACACGTGTTCAAGAGCGATTTACTCACTTGACATGCTATTTATAAGTGTTTGAGTATCCTCTAGCATTTGAGTATTGTTATATATGTTGCATTTTTAAGTCTACTTGTGCTGAAACCATTTTAGTTTGGGTCTAAGCAAATAGAAAGTGTACTGCTCTGAGTTATTTCTTCTTAATGTAATAGAATTTAAATTAAACCCTAAGAGTTGAACATCTATTATGAAAACTCTCTACTGAAACTTCAGTCTGCTCATCAGAAAAAATGAGTATGACCTATATGATCTCCTATTCCTCAGATATTCTGATTGTGTGATTGTACGTGTTGCTCATTACAAAGGGTAGAAATAGGCATAATTTTATTACCTAAGGAAGTTCTATCCAAATGTTCTCACATTTCATCTGGTTTCATCTCTAGGCATTTGTGACCTTTGAGAGATTTGGGAGCATCAGGAAGAAGCTATGGACTTTTATTTTTGAAGGCTAAAATGCATTGCTCCTTCCTTGTAAAGAATGAATTTTGACATTGTGCACAGGTTTATTCATCAGAAAAGGGGATATAAAACTAGGGTAGCCCTTTGGCTTACAGACATATCTTTACTTATTTGTGAATTCTAGAATAAAGCCAAGCAACTTCACAACAGTAAACATGATCCAATATTTACTGAACACTAAATGTGTGCCAAAAATTCTAAATGCTCTAATATCTGAAGTTTTGTAATCCTCAAAACAATTCTTTAAAGCAGATATTATTATTTTTTTATTTTATTGAAGTATAGTTGCTTTACAATGTTGTGCTAATTTCTGCTATACAGCAAAGTGACTTACTTATACATATATATATTCTTTTTTATATTCTTTTCCATTATGGTTTATTATAGGATATTGAATAGTAGGACCTTGTTGTTTATTCATCCTATATATAATAATTTGCATCTATTAATCCCAAACTCCCCTTGCCTCCCCCCAACTCTTCCCCTTGACAATGATGAGTCTGTTCTCTATGTCTGTGAGTCTGTTTCTGTTTCATAGATATGTTCATTTGTGTCATATTTTAGATTCCACATATAAGTGATATCCTGTAGTATTTGTCTTTCTCTTTCTGACTTACTTCGCTTAGTATGATAATCTCTAGGTCCATCCATGTTGCTGCAAATGGCATTATATTATTCTTTTCAATGGCTGAGTAATATTTCACTGTGTGTGTGTGTGTGTGTGTGTGTGTGTGTGTGTGTGTGTGTGTATATATATATATATATATATATATCTCACATCTTCTTTATCCATTCATCTGTTGTTTCCATGTCTTGGCTATTATAAATAGTGTTGCTATGAACATAGAGGTGCATGTATCTTTTCGAATTATAGTTTTGTCTGGGTATATGCCCAGGAGCGGGATTGCTAGATCCTATGACAACTCATTTTTTAGTTTTTTGAGGAACCTCCCTACCGTTTTCCATAGTGGTTGCACCAATTTACGTTCCCACTAACAGTGTAGGAATGTTCCCTTTTCTCCACACCTTCTCCAGCATTTGTTATCTGCAGAATTTTTTTTAACATCTTTGTTGGAGTATAATTGTTTTACAATGGTGTGTTAGTTTCTGCTGTATAACAAAGTGAATCAATGATGGCCATTCTGACCAGTGTGAGGTGGTGCCTCATTGTAGGTTTTTTTTTTAAAATAAATGTATGTATTTTTAAAATTTATTTTTGGCTGCGTTGGGTCTTTGTTGCTGTGCACGGGCTTTCTCTAGTTGCGGTGAGCAGGGGCTACTCTTCATTGTGGTGCGCGGGCTTCTCATTGCAGTGGCTTCTCTTGTTGCCAAGCATGGGCTCTAGGCATGCGGGCTTCAGTAGTTGTGGCACGTGGGCTCAGTAATTGTGGCATGTGGGCTCTAGAGCACAGGCTTGGCAGTTGTGGCGCACAGGCTTAGTTGCTCCACAGCATGTGGGATCTTCCCAGACCAGGGCTTGAACCCGTGTCCCCTGCACTGGCAGGTGGATTCTTAACCACTGCACCACCAAGGAAGGCTTTTTTTTTTTTTTTTTCGCAATTCTCTAATAATTAGCAATGATGAGCATCTTTTCCTGTGCCTATTGACCATCTGTATGTCTTCTTTGGAGAATTGTCTATTTAAGTCTTCTGCCCATTTTTTGATTGGGTTGTTTAGTTTTTTGTTATTGAATTGTATGAGCTGTTTGTATATGTTGGAAATTAAGCCCATGTTGGCTGCATCATTTGCCAATATTTTCTCCCAGTCCCTGGGATGTGTCTTTTTGTTTATGGTTTCATTTGCTGTGAAAAGCTTCTAAGTTTGATTAGGTCCCATTTATTTATTGTTGCTTTTATTTCTATTGCCTTGGGAGACTGACCTAAGAAAACATTGGTATGACTTATGTCAGAGAATGTTTCGTGAGGCAGGTATTATTGTTCTATCCATTTTACAGATGAGTTACAAGAGATTAAGTAACTTGCACAAGGTATTAGTAAGTGGTCAAGCTGAAGATCCAACCCACGCATTCCAGCTCTGCAGCCTGCATTTAAAATCAATGCACTATAGTGTTTCTATGGAATACATGTTAAGTTGAATACTGTCAATAATAGTTCCAGATCATTGGTTTTATTTTTTTACCACCAATTTGGATAACATGGATCATCTTAGTGGTCTGTGGCAGCTGAGTTCTCCTGCTTGGAGAAAAGGTCCCCAGACACAAGCTATCAGGGTCTTTCCTTTCTAGACCCTGAGCTATTTATGTACTCATTCAACTCTTAATTATCTGTCTTGGGCCAGTAGCTTAGTGAGCTTGGGCTCCCATAACAACATACCATAGACTCTGTGGCTTAAACTGTAGACACTTATTTTCTCACAGTTCTGGAAGCTAGAAGTCCGAGATCAGGATACCAGAGTGTTTGTGTCTGGTGAGAGCCCTCTTTCTGATTTGCAAATGGCTGCCTTCTTGCTGTATCTTCACATGACAGAAGGAAGAAGCTCTGGTGTCTCTCCCTTCTTATAAAGGCACTAATCCCATCATGTGGGGGGGTTCTACCCTCATGACCTCATCTAAACCTAATTGCTTCCCAAAGGTTCCACTTCCTAATACCATCACTTTCGGGGTTAGGGTTTCAACCTATGAATTTGGGGGAACATAAATGTTCCATTCATAACAGCCAGACTTTGCTCTAGGCACTGGGGATATAGCATAAACAAGTCAGACAAAAAGCCTTGCCCATGTGAAGCTTAAAGTTTCATGGGAAAGATAGATGATAAGCAAGATAAATAAAATAAATAGACTGTAAGTGCTAAGGGAGATAAAAGGCAGAAAAGAAGGTTAGGAGATAAAAGGCAGAAAAGAAGGTTAGGTTATATGTTGACATTTTGGATAGGATGGTTAAGAAAGTCTTCTGAGAAGTTGACTCTTTTTTTTTTAACATCTTTATTGGAGTATAATTGCTTTACAATGGTGTGTTAGTTTCTGCTGTATAACAAAGTGAATCAGCTATACATATACATATATCCCCATATCTCCTCCCTCTTGCGCCTCCCTCCCACACTCCCTATTCCACCCTTCTAGGTGGTCACAAAGCACCGAGTTGATCTCCCTTTGCCATGTGGCTGCTTCCCACTAGCTATCTATTTTACATTTGGTAGTGTATATATGTCCATGCCACTCTCTCACTTCGTCCCAGCTTACCCTTCCCCTACCCCATGTCCTCAAGTCAATTCTCTACATCTGCGTCTTTATTCCCGTCCTGCCCCTAGTTTCTTCAGAACCAGTTTTATTTCTTTTTGGATTCCATATATATGTGTCAGCATACGGTATTTGTTTTTCTCTTTCTGACTTACTTCACTCTGTATGACAGACTCTAGGTCCATCCACCTCACTACAAATAACTCAATTTCGTTTCTTTTTATGGCTGAGTAATATTCCATTGTATGTATGTGCCACATCTTCTTTATCCATTCATCTGTCGATAGACACTTAGGTTGCTTCCATGTCCTGGCTATTGTAAATAGTGCTGCAGTGAACATTGTGGTACATGACTCTTTTTGAATTATGGTTTTCTCAGGGTATATGCCCGGTAGTGGGATTTCTGGGTCGTATGGTGGTTCTATTTTTAGTTTTTTAAGGAACCTCCATACTGTTCTCCATAGTGGCTGTATCAATTTACATTGACTTAATCTAAAAGGGCTAAATGGTGGGAAGAGCCAAAGCAAAGGGCTTGAGGGGGAGTGTGGCTGGCTTCTACGAGACAGTGACAGAGCAGGGTGTGTCAACTCATGTGAATAAGGGAGAAACTGTAAGAGATGAAGTTAGAGACATAAAGGAAACCCAGACCATGAAGGTCCTTATAATTCGTAATAGGAACCTCCGAAACTATTGGAGGATTTTGAGTGGAGGAATGACATAATCTGACTTTCACTTTAATAGAGTAATTCTGGCTGCTCTGCTGAAAATAAACTGAAGAGAGGAACAAGAGCTGAAGCAGAGAGACCAGTTAGGAGGCTATCACCTGTCAAATTATTAAAAGAGATGAGGCAAATGAGTGCTAATCATGTCTCATCTGAATCGATCAAATGTTTTGTTTGCTGCACAGAGAAAATTTGAATGTGATTTTAATGCTAACTTGGGAAGACTTGCAAGAAAGTTGGCAAAGTGTACAAGGCATTAATCTCTTTTGAATTCTTTCAAAGAAAAGAAGAAAGACAGCCTCAAATTGGATGTAAACTGCATAGGTATACTGAAACTAAAGAGTGGCAACAAAGTCATACTTCAAGTTCTATAGGTTACCTGCTGGATAGTGTGCAACTTATACTTAGATGAAGTACTCCAAACTTCAATAGATATTACCTATAATCCTAAGTATGATAAGGAGTTTAGATTGTGGATGGGAACAGTCTGAAGAATACCACTAAATTCTCTTGCTTGGAGGTTAATAGTGGGATATATTTGTGGACTCACTCTCATTCTGTACAATAGGAAGGGCGGGGGTTAGCAAGAGATCTTCTGACCACACAAGATAGCCATGATATTGCATTTAAAAGGAAAAGGGGAGATTGTAATAATAGCTGGGTCAAAGGAGAAACAAGGGAACAACATTGTGGGGACATTCTGGGTCAACAAAGACATTCTGTGTTAAAGATTCAATAGAAAAACTCCATGAGCCATAGAAAATCACATTAGATGGAACTTCTTCCAAGATGGTATTCACTCCTAAAAGCCCAGAAATGAAGATCTCATCCTGACCTACACTGATGTGACCATGCATGCCAATAGGGGATGAAATTCAATAAATCTGGAAGAAAAGCTGAAAGAAGTTGGCTGCCGAGTGCCCTGTCTCCCTTAGAATTTACCCTTCCCAAAGCTAAATAACCCTAATAATTGGAGGAAGGAAAAATATTAATAACATCAAGGCCTTCAATTTAGAATATTGAAGTGATGCCATGATAAGAGGTAGGGAAGAAAAGAGAGAACCTCTGTGCAACATTTAGGGACAATGGTGGGCCTCAGTGGGCCTGTTTTTATTAAAGGCAAAATTACAAATAAATGCAAGATTAAATTGGTGCCATAATTCTTCAACAGAATGAAAGAAGACACCTATGCTAGATGTAAATACGTGCTCGAATTTACGGGAATACACTTACCTAAACACATTTGGGAAGTTTAGGAAAGAATTGCGTCACCCTTTCAGGTTAATAAAAGACAGGAAAGGGTAAGATGCAAAATACCAAATTATCCATTGGAGAATGAGCTATCAGAATGAATATTTAAATTAAAATAGATAATTTCAAAATCATACTGAAAAAGAACAGAATTTTATTAGTCTTCACTCTATAGCTTACCACACAGACTTGAGGAATATATGTATATACTGAGGGAAAGGGAAAATAAATGAATAATTGGCAATGCAGAAATTGTTTTAGACAAAGTTAAATAGGTGAAGAAGACTTTATTCAAGGCTACTGCAATAGGGGAAAAAAGATGCCAATGCAGTCTAAGCTGAATTCTGCGGATAGAAGTGGCAGAAGAGTTTTTAAGGGCTGAGTATGGGGGACCATAGACCATCTTCTCATACCTTCATCACAAGAGATAGTCTTACAGCTTGAAACAAGGCAAGTTAAGCTCCTACCCTCCTACAGAAACAGAGATAGGGATACTGTCTCCCTTGTTTATTACACTTCAAAGAGATGAATCCCAGGTCCTTTAGAGAAAACAGTCTTAGGTGGTAAAATCAACAAGACGCTTCTAAAGAGATTTAAATCACAAAGGAATAGAGAAGGACTTTATAATGACAAGTTTTCTAAAGTAAATGCTCTAAGTAAACAGAGGAGAGAGGCCTCTGTGGTTAGGCTATCTGGATTTTGTAAGGCATGTGCGAGGGAGGTCAGAGGTAGGAAGATGCCTGTCTCAAGTTTAGTCAACCTGAGAGAAAGGTTAAGGTGGTCTTGGTCAATATAGATGATAAGATAGTTGATACAGAGGGCCACAAAATGAAGATTCAGTCCCCAGATAGGTATAGAAAATACTTCAAAGACGTAATAAAAGAATAATTCCCAAAATCAAATAACACCTAGATCAGTATATATTTAAATCATGTTCTACGAAAATTTAACACCAAGATCTATCTTGATGAAATAACTAAACTTTAAAGATTAAAAAAAAAAATCCCACAGTTCTAGGGGACAAAAACATAATAAAATTGCAAAGGACGAGAAATATTTAGCCAGGCCAACTTCAAACCTCAGATCAGCAAGTATGGGCCATTGTCATTAGAGTATTTTCAGGGACTGATCAGATTGCAGAGAGAAATAAATTGCAGTTTAAGAAATGTTATCTTTATTCCCTTCTCTACTTTTTAAAATAGCTTTGTTGAGGTGTAATTGATATCCAGTAAACTGTACATATTGAAATGTGATAAATTTCAACATATATATGAGTATGTATGTGTGTGTATGTATATATATGAAATCATTACCACAAGTAAAGTAACAAACAATTCTGTGAACTCTTTGTTTCCCAGTGCTCTTCTGCAGTCCAACTCTTCCACAACCCCACCCGCAAATAACCACTGATCTGCCTTCTGTAATTATATGTTAATTTGTATTTTCTAGAATAAATGAAATCATACATAGTCAAGATGGTTATTAGTCCCACCATACACTCCCATTATGCAATCATACGATTGTATTCATAATGTATGTGGGGGAAGATAATGGGGCATTTTTCACTTACCATTTTTGTTTTGAGAATCTCTCATGTTTGTTATATGAATCATTCGCTCTTTCATTACTGAGTAGTGGTATAATTACACAATGGAACACAATTTGATTCACCTGTTGGTTGTCATTTGTGTTGTTTCTAGCTTTTAATAAAGAATCCCAAATAAATCTCACATGAACATTTGTGTACCACCAAGTCTGTGTGGAAATAAGCTTTAATTTCTTTAGGGAAAATACCTAGAAGTGGAAATCGTATGTCATAAGGTAGTTTTATGTTTAATTTTGTAAAACTCTGTTACCACCAGCAGTCTGAGAGTTCCAGTCACTCTACAGTCTCACAAACACTTGTTATGGCCAGTTTTCTTAATTTTAGTGTTTCAAGTGGGTGTTCTATGGTATCATGCTGTGTTTTTAAATTTGCACTTCACTGATGACTAAGGATCTTAAACATTTTCTTCCTGTGTTTACTTAGTATTAGGAAATCTTCTCTGAGGTGGCCATTCAAAGATTTTATCTATTTAATTATTTTAATTGGGATATGTATCTTTTTATCATTGAGTTGTGAAAGTTTTTTTAATATATTCTGGATTTAAGTTCTTTTTCAGTTATTTGTTTGTTAATATTGTATCCTAGTCTATGGCTTGACTTTTCATTGCCTTAACACTGGTTTTAAGAGAAGCCTGTAATTTTGATAAAACTTCATTTATCAGTTGTTATGTGGTTCATATTTTAGTGGTTTTTCTCAGAAACCTTTTCGTAATATAAAATCACAATTTTTCTCTAGTGTTTCCTAGAAAAGCTTTATAATGCTAGCTCTTACATTTAGAGATATGATTCATTTCAAGTAAAGTATTATATATGGTATGAGGTAAGGGTCCAGATTCATTATTTTGTGTGTGGAGAACCAATTGCTCCAGCACTATTTCTTGAAAAGATGTTTCTTTCCCCATCAAAAATTGCCTTTGCCCCTTTGTCAAAATTAATTGGCAGTACATAGATGACTTTTTCTAGACTCTCGATTCTCTTCCATTGTTCTATATATCTATTTTTCCACCAGTACTACACTGTCTAGATTACTGTAGTTTAGTAGTAAGTCTTGCAATCTGCTAGTATAACTCCTCCAACTTTGTTTTTCTTTTGCAGAATTGTTTGTCTGTTCTGGAAAACTTCCATTTACATGTAAATTTTAGAAATCATCCTGTCAATTTCTACCCAATAAAGTCTTCTGTGATTTTGATTGGGATTGTGTTGAATTGTAGGTCAAACTGTGGAGAATCTACCTCTCAGCAATAATGGGTCTTTCAATTTATGATTATGGTATATCTCTCAATTTTTTAAAATATCCTTTTATATTTCTCTCAACAATGTGTTGTATTTTCATTATGAAAGGATTAAAGGGCTTCCCTGGTGGCGCAGTGGTTGAGAGTCCGCCTGCCGATGCGGGAGACACGGGTTCGTGCCCCGGTCCGGGAGGATCCCACATGCCCCAGAGTGGCTGGGCCCGTGAGCCATGGCTGCTGAGCCTGCGCGTCCGGAGCCTGTGCTCCACAACGGGAGAGGCCACAACAGTGAGAGGCCCGCATACCGCAAAAAAAAAAAAAAAAAGGATTAAAAATACTTATCAAATTTTATGTTTTAATTCTATTAGTTGTATTTTAATTATATTAGTTTTAAATTTTAAATCATCAGTTATTACTAGTATATAGAAATAGATGTTTTAATATTAACTTTATACCCTCCAACTCTGCTTTTCTGTGGATTCTTCATGCATTTCTTTTTTCCCCGGTTTTGAGATACAGTGACCATTTAAAATTTCATGAATTTAATGTGTACAACTTGATGATTTGATAACACGTATACATTGTCAAATATCCACCACACTGTCTTTATTTTACGTCAGCCTTTCCCAGATGGATGTTCAAAAATCAATGCATCCTACATCCTTTCTCATTACCAGTTTGAAGATTCATTTCATATATTAGCACATTAAAGTCTTAAATTCCACGCAAACATGTAGCTTTTTAAAACATTTTCCAAATGTATTTGACTGTAAAACTTCTTTGAAGAACAACTTTTAACGTTGCCCAAACTATCGTAACATTTTCTAAAATTGCTACCTTAGGTCATTTGATCAAAAAATTGGCATCAAAAATGGGGTGTTTGGAGGAGATGAACACAGTGGCTGTGCATAGAATGGACTGGAAGCCAGGAGATCTTACCAACTAGAAGGCCATTGAGATGGCTATTTCAATAAGCCAGACAAGAAGAGATGAGAGCCTAGAGAGTTATAAAGAAGGAACTGATGAAATGCCTTGCTTACTTCCTGTTGCCTGAAATGCCCTGTTCTCTCCTTTCCAACATGGAATTTAAAGAATTGTTCTTGTTTGAATAACTACAACAAGATTATGGTGGTAGCATCTACTACTTAACAAATTATAATTGCTACTTTCCCCATTGTTTCTGTAGTCCCCTCACCTTCTTTATCTGAATTGACATGCAACTTATTACCGAGAGATTAGTCAGTTTAAATGGATATAATAATTCGCTAATACTAAAAATCAGTGTTGGTAAGCTCTGCCTTCATATGCCATTTCTAAAAATTACTATTTGTTCTATAACCTGGGTCAAATCCTACTTCTTTATAAATATTTCCTAGACCATGCTTTCGTATATTGACTCTCTGGTCACTGAATTACTTTAGCATTTATTTACTATATTACTGTAATGTATCCTGTCTTAATTTGTTTTTATTTTATATACTCAATCTTCCTATTCATCTGTATTGTAATTGTATTCCATGGAAGATAATTGTTTACCCTTCTGCAGCACCATCTATAGACCTATTGCACTGGGTACAAGATAAGTAAAATTGATTAGATTTAAATATTCTACTTACTTTGATTTTTCTATTATTTGATAAATAAGCTGTGAATTTTAATGAAATGCTCTCCATACATTGGAGAGAAATGGAATGGAATAGAGTATTTTCTCACGGAAAGGTAATTCCCTAAGCCTCTAAAAATGTACACTTTAAAAAGAATGTGTGTATGTATGTATATATATATATATATATATATATATACACACACACACACACACACACACATATATATATATAATTTGAATTAGTAGGAAATTGTAGTTTTTTGACATTGACATCTAATGAATTTAAAGAGAAGTTCACAAGGTAATTGAGAATACATAACCAAAACTATTCAGCAGTAGAGTTTTTATGGAGATGAAAGTTTCATATATTTTACTATCTTCTAGGCAAACATAAATGAATTCAAACCAAGCATTTAAGTTACCCGCCTACCCTTTAGAAAATTGATTTCTATAGGAAAAAGTACAGGTACTAATAGCAATTTATTAGACTATAGCTTATGAAGAGTAGGAGGTTGGGATAAAAATATCGCATGTGGTATAGTGATGGAGTAGAAACTCTGGAGTCAATGGAGTCATTGAAATTTGGTGTGAATCACAGCTTTTGTTTTGCTAGTGATCTTGGGCAAATCAATCTATAACTATCCATCTATCTGCATATTTTGAAAATAACAGCACTTCCCCCCACAGGATTGCTCTGAGGCCTATGAGAGAATAGTTGTAAATAGTTGTAAAGAGTAAAGAAAAGAGGTTCTATTTTTATTTTTGTATAATTCATTGTAAGATATTGTGGGATATTTAAGCAAAATAATTTCTCAACAGAGAAATAAAACATCTAAATTAGTTTTAGGACAATTAGTGTGAGATACTTAACACATGAAGTATTTAACTTCACTGAATCATTTGCTCTCTGTTGAGAGGAAATATCATGGGCCCCATAATGATTTTTATTGAATTTTCAGAAAAGAGTGTTTGCATAGTCCAAAGTTACAAAGTTTTTCTCCTATGTTTTTTCTTCTATCTTTACCTTTAGGTCTGTGCTCTATTTTGTGTTAACTAATTTTTATGTGCTGCAAGGTGTGGATTGAAGTTCATTTTTTCGCATAGGGATATCCAGTTTTTTGTGGGTTTTTTTTTGCGGTATGCGGGCCTCTCACCGTTGTGGCCTCTCCCGTTGCGGAGCACAGGCTCCAGACGCGCAGGCTCAGCGGCCATGGCTCACAGGCCTAGCCGCTCTGCAGCATGTGGGGTCTTCCTGGACCGGGGCACGAACCCATGTTCCCTGCATCGGCAGGCGGACTCTCAACCACTGCGCCACCAGGGAAGCCCTATCCAGTTGTTTTAACATGTTTTATTGAAACAACTGTCTTCTCCCCACTGAATTGCTTTTACACTTCTGTTGACAACAGTGGTCCACGTAAGTGTGGGACTATTTCTGACTTTCCATTTTGTTCCGTTGATCTGTTTTTCTATCTTTACACCAATGTCACACTGTCTTGTTTGTTGTAGTTTTATAAGAAGTTAGGTAATATTAGACCTCCAATTATTTCAAACTTATTTGCTATTCTAGTCTCTTTGCATTTCTATATAATTTTTAGAATTTATTTGCCAATCTCTACAAAATTACCTATTCAGTTTTGACTAGGATTATGTGAAATTGATAGATCAGTTTGGTGAGAACTGGCATCTTAAATTACTGAATCTTCCAGCCCACGTAGAATGTATCTGTCTCTATTTAGCCCTGTTATTTCTCTCAGCAACCTTTTAAGGTTTTCAGATCTTTCATATCTTGTGGGATTTATCCTTAGGTATTCATATTTTGAGGCTATCATAAATGGTATCACACTTTAAATTTCAACCATTTTGGAAATCAGTTTGGAAGTTTCTCAAAAGTTAAACATACTTCTGACATATGATCTAGCCATTTATCTTGTAAGTATTTTCCCAAGACAAACAAAAGCACATATACATAAAAATACTGCACAGCTTTATTCGTAATAGCACAAAGCTATAAGCAACTCAAATATCCACCAAAAGGTGAGTGAATAAACTGTGGTATATATACATACAATAAAATAAAACTTAACAATAAAAAGGAATAAACTATTGATCCAAAGCTAGAATATGAATGAATCTAAAAACAATTATATTGAGTGAAAGAAGTCAAACAGAAAAAGAACAATCTGTATGATTTCATTTATATAAAGTTCTATAAAATACAAACAATCTATAGTGGCATAAAGCAAATCATTGGTTGACTGGGAATGGTGTGAGAGGCTGGGAAGGGATTACAAAGAAGAAAAAGTAAAGTTTGGGGGGTATATTGTTTTGCTAGGACTGCCACAATAAAATACCGTAGGCTGGGTGGCTTACACAACAGAAAATTATTGTCTCAGTAGAAGTTCAAGATGAAGCTTCTCCTGAGGTCTCTCATCTTGATTCGCAGCTGGTTGCCTTCTTGCTGTCCTTGTATGGCCTTTTCTCTATGCCTGTGAGCATCCCTGGTAACTCGCTTCTTATGAGGACACCAGTCATATTAGATTAGGGCCCCACCCTTATAACCACTTTTAACCTTAATTAGCTCCTTAAAGACCCTATCTCTAAATATAGTCATGTTGGGAATTAGGTCTTCAGCAAATGAATTTTGGGGTGAACACAATGAGTCCATAACATTCTACCCTCTCCCCCTCCCCCAAATTTATGGCTTATAGCTGTGGGTCTATTTTACTTAAATGTGTGTGTTCCCTTACTATAATAACCTAAAGCCTTGAAATACTGTGTTTTATGTCTATGGCTAACAGAATTATTTCTAGTTAGTTTGCATAACTGATGGTTTTACATAACTTTCTAATAAGGGGTAGCAGGATCAATATAGAGAGAAGCTAGCATCAAACCACAGATCAAAATGAAGTGCAAATTAGAGTTGGTGAATATCTTTGAGAATTAAGTTGTTAAATTCTGTGCTATTTTAAAAATTCACAGCTAGCTGTTTTTCCCAAGTTTTACATAGGTGCTCTGCCTGCTGTTTGCTTATCACTCAATTCAGCAATATATCTCCCAATTGTTAGTAAGCCTTTGATTTGGTCTGAAGTGGCTGCTCACCCAAATGGCAGGCCTGAATTATATAGTGTAATAATTAATGAATATACACTAATGTAGTCTCAAGGATTCAATTAGTAAATAAAATAAATTTAGGGAAAAAATAATAATTTAGAGAGCTGTCTGCATCTGACTCCAAACAATAAACAGGATTTCTTACACATGCTCTAATTTTCCTTTTCAATAGCCTATTTCTAGTTCTGAGGTATTACTTACAAACTTGTTAGTATTTAACAAGGGGAAATAGGGGCTCATAGCATTCATTATAAACAGAATGTGTCATTCATATAGAAGAGCAAATAATTATGTGAATGACATATAAGGTATTTTAATCATAAGTGCAGCACAAAACAGTCTCTTCTTTTGTAGACACTACCTACTTTTCTTCTTAAATGTCATCCATATTTATCAGACAGCATGGTTCTTGACATTTAGGTTTTTTTTTTTTTTTTCGAACTGTAACTGAAGCTTTGACAACAGGAGCTAATCATCAAGGAACTAAAGAGAAACTTCTTTTTTTTCTTTTTTTAAGCAGCAGGTCTCAGTAAAAGTGTGAATTATCAGTCATTTGAGATACTCTGTAGCCGAGAACTTTTATCATAATGTAGTTAAATCTCTTAAAGCATTTAATAGATCTTAGAAGTTTACATGGAAAGTTTCAGAAATTAAGTTTAACTTATTAGACAACTTTTTCTGTCTTTCTGTGTTAAGTCATCTGTGTACATCATATGGAAAAATTGTTTTGAAAAATTTCCACAAAACAGAAAGTCTTACTTGAAGTATTTTATGGAGATAATTGTTTCCCCATGAAAATTACATTATAACAAATGTTCCAAATGTCTATCTTTGGTCATTCAAATTAATCTTTTAAAGGCCCCATTTCAAAGTTTATTAATGACTAGTCAACTACAATATTTTCACTAGTTATGTTTATAGATTGTTTATCAGCAGTAATATTATAACTATTTTCCTGCTCTTAAGCCAGTTCATATCATGAAACATATGTCAAGAAATCTCAGGAAACACTGGTGAAAAAGTATTTACTAGGAAGCTTTTCATAAAAGTTGTAGATTTATCAAGAATTGTGAAAAATCTGAGATTTTACCCTCCTTCAAGGTAACAAGTTAGCCTACAACAGTTGTATAAATGCTGGTACAATACACAAGATTCCTGGATCAGAGACTAATGCTAGTTTATTTCTGACAGCAATCTTAGTAGACAAAGTATAATTTCTGCTTTGGTTCCCTGAGCCTCAGTTCTCACAGGGTGAGAGGAAGCGGACCAGTTGATGTTTGCATATGCAGTGTGTTGGATTACAGGAGAGGAACCCTAAGTTTAGGTAACCCAAATATCTTATAATGGGCAGTAAGAGAGCCTGGCCTTTTTTCTTGAAGGAGACACTATCTTTATCTTCCAAGGTTGTTTCCATTCTGGAAAATAGTCTGGAAAAAAGGCAGTGCCTCTGAACTGAAGATATGGAAAAACATGAAAGATGCATGGAAAATTGTCTCCCGGTAGTAATTTCTTAGGTATGTATCTTTACTCCAAATAAACTCCTCTAATGGGTATTGATCATGTGGCTGACCAAAAACAATTTTAAAGACCCAGTATATTGAGATCTACGAAATTAAACTAATTCATCAATTCACTTACTATAATTTAGACATTATATGTAAAAATTCTCACATTCCTACACCAAGGGAAAGTTTATTGTTCTGAACAGTACATAAAGTAGTTGGGATTTTTTGTTTTTTTGTTTCTATTTTTGCTTTAACAATTCTGGTTTCTATTCCAAAGTTCCTTCCTCAATAAATCCAGTTAATTTCTTTCTTATTGAAGCTGTTATTGATGCAGTTTTTGTGTTGGGAATACTTAGACTCTAAGATTAAAAGTGGTCAGCTGTACTTAAGGCAATAGATAGAAATGGAACAACGCAAAAATCCGCAACCATCTGTCCCTCTGTTAATGAATTACAGTCCTTAAGGGTCTGCTAAAAATCCTTTTAAGCTGACTAAAGTATTTTAAATGTAAATCTTCAGAAAAATATTAATTTTTAAGATAATGCTGAGCAGCAGCTATGCACTAAGAAAATGTATAACTTAAATTATACTATAACCAAGCATATTTTAATATAAATACAAATAAGGTATGAATAAACGCTAAAACAGACAATGTGATGAAAATAACAGAGCCTGAAAACAGCCAATATTTGATATTTTGGGGGCACTGACAGAGTATGACTTAACATTGTGCTAAGGATGGGGCAGTTAGCTCTTTGCTGTAGATAGCTATGGGGTCTCCTGCTTCTATACTATGCCTAGACGTGGTTCTTGTCCTAGGTTTTATGGCCTAACACTCAGTATTCTCCTGCCTTAATCTTACCCATGAAATATGGGATGAATCAGTAGGAACGATGAGGAATAGCAGCCCTGGGATGAAAAGCAATCACTAACAGGGAGTGGTATGTAAGCTAAGCACACTGATGGATGTGCTGGATATTAGGGATAACAACTGCCCATGGGATGCTTGGTCATAGCCTTTGCCCAATAAGTGCAGTCTATATTGGATGGACTTAAAATGACCCAGCTGGATACTCTCTTGTGATTTTCAAATGAAATACAGAGATGTTAATAGGGGATGCTTGATTGTGAGGAGAATGAACAGGATATGTTCATTTGAGTTGTTACTTAGCCTGAATCACAGTAGAACATTTTATTTCTATTCTCCTTGATGCTCGTGCACCTTCAAGTCATGGAAACTCTGAGTGGTATCCAGTGACCATACAATTGCTGAGATGGCTTTGCATGATTGCTCACTTCTCCCTGCATTGATAGAATAAATCCTAATGAACTGAAACAAATTGAGTACATATCTTCCCTCTGAAGGAGAAGAATTTCCCTGATAGACAAACGTGGATTAATTACAACTGA
Source organism: Delphinus delphis (assembly GCF_949987515.2). NCBI lineage: Eukaryota > Metazoa > Chordata > Mammalia > Artiodactyla > Delphinidae > Delphinus > Delphinus delphis. Next base: position 62,813,160 of record NC_082693.1, read on the forward strand.
AGTATATAGTTTACTGAATGGTTAATTTAATGTCAGTAACTTACAAAATTGCACATACCATATAATGTAAGTCTATTGTAACTTCCAATCTCTCCTTTGCAGGAATCAGTGAAATAGTTACTCACGTGTGGCTAAGGTAAATTGTGTCCCCATTAGTCGAGTATAGTCAGCCTTTTAGTACTAGATTCTCTTCTGTATCTATGTCATTTCTCTAGAAAAACATTTAATATTATTTTGAGGGGATTCTGTCTCTAGATTTGAAGCTACTCAAAATATAATTCTAATTAAAGCAACTTTATAGAATGAATTTATATAACTCTAGGTAATTCTGTTTTTAATTGTGTTTCCTTTAGATTTTTTAAATTGAAGTATAGTTGACTTACAATGTTTTAGGTGTACAGCAAAGTGATTCAGTTATACATATATTTATTCTTTTTCAGATTCTTTTCCATTATAGGTTATTATAAGTTACTGAATATAGTTCCCTGTGCTGTACAGTAGGTCCTCCTGAAAATCTATTTTATACGTAGTACTATGTATCTATTAATCTCAAATTCCCAATTTCTCGCTCCCTGCCCTTTACCCTTTGGTAACCATAAGTCTGTTCTCTTATGTCTGTGAGTCTGTTTCTGTTTGGTAAATAAGTTCATTTGTGTCATATTTTAGATTCCACACGTAAGTGATATCAGGTGGTATTTGTCTTTGTCTTACTTCGCTTGGTATGATGATCTCTAGGTTCAACTATGTGGCAAATGGCACTATTTCATTCTTTTTATGGCTGAGTAATATTCCATTGTATTTAATTGTGTTCTTACTGGCTTTCCCCCTTTCAATATAGTTATCAAAATGCCAGTGCCAATTTGCCCCCCACCCCACAAGAAAGTTTGTTGGATATTCCACGGTACACTGTAACTTTGTTTTTCCTCTCTCTAGGAATATAGTAATTTGTTTATATTTGCAAAATCACCGTAGCAGATCTTTTTCCCTCTAAATTTAAAATCTACTTATGTTGCTGACATCCACAGGGATGAGGAATGAGTTGGAGCGTGAGTGGTTCTTCTTTTCTCTGGATATTTTTAAGAAAGAGAATCTCATGGAGGCCCAACTGAAATTCTCAACATGTGCGCAAAAGTGCGGTTTCGTGTACACCACTGTATTTTACATTTCTTCTAGTTTTAGCGGTGTCTCTTCACCTTCATAGCCCTGGTTTTATTGTTTAACTATTTTAAAATCTCTGGTGTACAGGATATAATTTTTAACTTAGTACATCAAGGTAAAATTTTAGCTGAAAAACTGCTCTGTATATAGATGTCTGGGAAAAGGGGGAAAATAAATCTACCGATGAAAGAAATTACTTTGCTATTTAAAATTAAATTATCTCTCTTAAAATTAGAAGGAAGGTAATACATTTTAATGAAAAAAATATGGGCTTACGAATTAGACAAATAGAACTCAAAACTTGGTTCTCCCATCATTAAGTGTACAAACTTGAGAAAGTCATCGTGTCCTCCACGCCTGTTTCATTATCAGTAAATTAGGACTAATAATACCTAGTTTGCAGAGGCTTTTGAGATTTATGCCATTATGTGTGAAAAAATGCTAGCTGAATTGTTTGCTCTTAATAAATATTTTTAAAAATCGACTTTGATAAAAGAATTAAATTTTTGGCAATCCCTTATATATTGTACATTTCTTTCTTTTGACCTTTTGCTAATCAGTCTCTTCATAACCCCAGTTATCTTTAATATAATTTTAATTATATTATATATTTAATATAATTCTATTATATAATTATATTTAATATAATTTTAATTATATTAAATTTATATTAAAGATAACGTGGGTTATAAAGAGAGTTTTTCCCTCTGACATGTTAATATTATCTGTGCTTTCTTTAAGTTTCCATCATAATTTGTTCTTTTTGGTTGAATCTTCCTTTCTGGTGTTTGTGTGTGTGTGTGTGCGTGCGCGTGCATGTGCGTGCTCACGCACGTGAGCACACAAATATCTGGATAAAAGGCACAGCAGATGATGAGTTGCTTTCTCTGGGAAACAGTATAGCAACTAGGTGAAGGGCTGCAGTTATTTTAACTGTATACAATTCTGTGCAGTATGTGTTTTTATATGAAATACTAACATAAAATAGTCATAATTTACTATTAAAATATTTAAGCTAACACAATGCTAGTTTTGTCTTTTACTCTTTGACCTTGAAAACTTAAATTTTAAATTTCTTAACAATCCCAACTACCTCTAAGCTTATGCAGTGCTCTTCTCTTTTCTAAGACCTCTACACCATCTATCGGTCTCTTTAATCAAGAGACAAAATCATGTTACTTTATTATTTTAAATTATTATGCCTCTTTATGTCTTAATTGGAATATTGATTTTTAAACTCCTCACCAGAAAGACTGTTCTTTGAGTATCATGTTTTCTTTTTTTGCTTTGTCTATATTAGTACTGAAATTTATCATAGTAGTGACAAGTATTATACAGCAATGATTTTCTTTATTTAGACTGCATGTGATCATAAACAAAGCATTGATCCCACACATGCCTACGAGTCCAGAGAGGCATTGTAAAGTAGTTAGTGTAGTAAAAAAGACTACAGATGCAGTGTGTCTCATAACATATTGCAGTTTTGTGATCTCCAAGGAACCTTTAAAAAATAGATTTTCTTTACAGCTGGCTTACCTAGGCAGTTCTTTTTTGATTACAGAGTTTCCTTCTTTCTCAGATCTTTCAAAAAGCAGCAACACCTGAGTTCACTAAATGATGTCATTGCTTATTCTTTATCATGCAATTTTATAAACAGTAAGCTTTTTATTCTCATAGTTTGACTAAACGATACATGTACAAAGCAGGGCTGCTATTTAGCCCATATGCACAATTTTCAGTCATGCCAGATGTTCCAGATATTAGAATATATGAATATTTTTGAACTGGAAGAAAAAGAGCCACAAAGCTCAGCTGCTTCAGTATCTGCCCCTAGCACATTCTGTCCATCCTGTCAAGACTGCAGCAAGATCTAGGGCTGCTGAGGGAAACAGTAGGTCCTCCACAACTCGCCTGTTGATTGCTTTCATAATCCTTGTTAAATATTCTAAATATCAAGGGATGTTGGGTGGAAGTTAAATATGTATTACATATTTTTTATTAGAATTTTTTTATAATTTGAATGAAGTATACAAAAACAGTTTACCTGAGAAAACCATTGCATCTAAGGCCAAGAAAGTGGGCTATGTCCTTATCACCCTGACCTTTTTGGTTCGGTCTATTTTGGAAGTGTTCTCTGGCACAGTTATGGAGGTCTTGCTGTCTATCCAGTGATTCCTTGGACACCAAGGCAGGATCTAGAGTTGAGGTTCCCTGGATTCAAGACTTGATTTTGTTACTCCACTAACTGTGACACTTAGGTCTCTTACTTAACTTCTCTCTGCTGTAAAACAGCAATACTAATTATCCCTGCCTCATAAGACTGTTATGCAAATCATATGAGATAATTAATATAAAGCATTTATAAAAGTGCATGGCACATATTATGTTCAGTAAGTATTAGTAACCACTGCTGTGTTGGTGGTCTGTGTTGTTACTACTGGATCATATTGCTGTTACTCGGACCAGGTGGTTTCTCGTGATCTATAAAGTTACACTTAGCAGCTTTAAGAAAGTGTAAGTGTTATACAACCTATTCTGGCAGAAAGACCTCCAAAGTAAACATTATTTTCAGTCTACTAAAAAAAACTTTCTGTAAAACAGTACTAATTATCAAATCACCTTTAATTTAATAAAATGTACTAACAGTATTGCATTGTAATAATTTGATTACAGTCTAGTCTCCATACTTACCCTTCTCTCCTTCTCCTTGAAAGAAAATAATATATTTGATGAATAGCAAATAATCAGAAGAACTACTATGTATTTAAATACCTTGATTCTCACAGCACTTCTGAAAGGTAGCTATCACTATTCCCATTCTACAGATGAGGAAACAGATATCACAAAGGCTAAATAGTTTTTCAAAATTATGGAAGTAATAAATTGCATAATTGTACTCCCAAATCTATGCTCAGAGCATTAAGCCATTTGTAAAAGTGTTCAGTGAATAAAAAACCACTATGAGATCTGAATGGAAAGGTCTGTGGCAACAGTGATGCAGTATACCTTCAAATTAAGGGCTATGGGCAATAGTAGCATTCGTTTAGCCTTGGCATCAAAATTATTTTTTTATATTTTGTTTTGCATTTACAAGACAAATCCTTGTTGCATCACTGTAAGTTTTGCTTTATGGAAACAGTTTTGAAGTAGATTTTTTAATCACAGGATATTGTTTTATTAAAGTGACCAAAAGCTTTGAATAGGAATAAGAGGATATTTTAGTTTCAAAGTGAAAAAAGTAACTATATCTAACATAGATAATGTTCCTTTTTAATATATTTAAAATAAGAGAATACCCACAAATTGCAATAACTGTTTTAGATTAATATTACCTAATAGGATAAATATTTATTTGATATTGAATAACTCACTTATAAAATAATGAAGGCTCACCTTATTCTTACCTGGCATATAACTGTCTTTAACATCTAAATAATTTATCTACTTGGCTTTGCTTTATTTCCCATATTCTGTCTTTCCCTACTCATTTCCACAGTTCTCCTTTACCTTTACATTTCTGAGCACCTAATGATGCTCTGTTCTAGCTAATGCACTATTCTATCTTTGGAAAGATCTTGACAACCCAGGGGTTTCTGATGATGCTGAAAATAATTCATCTCTCTGTGATAAATATAAGATTTAATTAGAAGCTAGAGAATAAGTCCAGAGAGAAAAGATTTGAATGTCAAGGTGGGAATGATATTTTTTTCCTGATTCTAAGGCTATTAGTTTTTTTTTGTTATTTAAAAAAAAAAATCCAGAGACCATACAATAAGAGATCCAGTGTGTTATGATTCTACCATTTAATTTGATTTTTATTTTGCTTTTCAAACAGGGTTTAAATCAAACCTAAATAACTAAATCAAGTAATTAAATGCAAAGTTTGAGCTGATCCACTCATGCATATTCTCTACAATAACCATCATCTTGATGCCTTAATCAAGGGGGTAAAATTAGATTAGTTCTTCTCTAGCTTAATGTGAATATTTAGTACATCATTTATGAATGATCAGTGTTCATGGAAAAAGTCCACCTTGTGAAACTGAGCAACTTCCCAAATTGGTACTATTAATTGTTGCTTCAGAACAACTCATCTCAAAAAACAAAAAATATTTAATCAGTGTGTAACTGTATAATTTTATCAATGAAATTAGATGGTACAACTACTTAAATTTCTAGACTCTTTTGCTTTTTGAAGATAAAACATTCTCTCAATTGCCAAAGTTCAGCTTTATGCCAAGACAATAAAGTGCTAAAGTTAAATGCCATCCTCATTCTAAACCATTGAAAAGACAGCCCGCTCTTATTGAGTAAATTAAACAAAAGACTTTGACATAAGAGGATCACTGAGAAAAATGCCCAAACAAAAGCCTGTGTGATGTGAATCAGTAAATCCTTGAAAAGCCCTGACAAAAGACAAAAACATACTGTAGTATTTTAATGTATTTGGGGAATTTTTTTTTTTTTTTTTTTTTACTTACAGAAAACGGATTAAAGAGGGCTTGAAGTGTAGGTGTCTTTATTCAAAAGCTTATCTATGAAAACAATCAATGGAAGACATACATCTTTTCAAAACTTACCTTTTCACAGACCTTCAAGATTGTACAAACTTGGGCTAGTCAAACAGGCTGTAACTCACAGAAACCCATGATCTGACTTGACTCTCAGTAAGGAGGAGATACTGCTAGAGCACGGTTGCTTGTCAAACAGCTTCCTATGCCCAGACTAACAACGCTGTGTCCATGGCAATGCAATTAGCACAGCATCCTTTGAGTTTAAGGAATGAAGAAGCAGGCTATGTTACTTCAACATTCTTTGCCTTACGCACTCCCTTGTTCTGTAGTCTCATACCTGAGAATCGCTGGATAGAACTAAATTATCAAATGGATAGCCTCAAAAAATGTATAATTACACTAAAGTCATTCATCAGTCCTGATAGGAGCTTAATCTCAAACTGAGTGGTACTTAACTCCAGACCAAAAGAATGGAATTTGAGAGACACAGGTAAGACATGCTATCATCTGTTCCCTAAATTCTCAGTTTCCTTTCATATTAAAGTCAGCAGGCAGTAATTTATTTTGATATAGGTAGGAAATAATAATTGTCCATTATATCAGTTCTTCATCTCTTGCATCCTTTGTAGATTATCTTTTTCATCTTTTGAGAACATTGTCCATTAATTATTCATTGTCCTTAGAGATAGCACTGAATAGCAGAAATTTCAGTGAAATTCAGAATAAGAAAATCTAGATTCTTATCCTTATCTGATGCTTACAGAGACTATAACCTTTTACAAGACACTCAATCCCTTTGGGCCTCAGTTTTCTCATTTAAAAAAGAAGCAGGTCGGACTAGGTAGTTCCTACCACCTTACCTGGATCCAAATGTTCATAAATTTCTGAAGATATTCTCTCTGATACAGGGTGGTAGTGTGTGTCTGTCATTTCCCTGTTGTCTCTCAGCTCCAAACCTATCACTATATACCTTTGCTCTGTGATGCTCACAGCTGGGACTCTGCAAACTACATTTCTCTTATGCCACCTGGTTTCCAGTTAGATTCTCTTAATAGGAAGCACCAGAGGGAGACAGCAAGGCTGTTTGTTTTTTGATCCTTGAACAATGTTGAGCTGTTGTACGTTGCTTAGCAATTGGTTCCAGTCTCCAGCTTCTTTCAAAACTCCCACTTCTTTTTCAGCCCTCTAAGTTTAGTCATTGTCCTATATTAAATTCTTCATTATAGTTTCCAGTTTTTTTGTCTGGACCTATACTAATACTTAGATTATGGGGCAATGGATAAAGCTGTATGTGTCAAGAGATAGGACCCATGTCTATCTTCTTTACCTTGTTCACTGCTGTATTTGTGGTCTAAAACATAGTAAGCTCTCAGTACATACTGAGTGAGTGAGCTGGACTTTTATAGACTAGTGACCTTAATTCAAGTTCCTGGCCTTACCACTTAAATGTTCTTAAATGATATTGGGGAATTTTCCTAACGTATCTGATCCTTAGTTATATAATCTAAAAACCAGAAAAGTAGACATTGTTTTTTGTAATTCCTGGTTATTTGCAAAAAACCTGATTAACTTAGTTTTTCCTACATACTCACTATCCAGCAGATTGTCTGGCTCATGGTTGGTATTCAATACATTTGTGTTAACTAAATGATGAGTGAAGGCTGCAGGAAATAAAAAGATTTTTTTATGATTGATTGGAGCATGGTGGGTCTTTGAAAAATTTTGACTATATCATCTTGTTATTTTTGTAAGACTCAGAATTCCCCCAAAGATAGATAGTATGTTTCTATAGCTCTCTGTTCTCGACGTGTAGCATAGCACCCATGCCTGTGGGTACTCATGGAGAGTTGAATGAAGCATGTTACTAACAATGCTCAACTACAGTAAATGTGTCATCTTGCTCCTGGTTGCAGTCATCTCCTTTTTTATTACTGTAGCTGTATTGTGTATGGACCTGGTAAATTTTTACATCTAAGAGCTTAGGGCTCAAAACATATCTCCACATTAATTACTAGCTGTTAACTTCTCCTTTTCACAGCTTTCTCATATGTAAATGGAGATTCTAGTATACTGTTCTCATAGGGTTGTTTTGAGGATTAAATAAATGACTACATCAAAAGTTTTTGGAGCAGTGCTAAATATGTAGTAATCTCTCAATAATACCAGCGATTGTTCTAGAGGCATTCATTCAGAGCTGCTAAAATCTTATTTCTGAACTCTCTATTATTGATAATACATATATACTTATAGTTTTGAGCATCCACAAAGTGGCCTTAATTTTTCTAGTGAACATAAAAAATTGTGTCATGATCCAACAGAAATCCAAACCTGAAACTTGGCAGGATTTCTCGCTCCCATCTTGTACATCTAACTGGTCACTGAGGGTTACACAAATGAACCAAAGATGACCTCTGTGCATTGACCCCCGGGTTGTAAATTTCTTCACTGCAAGCTGAGACCTGTTAGCTCAAAAGCCTGCCAACACCAAACTCAAATTTTCGTAACTCCAATTATTTTTTAAAAATAGACCATCCACGCAGTCAGTCCCCAGATCCCTTTTTACTTTCCTTTTTTTTTTTTTTAACATCTCTAGATCCACCTTTTAGTTTTCATCCTGGCTGCAATTGCTATGGTTCAAGACTCATCACCTTTAGCCTCAACTTTTATACACACTACTATATATAAAATAGATAACTAATAAGGACCTACTGTATAGCACAGGGAACTCTACTCAATACTCTGTAATGATCTATATGGGAAAAGAATCTAAAAAAGTGTGGATATATGTATATGTATAACTGATTCACTTTGCTGTACAGCAGAAACTAACACATTTTAAATCAACTATACTCCAATAAAAATTTATAAGTAAATAACTAGATTAAGTAGGCTAGTAACTGGTCTCTTGCCCCATCCAATTTTACCTTCCATAAACTGTCAGGATGATCTTCTCAAACATAAACCCAGTCGTATTATGTGCTGCTTAATATCTTTCATTAGATGATTATAACACTGTGACTTTGTTGAACTGAAGTGGGTAATGTGACTGCTGACTTCTAAGCTTTTAAAGTAACATCTGTATATAAATATGAAACATAACTAAAAAAAGAAAATACAATATTGTAAGTTGTAAATGATGTGAAAAAAGACAGGACTATCATAAAGAGAAAGCAAATTCATAGTTACTAGTCTATGACACATAAAAAGACCTCCAAAGAAACCTTCAAAGATACTTTTGAAACAATATATTGAATTTAAAGTTATGTGAAGTATATTACAGAGATTCTCAAATAGGTCTGTGTTATTTTCATGTTCATAAAGGGTGTCACCACTGTATAAAAGAGTTTAAAAAGCACAGGATTTAAAAAGGTAGTAGAAAAGAATAAAAACAGCAATCTGTCTTCCAAATGTGCAAATTTACATGCTCATTCTAGCAAAACTTATTTGAGTCAGGTTGGATTCATTTGTCATCTCAGAATTCATAAATCAATCCTAGAAACAATATAAACAAATTCTCTTGTGAATTTATTAATCCTTTTTTACCACACCATTTTCTAATAGCTAGAATGCTTTACATCTTGGAAAGGTTGAATTCCAAAGCTATCCTACAGTGTTTGTTGATTTATTTGACATCAAATTGTTGATCTCTTTGCTTGGTTCTAATAATATAAAGATGAATAAAAATGGTCCCCAAGTTATAGCAGTTCATATTTACAGGAAAAAAAAAAAAAACACATATAACCAAGTAGTCTTCCAACTGAATGAAAATGACTATGCTAGTTTTGTCTATACAAGATACAGGTATGGTTTAAAGGAGTCATAATCAATTTCCTTTAGGTGAGTGGAGAGAGAAGTTGCAAAGAAGAAATCTTTGACCTAGATCTTCAAGCAAAGGGAAGCTCTTTGAACGATAGAGTGGTTGAGAGGAAGGTTACTGCAAGGTGACTAGAGATTAGCCCACTCTGGGACTCTAATTCCTGGATGACATTCATACTATAGATATCTGGTTATTTTTAAGCAACAAATTTTATGTAATATTTTTCTGGCATGAGCTTCCAAGTATAGCCAAGTCTAACCTTCAAAGTTTAGAGAAGTTTTAAAAAGGAGAAATATATCTAGTCATTTTACCTGTACTTTTGTCTTTGGGGAAGTGTTCTTAAATTATCTCAGGTAGATTTTTACCATTTTACTTCACGTAGAATGGTATATAAACTTCTCACAATTCTCAGTTTAAAGGAGAAAAATAATATGCACTCTAGAGATTAAATATGATAAAAATCACCAACCCTCAGTTTCCTCATTTGTAAAGAAGGAATGCAAAACCACATACCACATAGGGTAACAGAAAGGATTATTACCTATATAAAGTGCTTAAAAGAGTGCCTGTCCCACAGTAAACTCTAGGTAAGTGTTATTTATTACACTATTCTGAATACTCATACATATTTTTTCAATGACTCTTGAAATAAGACAAAATAGACTATTTTTCATGTTGTTACTTTGACTATATTTCTTGTTACCTTAATATAGACTTAGTTATTCACGATAGAACATTTAAAAATTTTATTTCATTCATAACATGTTACTTATGGGTTAATTTTAGGTGGTCTGAGATGCTCTGTACCCAACCTATAACTTCCTGCATGAAGGGCCAAAGATGGCATCAGGGTATAAGTGGCTCCTGTGACTTCCAGCCCTGGACGCATGTGGAGAGTAAGGGAGGAGCATGGTTGGAAAGATACAGAGCCAGAGCCAGTCTGTGAAAAGCCCTTCCAATCTTACAGCTCACATATGAAAGAGACTTGACAAATGTTTTCCCAAATTAGATGGTGATTCTTAAAAATCTATGTGATATTGCCAGTAATAAATCTAAAGCAATCATTTCTAAACCATCAATAAAAAATTCAGTCTACTCTGGTAGAAAAACTAAGGTCTTTTTTCAATTCTCTCTATAGAAAATGATTTACAAAGTTGCCATCATGGGAAAGTGGCATCATCAAATCAGTAAGTTTGCAGCCAAAATTTTCAGGCAAAAAGTCTTATAAAAGTAGTGTTAGTTAATGAATAAAAATATTGCTTTATTTCCTCATTTTTGTGATATTTGTGGTCTCAACTTTTAATAAGTTGTACTTTGATTTCTTCCTTTATTCTCAATAAGTAACCACACTGCACCAATTTTTACTCTCAATTTTGCAGTATTATTTTTTAAACAGTGGCCCTCAAATGGTCTTAGTTCAGAGCCCCTCTTTCTGAATGATGTTATGATATCCGATTGACAGTAGAGGAAAGTGAGGTGCAGAACCAAAAGTCACATAACCAGTAAGTGAGAGAGCAGAGCTAATATACGTGGTACGTGTGATGAGAAATGCGAGGATAACAACTATGTGTAAGGAACCCAGGGAAAACAGGTCAAGTGTCCAATGCTATTGAGAAAAATGATAGGAAAAATAAATTATATGTATTTGCAGCCCAGAGAGACATGTCTTTGTGTACCAAGCAGGTTGAAGGGAGGAGAGGAGACTGGCAAAAGTGTAGAGATTGAGTGAGGAGATTCTCTGAGAACAGTTTGGGAGGAGGTGGGGAAGCAAAGCCAAGAAAGGGAGAGGAGAAGAGGGAATAAGAAAGAGATGAGAATCATGAGAGAGAAGGAG